>NC_048273.1:3910795-4255795 GCF_009762535.1 Notolabrus celidotus | reverse complement strand
ACTACCTCTGCAACTCACCACTGCACTTTATCATATTATTTTAGCCTGTACATATTAGTCAAGAGAGACGCCATCTTGGATTACGAGCTCGGGGTTGCTGAAGTGTCTCCAAGTTTCAGAGTACGAATTCCGATTTCAGGGGGTGTTCTGGGTGAAATATGAGACGGATATTTCAAAATGTCCAACTTCTGAGATCAAATTAAACGCATCATAACGCCCATATACTGAAGTCCATCTTTACAGTAGAGATAAACGTGTTTACAGTCGGGTACAAAAAATGGTTCTGGTCTGAAGAGCCTTCTTCTCTGTTTAAACAGGGGTTGAGCTTTTTAGACCTTATTTGTTTTTAAGATATTGAAGCTACAAGTTTTGGATAATTATGCATAAATACAGGGCGTACCAATAGGCCCACCTTGACTCTGCCTCTGCTAGGTTGACTAAAAGTTGGGTTGAGACAGCATCTCCAAAATGGCCACCACCGTCGTTGCGCTTCAGAGCACGTCTTCAGAAACCAACGGGTGACGTCAAAGAGATGACCTCCTGTTTGTGGTCAAGACGTAACCACCATGTTATCTGAAGACTCTTTCCAAACAGAGCCGGTCTAGACCGTACTATATGTTCTATTATTAACAAAGACCCAACTTCAAGACCGGATCAGATCCAGTCCCATCTTACAGACAGGACTCAGTCTGACCTCATCTTAATCCACCATGAGCAGAGCACTTTGCAGCATTTAGCAAGTTACAGTGGCAAGGACAAACTTCCTTTAACAGGCAGAAACCTCCAGCAGGACCAGACTCATGTTAGACACACATCTGCTGAGACCTACCGTGTTGGAGAGAGGGATAGAGGGAGATGAAGAGAGAGAGAGAGAGATGATAGTGGGGAGATGGATAGTAGTAGTTGAGTTTGATCAGTTGAGTAGTTTGATTTCAATCAGGAGAGACACAATTTGAATATTAAAGATTATTTATTACAACTGAATGAATGATGAAACTTGACAGAAATCTTTGGAGTAAGGACTCTATGGGGATAATGTTGTGAGCGTAGGATGCATGAATTTGGCAGCTGAAGAAATCCCCCTAGAGTCCAGACACTGGTGGTGGTGGTTGATGATCCTAGGAATTGAAGACTTGCAGAGACCAGGTGGAGACGGGGAGGTGGAGGGGTGCGCACCATCAATGCAAGAAGGAACTAGCAGGAGAGAGAGGCGCATTTAAAAAGACCGCAGAGAGTTGATAGGCTGACGATAAGGGCGCGCCACTGAGCTATTGGATGACGCAGCTGCTGATTAACCAATGACAGCTCCGGAGCGTGTAGCTGGAAGTGGGTGAGCTATTAGAGGAGAGTTAGACAACTGCTGTGATTGCTTTATAGTCTTCCTGTCTGAACTTTCGCTAGAGCTACATATGGTTACATGTGTGCAAAGAGTCTATAGTCCTTGTCGCAGCAGTCCCAGGTTCAGCTCCCAGCCTGGATTGTTTGCTGCATGTCGTCCCCATGTTTACCGTCTCTCTTCAGCTGTCCTGTCCACAAAAGGCGAAAATGTCTTAAAAATATAACTTAAAAAAAACCCCTGAAAGACAATCGATGTTGTGTGCAGTGAGGATGCCTGACTTGAAGTTCTCTTTAAGCGTCTGATTAGCATGCATGATATTGCTAACAAAATAAAAGATGTCATATAATACAGATAAGAAAATGTGGACCTATAACTGCTCTAACAGTTATGGAATAGATGTGCTTCTCCTGTGAGCAGATGGACAAAAACCCTTCCTTTATTTTTGCTGTCGGATGTTCGATCATCGTTTCTCGTTCGTGTGTTCTTCACATGTTGTTTTCCAGCTGATCTCTTGCAGTGAACCTTCACAGAGGTTATGATACAGCCTTTGGGATGGACAGGACATGATGTTCTAGCCTCCGATCATGTTCAGACTAGTGCCATGTATATGTGACAGCAGCTGGTTTACAGGCAATCACTGCAGCAAGCTCGAAGTGGGTCGCCTGGTTAGTTGATTGAATGTATACGGTGTGTGTGTCCGTGAGGTTGATGTGGTTTTAAAAGCTTGGGTTTGAGATATGATGAGCGAGAGCTGCTCTGTTAGGATCATATTTTATCACATGGAGCAACACAAACATTAGGAAAATTCAAAGACCTCAACTTCCCATAACCTGCATGAAAGATGAGCTCAACATAATACCGATCCTCTGTTGTGTAGCTTCGGTTATTCCCGGTGAATTGTCTTGTTTCTTGTAAAATGGGCACACTTTCAGTTTCATGGATTTTTTTTTAGAGGTTTTGAACTTTCTAAGAATGACAGGCTGAAAGTCCCTGAGGGTCACTGTAGGCACTAACATGACTGTGTGTTTGCCTTGATACAAGATTTACTGCAGGTTGTGTGACTCCGTGTCTCGAGGGGATCATTTGTTTTCCTGATAGTCATCAGCAAGAAAAAATTTGAGCTGTGAAACTTTTACATACGCTACACCGTGTTTTCTTCTTTATCCAGAACCCTCTCTTCTGTTGCAGTGAATGCGATGAATTCAGACTGTTTTAAATGACTTTCTCTTAATGTGTAAAGCCTCAGTTTACTTATATAGCTCTGCCAACCTCTCAGGATGATTCATTTTACAACGTACGTATGGCAGTAACTGAATCTGCCTCAGAGGGTGGCTGACTGCTGGTAGAGTGCCGTGCAGTGGAGAGGTTGTAGGTATGATTCCTAACAGTTGATGTGTCCTCAGGCAAGACACACACACATCTCCCTCCCTCTTCTCCAACAGTCTAATACTAAAAAAGGAGAGTATGCATCAAACCATCAGTTAAACGCCCTTTGAAATTAGTCAATCCAGGGCACCTGTTGCTTCACCTCCTCTCAGTTGACTTTCTCATGGACCAATTTGTGATATACATTATTATTCTAATTGTATTTATTCTATTTATTTATGATGAATATCTATTTCTATAACTTTTCTATCATTCTATTTATTTGTATTTATTGATTTAACTTGTTTTAATCTGTTTTTGATTTAATTTAATATAACTGTATTTACTTCCATTTTTAAATGTATTTTCTTTACTTATTTAATTTTCTTTAGTGCATTGTATCTATTACTTTTCTATTATTCTAATAATGATTTTTTAATTTTTTTTTTATTTAATTTAATAAACTGTATATGTGTTTATTTAAATTGTATTATATTCATCTTATTTATTGATTTATTTTTCTTTAAAATGTATTGTATCTATTTCTATTGCGTTTCTATTATTCTAATAATTCTAATTTTTAATTATGTGTTTTTATTAATTTATCTTTTTTATTAATGTATTTTATTTGTATATATTTGTTTATTTTAGTTTTATTTATTTATTTCATTTATTCATTTATTTTTAAAGCTGATTGTATCTATTTCTATTACCTTTCTATTATTCTAATAATTCTTATTTTTAATCATTTGTATTTTTTAATTTTTTACTATTTTTATTTTATTTTGGTTTATAAAGTATTTATTTTGTATGTATCTATTTATTCATTTTAATTTTTGATTTTGATTTTTTTATTTTCTCTTTCAAACTTTAGTTTATTTTATTTTGTTATTTTAATTTTTTGAGTCTAATGGCCACATTGATTTTTTTGTGTCG
The DNA here is from genome assembly GCF_009762535.1 of Notolabrus celidotus. Lineage (NCBI taxonomy): Eukaryota > Metazoa > Chordata > Actinopteri > Labriformes > Labridae > Notolabrus > Notolabrus celidotus. Next base: position 4,252,155 of record NC_048273.1, on the reverse strand, counting down.
TGTTAGTCTAAAAAAGTTTGAAAAAAAATGAATAAATAAATGAGTCAGTCCCTCTGACCCGGCCGTGTTGTTTTAATCACAATGTTTTTTTTTTTTAATATGATGCCGTCTGACTTCCCAGAAAGTGAATCAAGAAAACAGCACAGTCGGAATAACGATGTCTCCCAGTCTGCCTCAGGATTAAAATAACCCGGTGTGATGACTCGGTTGATGGTGTTTGTGTGTTTTGACAGGAAGTGTTTGAGGATGTCACTTGACTATCTCTGGGTTGTTGTGGTCTTTGGCTCAGACAGACGGCCGCCGTGACTCACCTTAAAGCACCAGATGTGTCATTAGAGTCGATACCTGGAGTCCACATGAGACAAAAATATTCCTTACTCATGTTGGTTAGACAAATAGTTCAGACCACAGATTGGTGGTTTGTCCAAAGACCAGACTGACAAACATGTGTCCGCAAAGTGGTGTAGTTCAACAGGTGGAGCAATGCTGCCAGGTTCAAGAGGTATAACAGCTGTAAATATAACTGTGTTAAAGCCTGTTACAGACTGGGACTCTATTGTTATCATTATTATTATTATTATTACTTATATAATTATGCTATTTAAAGCTGTTCACGTTCAGGCAATGGTTTCTTATGCTGCTCAATCAGGTCATATAAGCAGATTTTTTAACATAACTTCTCTATCATGCCTCCAAATCAGCCTCATGTTATCTTCATTCAGACATTATATTTTCTCCGGCTCTAAACTTTAGTCAAAATCTCTCAGGTTGTTTCTTATCCCAGAAAGTAGACTCACATTTCAGTCTTACTATGTTTCTGAAGCTGTAAAGTGATCTATTAAACTGAATCAGAATCAGGAAGGGGCGGGGCTTCTGCTACCAACTCTGTCAACAACAATGGCAGAGGTCCTTAAGTAGGAGAAAAGGATCACACTTGTTTTTTCGGGGTTCAATTTCAGAGTCTAGAGCTGCTGCTAATTAATCAATCAATCAATCAATCAATCAATCAATCAATCAATCAATCAATCAATCAATCAATCAATCTTTATTTGTATAGCGCCAAATCACAACAAACGTTATCTCAAGACGCTTTTACAAACATAGGAGGTCTAGACCACTCTATGTCAAATTATAAACAGAGACCCAACTTCAAGACAGGGTAAGACTCAGTCTGACCCCACCTTAATCCATCATGAGCATTGCACCTCCCAGTATTTAGATAGTTACAGTGGCGAGGAAAAACTTCCTTTTAACAGGCAGAAACCTCCAGCAGGACCAGACTCATGTTAGACAGCCATCTGCCTCGACCGAGTTGGGTCTGGAAAGAGGGATAGAGGGGAGTAAGAGAGAGAGGTGATAGTGATAAGACGAGTAGTAGAAGCTGTTGCCGCTGGAGTCCAGAACGTCCGCAGCAGGAGGACGTCTACGGCAGCTCAGAGGAACCTACGAGACAAGGGAGCTCAGGGACTCCAGAAAGGTCTATGGTTAGTAACTTTCAATGGGACAGGGAGAGTTAAAGTAAGTGATGAAGGGGTTGGGGGGGAAGGGGGTGAACTAGGATCCCAGTGTGTCAGTGCGCCAGTTCCCCCGGCAGTCTAGGCCTATAGCAGCATAACAAAACCTGGTCCAAGCCTGATCCAGCTCTAACTATGAGCTTTGTCAAAAAGGTAAGTTTGAAGCCTACTCTTAAAAGTGGAGAGGGTGTCTGCCTCGCGGACCCTGACTGGTAGAAGATTCCAAAGGAGAAGGGCCTGATAACTGAAGGTTCTACCTCCCATACTACTTTTAGAGATTTTAGGTACAACTAGCAAGCCTGCTCTGACATGATTTATATCAGTAGTTTTTACAGTTTCTTGTTGAAATGCTGTTGAATGAAAGCAAATATGAAGCATACAGAGCATTTTAAAACAGACCTATTGGCCACTACTAGGGAAGAGGAAGTGCTGTGAGACAACTTTCCTAACCTCACAACAGTATATGTTGGTGAGAAGTGCTCTGAAAGCGAGGTTGTGGGCCTCACCAGCACAGAAAAAGTCATCATTCACTGAAATGTGTTTCACTTGTAACTTAGACATTAGATATACTGACATTTCTTGTTATGTTAAACCACTGAGAGGAGATGTTGGGAGAATCAACATGACTTTAAAAACAGGAGGAGGACATTGAACATTAATGTGAGGTAGAGATTCATGAGATTATCAGATGTTGTTCCAGGATGCATTGTGAGGCTGGCTGTTTCCTCAAACAGACTGTAAACACACCTAATAACAAAGTCGAGCTATACAAAGTCTACCTGTCACCAGAGCCGCCTGTTTGTTTACTAAACTTTAACACACCAAAGTTCCTAAAGCTAACCTGGCAACTTTACCATACCACACTCAAACCTGCAAGTCAGCTTGTTTGGTTCGAACAAAAGGAAGAAAATAAAACATGAACTGGGACCTCCACCAGATCCGGACAGCTGGAGTCATGTGACCAAGGTTTTCCTGCATTAATCCCTGAATCAAGGATCCTCCTCCTCCTCCTCTCCTCATCCATGTTGTCTTTCTGGTCCTCTGAAAACCTCTGACCTGTTGACTCCAGGCCTGGCTCCGCTCATCATGACTTTGGTTTGTTGTTGTAGTTAAGTGAAATACGATCTGGTGATAACACAGAGTGTTTTATTCTGAAAATGAACCGGATGTTTTCATTTTGTTTTGGTGAAACCTGACTTCCTGTCCCGCTCCATCTGCTCTGTTGAGATTGATGCGTCGTGCTCCGGGCATCCTGCAGTGATAGAAGTCTTGTGTATCGAACGCAATGGGAGTGGATCCAGTGGAAGTTAACACATTGACTAGAATAGAAACCTATCGGAGACTGACCGGACATGGATCTGGTGGAATATGGCAGTGACCCAGTTGTGTTCGGGTTCAGTTCCTGATGCATACTGAGTTTCAAAAGTCTGATGAGCCTAGATGAGTCATACTAAACCAGCAAAAATCATGACTTCTCATTTTTGTAAGGATTTTGTCACACTTTGGAGTTTTTTACTTCCATCTTTTTATGATACAACATGTCTGACTAATGTGTTGAATGTTTTTCTAGTGGACTGGTGGCTGGAGAGGTGTTGGATCACTTGCCTGGGCACTGCAGAGGTGCCCTTGAGCAAGGCACCAAACCCCCAACTGCTTGGGGGTTCGCTGGTTGATGGCAGTATCCTCACTCTGCATGTGTGTGTGCATGATTGTATGTATATATACCAAAAAACTGCGTGTAGCATGACCGAAAAACAACACGAGTGAACAAAAATTGAATTTCCCCCCTGGGATTAATAAAGTACGTTTCTTCTTCTTCTTCTAGTCCTCTGTTTTTGTCTCTGAACAACTGTTAACCAATGAGGAAACTTCTGGATGGGCTTCAAGGAAATGAATAACTCTTTAATCTTGAAATGCCCTTTACGCTGACACTCGAACACGCTGTTCTGAAAACAGGACATGAAAAAAGTACATCTTTGCTCCAACTTTGGTTTCATGAGTGTTTCATCTCTTCTGGCTAAGCCGTTGCTTTTGCGTCACATCTCACTGCTGATCTATCTGGCCGACAGCCTGGTGGAGAAAATATTGTTCAGTCTCACTTTGTTTACATCGTCAGCCTCCTCGGGCTCAGGGGAAATTAAAGTCTGACGCTTTGCCAAAAGAATCACCACATCTCATTTATATCTCTATATCTCCATTAAACCGTCACATAAAGTTGTTTTCATAAACTGAAAATGTGAAAAACACTTCATTTTTATTCTTATTATCTCAGTCTGATAATGAAAAAGTTGATTTTTCAACCGGTGCACAACAAAGAAAGGGTTTAACTGAACATCTGTTGAGAGAAAGAGATGATAAAAGTAAAGATGTAAAGAAGAAGGAGAAGTGAGAAGAAGGACAGAAAGTAAGTCATGGTAGAAGAGGAAGAAGAAAATATCAAGAGCGGGAATCAGGAGAGCAGAAAAGAAGGAGAAGTGAGACATGGGAAGGAGACGGGGGCAGGAACCGGTCTGAACCAGCGTAGGCTGACTCTGGGTTATATACCCCTCCTCACTTCTCTCCCTCCTCCTCCTCCTCCTCCTTCTCCTCATCTTTCCTCTGACTCAGCCTGCCTGTTTTTTTTTTTTTCGGGCGCTCCGTCATGCGCTTGTTGTCACCAGGAACAATTTGGATACACATTCCCCAGAAGTGTAAGAGGATCTGCCGGCGCGGCGCTGGTGGTGGTGATGTCGGGATGATTGGGGGGCTCAAAGTGAGGGGCAGCCGCTCCCCTGAATGTTACATAAGGAATAAGGAGGGGTCCTGGAGGGGACGGATTGGGTGTATTAATTAACAGGGAGGCATGCTTGACATTTTATACATACCTCTGTTGGGACAGTGTGTTTCCAAACCGCTGTGGGCGTGATCATGGGGGGACTATTTGTGGCTATCAGTTGTAGATCTATATGTGGGTACACTAACGATGAGCGGTGACGCTAAAGAGGAGATGTTTGTTATTTGAAGCCTGCTGCTTAAGAAGACTTTTAATTATTTTAAAGACATGTAATTTATGATGTAGATTATAATTTATGTGTTTCATAACATGTAGGTTTTTCTTTTCTATATTTAACATAACAGAAGAGCAACATGAGAGGAAAACACCACGAGGACACAAACACATGAGCAGGCAGAAAGCACACAAAGAAAATGATCAGGGTTACAGATTTTTGTGCCATTTTTTCCAACATCTTCCCAACACCATATGAAGAGGCAGCCGTGTCTTAAACTTTTTACATTTTAGCTAACACGCTGCTTTCATAGATGCTGTCTCAGCTCAGTTTTGAGATGATGTTGTTGAAGAGGAGAAGAAGATAATGTGATAAATAATGTTTATACAGAACAGTATGATGCATTTTTTAAACCTTCTATGTCATTTAAAAGTTGGCTGCGCCCTATATCCCTGGTGCGACCAATAAACCAGTATAAAATGCAGAGAAAGGTGTTCAATTATGTTACATATTTTAGCCAGTAGATGGCGCTCTAAGAAGCAAGCGACTGCTAACCAGTGCAAAGCAACATGCTGGATTTTTAGCAGGCAGACAACTTTTTAACAACTTTCCACCCTCATGAAGTCACTATCATTTTTTTTTAAAGTTATATATTTTTGGGCTTTCGTGCCTTTTATGATAGGCCAGCTGAAGAGAGACAGGAAATGTGGGGAGCAGAGAGCGGGGGAAGACATGCAGGACATGGTCGCGGCCTGGAGTTGAATCAGCGACCTCTGGGATGAGGACTATAGCCTCTGTATGCGGGGTGCTTAGACCCCTTGGCCACCAGCGCCCCACAACATGCTATTTCTATGTTACAGCGTAGCTCTTCCTATGACCCTACAGGTACGTTGGTTGAGCTAGGCCCCGGTTAACGATGATAGTTATGAGGTATGGATGGCCTGCAACCAATTCGCACCTCCGACCTCCAGTGGTCACTTGTTCTCTTTAATTGATGAACTTTACAATGTTACAATGTTACAATGTCATTTAGCAGACGCTTTTATCCAAAGCGACGCACATACAAGAACAAGAACAACACAAGCAAAGATCTAGACAAGAGGAAACAAGATCAGTAAGAGTAACAAAGTGCTTCAAGTCAATTTGGGTGCAGGTACTGCCAAGCAGTGTAAAGGCAATGCACAAAAGTAAATAATAACATCTTCAATGAAGCAACCAAACCATTTAAGACCTTCCATTATCATCATCAACAATTAACATCACCACAATAATGAACAAAGTAACAAGTGCTGGGTCACCCAAGAGCTGAACACAGATTCCCAGAGTAGAGCAGGACAGTGCGAGTCAACTGTAGCTGGAAGACATGATCTGCCACTGAGGACAACAGTGGAGAACAGTCTAGCTAAGTGCATAGTGCTTCCTAAAGAGCTGGGTCTTTAGCTGTCGTTTGAAAGTAGAGAGGGATTCTGCAGATCGAATGGAGTTGGACAATTCACTCCACCATTTAGGGGCAACAGAAGAGAAGAGTCCAGCTAGTGATTTTGATTTTGAGGCCTTGTGTGCTGGAAGCACTAGGCGCTTTTCAGAGGCTGAGCGTAGCGGGCGAGAAGGGCAGTAGACCTGGATGAGGGGTTCCAGGTAAACTGGAGTGGTTTTGGTTCCTGCTTTGTAAGTCATGATTAGAGTTTTGTATCTGATGCGAGCTGCAACTGGAAGCCAGTGTAGCGAGATGAGCAGGGGAGTGACATGAGCTGTCTTAGGCTGGTTGAAGATCAGACGTGCTGCTGCTGCGTTCTGGATCATCTGCAGAGGTTTAACTGTGAATGCAGGGAGGCCTGCCAGTAGAGAGTTGCAGTGGTCAATGCATGACATTACAAGGGCTTGAACCAGGAGCTGTCTTGCGTGTTCTGTCAGGTAGGGTCTGATCCTCTTCATGTTAGAGAGGGAAAAACGGCAGGACCGAGCAATCGAGGCAACATGAACCTTGAAGGTTAGCTTTCCAATCAAACCAGCACTCCCTAAGGTTTATGCTCTAGATGATATGACCGTTTTTATTAAATTAATGATTGTGACCTCATGGGGCGCTGGTGGCCTAGCGGTCTAAGCGCCCCACATACAGAAGCTATAGTCCTCGTCGCAGAGGTTGCCGGTTCAACTCCCGGCTGGTCGACCATCCACTGCATGTCATCTCCCACTCTCTACTCCCAACATTTCCTGTCTCTCTTCAGCTGTCCTGTCAATAAAGGCGAAAAAAGCCCAAAAATATAACTTAAAAAAAAAAGAAATAACATGGTGTTGGGCTAAAAGCAAGCTACGTTTTATACTGGTGAGTTAAGCATGGTTTATACTGGTTACTCTGGTTCAGGCAGTGTGATTGTTATGCTGGTCAGATCGCCTGTTTCTGTTCCTGCTTTCTATTCCGTATCGTTTCAAAGTGTTACATTTTTTAGTTTATTAATTAGTTACAATTTGGAGGAGATGCACGTCGGGATCTAGCGGCAACCTCTGAACTTAAAATATGAAGCCCATGCAGAAAAGTGCCAAAAACTGCAGTTCATCAAGCGTCCACTAGAGGCTGGCTGCAGAAACACAGGAAACCACATACACACCCATTCAAAGAAGACGATCTTTACAGCAGAAATAAACATGTTTACAGCCTGGTTCAGAAAAGGTCTGAATTGCTCATTTCTCTATCGACTCACACTGAACAGAGGTTGAATTTTTTTAGAACTTGTATTTCTGAAGATATTAAATGTAGGAGTTTTGCCCAAATAAGGACATGGCTGACTTGATTGACAGGCGGGCACCTTGTAGCTGTGAAGAGGCTCAAAGCTCGCCTCTTAACCTCACATTAGCTCGGACGATGTTCGGTTGTGATTAGTGTTTTAGCGTTTCTAATTTGGCTCCCGCTGACGATTGGCTTCAAAACAACGCTTCAGGAACAGATCGGTGACGTCACGGATACTACGTCCATATATCATACAGTCTATGGTCAGGATATGTGCGTAGATTTCTGTGTTGCAACAGGTCTGCATTGACCTTAGGTTTACCCATAGGAAAATAAATTTAGAGAGGAGATCTCAAAAGTGTTTCATTTCTGTCTCCTAGACAACAATGAGATCTGTTTGAAAGCAAAATGAGACTATAGCTTATGTCTCCTGTTTCTCATTCTTGCCTCCAGAGACTAAGTCTCAGCTTAGTCTCCCTTTCAGTTCAAAAGGAGATCTGGTCACAATCTGAAATGATTCTCAGGTATTTCTCAAGTGTTGTGACTCCTTTTGAGCTCAGGTGGAGAAATCAGGGAGCTCTCTCAATCTAACCTCATCCATTTGTTTTTGTCAGACTCAGTTTTTGTGTCTCAAGTTGAGCTCAGATGGAGCAAAGAAAGAGCCTGAGCTCATCTTTTCATGAACATTTATAGTGCCCTGCAAAATTAAGATTCCAATGTAATTGTCCACAAACTTACAATTCTCATTAAAACATTTGAACCACTTGCAAGATCAGATATTTAGATGTGAAATGATCTCTTCTTTGACTTCACAGTATGGTCCTTCCTTTACAAGTCTGTTTGGAACAAAACAACTTCACAAAGATTTAGTGGATTTGAGAGAAATTGTAAGAGATAGAGATTTCATATCTCCAGGTATGACAGACCATTTATTTAAAATATGAGCCGCAAAAGGGCTGACCAGATTTAGCCAGATTATTACAATTAAAGGAGTGGATTATTTTGGGCACTGGTGGCCTAGTGGTCTAAGTGCCCCACATACAGAGGCTACAGTCCTCGTCACAGGGATCGCCGGTTTGATTCCCGGCCGGTTGACTATTTCCTGCATGTCTTCCTCCGCTCACTACGCCCCACATTTCCTGTCTCTCTTCAGCTGTCCTGTCAAATAAAGGCCAAAAAAATATTTTAAAAAAAGGAAAATTAACCATTAATGAGATCTCTCATTTAAGTCTCAAATAAGACTCATGTCATGGTCTCAACTATTTCTCCTCGTGAATTTTAGGAGAAACGAATGAGAACAATTTGAAACTTGAAGGAGGCTGAAGTGAGAATCTCAATTTTGTCCCCGGAGACTTAGAAGAGAAAGCCTTGAGCAGTTAAATTTTCCTCTGGGTAGGTTACGGCATTGATTCAACGCAGAAGTATAAACAAGGTGTAATATTTCATATTTTATGGTATACACAGCAGAGACTGAAAATGATATTAACATTCTGTTTCTGTGTTTTTAGAGGAACCTAAGAGAAGCAAACATCGTGTTAATTAATGAAATAGTGATTCTGGCTGTGAAAAAACAAAGTAAGGAAATATCAGTGTGAGGAGTGTGAGGAGTGTGAGGGCCTCGTGGTTGTTCTGCAATTTGGGTTCAGGTTTCAGCGGGTGAGAGCGGTTATAAAATCCTGATAAACAAGGGGCAGCGAGGTCAGAGGCAGCAGTGTCTCCGGAATGGACTCCGTCTGATATCGGTCACACAGCTCATGAGAACCGGGACTATTCCTGGACTCCGCCTGATGCCAAGTCCTAAACTTACTGTCCTGGAGCTGCTAACGCTGTCTGCTGTCTTCACTGGGGGATCACACTGATGCTATTAATATGCAATACTTTCCCACTGGTCTTTGCTCATCAGAACAAACATGGAATCACTGAACAGCACAGCTAATTTAGAGCAGTTTGCATCAGTTTCCATTTCAGGGGTCTCGGTGAGACTGATTAAGTAAACAAGTTTATTAGTGGGACTGCTGATTCAAGCCTTTGAATCAGACAGTGTTCCATTTTTCAGATGTGAGGATGGCTTCAGCAGTTTTATTCATGTCTTATTATAACATCAGCAGACTAAGTAGCGGCACAAGAACAACCTTCAATATTAACGTCATTAATCCAACAGGGTTCGAAATGAGAGTTTTAAAAGTACTTTGGGAAACAGGATGTAGAAGTCAGCACAATAAAATCCCAAAGAGCTTCTCCGGACACAGTAAGACAATCATGTTATGTAGTCAGGATGAAACCCAAGAGAACACATGGGAAACATAGAAATAAAGTTGAAAGCCAGGCCTGTGGTTAAATCCTGCGCCCCATGTACAGAGGCGATTGTCCTTAAAGAAGGACGTCCGACTCGAGGTCAACCTGCAGCGCTTTACTGCATGTCATTCCCCTCGCTCTCTCTTTCCAAGGTTCCTGCTCTGTGTTCTGTCTCATCCTCTAAATAAGGCCAGGAAGGGACAAAAATAACCTTTCGGGGAAAAAGAAACTAAAAACCATGAATGACAAGAAACACAAAAAAGACGAATGCTGGGAAAACCTTAAAATATAACCTCAATTCAAAACCTGATTCAAAGCTCAGAACATGATTTCATTGTTTGCTTTGCATTTCTAAATGCTTTAATTGCCCATTATTAAACACTTTGTCGCCTGTATAAAAAAGGACTATATAGATAAAATATTTTTATTATTATTATTATTATTATTCAAATTATTCAAATTATTATGATTAATAATACATTATTAGTATTGTTTTGTTTTATTATTATTATTGTTATTACTTTTTTATTATTGTTAATAATACATTATCATTATTACTAAATTATTGTTATTTTTGTTACTATTGTTTTTTATTCTTATTCTTATTATTACTAAATTATTATTATTATTATCAATATTATTATTACGGTTACTGTCATCATTCTTGTTATATTATATTATAATTGTTATTATTATTTGTTTGTTATTATTATTATTATTATTATTATTATTATTATTATTATTATTATTATTGTTATTATAAGTGGACAACCGTTATGGGGAATGTAAGATCTACCTACAATAAGGTGGACGAGCTAACCCAGCACCAGAGTAGCATCATGCTAACAGAGCTAACACCGGACACGAACGCCACATTGGAAGGATTTCACCTGCTGTGGGCGGACAGGATACAGGAGAGCAGGACTGAACTAACTGGTGAGTCCAGCTCAGTCCTGGACCCTGTGGAGGTGGTGGCTGACAGGAGAATTATGGCCAAGCTGTCGTCTCTGATGGACTTCTTACTACTGTACACCTTCTTTTTTTGCTGCTGTAACTCCATGAATTTCCCCGCTGTGGGACGAATAAAGGAGTATCTTATCTTATCTTACCTAAATACTACTACTAAATACATTTTATGCATTTTGTATTTTAATTGGTTTGAAAGGGGGGAAAAAGACTTAAGTCAGCTCCTGTCCAATCACAGGTTGTCTACAAACTGGAGGCGTGCATGTCTTTCAAAGAATGAATGTAAGAGCCTGTTTTGAAAATAGAAAATACTTACAGGCTTTGCAACAACTGCTGAAAGCAACCTTAAAAATAAGCCTCAAGTTGCAGTTTTATCTCCAGTCTTTATGTCTCAATTTGCTGTATCTGAATGTGTTGCAGAGGTTGGTCAATTGGAGTTACAATGTAAGCAGTATGCGTAGTAAGGAGTGATCGTCTTTGGGACAGACTTACAGAGAGGTGAGAGAGCTGCAAAAGGTACACTGCATTTTTCAGATTCTGGGTTTTATTTATTTTTTCCTTTTCCAAGAAACTAAACACCCCAGCTCCAGGAGAGGGGACAACGTAAAGTATTTAAAGCACTCCTAAATCCACCCCTGTGACTGACAGATGAACAGTTGTGACTTTATTTGATTGTCGGTTACAGATCAGTCACGTGTTACGGAGGTGGCTGGTTTAGATTGAGAAAAAGTACAAGATGGAAATAGAAGTTGAGATGATGGATAAGGTAGAAAGGAAGAGGGGAAATGTCAAACACTGTGAGAGTTGACATTCTGCTCTTAGTGAGTTTTACTTTCATCTCTTTGAGCCTCAAACGTGACAAGAGGCCCCACAGATTCTGCCCAGTGGATTGAACCCCCTCATTGGACGTCTGAACATGGGGTGGAGGCAGTGCTGGAGGCCAGACTTCCGACCTTTGACCTCGACCCATAACTCTGCCAGGAGCCTCGCTCCATGCAGAGCCATCATAGATCCACTGCAGAGTGAGATAGTAACTGCTGTGGGTTTTATTAGGCGTGACCAAAGGCAGCTGTGTAAAGCTGACAACAACACAGAGCTGTCTTTGGTTATACGCCTGGCAGAGTCCAGTGTGTACTTTTCATTCATGAGGATATGATACATCAGATTCTACATGGATCCTTTTTACTATCATAGGAAAGAAGCAAAACACAGCAGGTCAGTTCTGCCTCGTCAGCAATGTTACTACAAAAAACTACGATCAGCCCAGACCCTCTGTCTCCCAAGCTTCCTCACAGCTGTCTCCAATTTCTGCTGGATGTCCTCCTCCGCGTACACTGCAAGCAAGTCCTGCACCTCCTCATCACTCCGGCGGTCATACACCTTCTGACTCTACATCTCAAAATATGCAGGGTTGAAGTAAAGTCAATTTTAGTCTCTTAAACATGGTGGGTCCAATCAAAACACTAGCAGTGCCGGACCAATCAGAAACATGTGGCTTGCAGGCCCCGCCCCTCATAATTCCTGGACTTCTGAAAAGTACTACCTCCCAATCAGGGGCTTTTCTAGTGGGAGATTTTACTACCCCAGAACTACATTTAGACCCTGAATCCTCTGTCTGAGAAGCACAGAGTTCCGGGGTAAAGTTCCTTCAGTTGATGAGCACCTTTATAAAGGATGAACATGTTCAAGTCTTTTCTATTGTTAATGTTCTGTTTTTCATCTTCTGAAGCTATAAGTTGAAAGACATGGACAATGATGTTTTCCTGTGGTTGTGCAGAGAAGAGAGACCCACAATCATTCAAATAATAGTGTTAGGTATTCTGTTAAGCTCTGGGAATTTGCATCCCACCAGTTTGGTCTGTTAGCAGTCTGCTTCCTTTTTGATGAAGGTTATAGTTAGAGCTGGCTCAGGCTTGGACCAGCTCTTAGTTATGCTGCTATAGGCTTAGACTGACACACTGGGATCCTGTCTTTCCCTCTCTCTACCTGTCTGTGTTCGGTGTTAACTCTTCCTGTCCCATTAAAGTTACTAACCATAGACCTTTCTGGAGTCCCTGTGCTCCCTTGTCTTGTAGGTTCCTCTGGATCTCTGCTGCTGTGGACGTGCCAGACTCCAGCTGCTACAACTACTACTATCCGTCTCACCACTATCATCTCTCTCTCTCTCTTCATCTCCCTCTATCCCTCTCTCCAACACGGTCTCAGCAGATGTGTGTCTAACATGAGTCTGGTCCTGCTGGAGGTTTCTGCCTGTTAAAGGAAGTTTGTCCTTGCCACTGTAACTTGCTAAATGCTGCAAAGTGCTCTGCTCATGGTAGATTAAGATGAGATCAGACTGAGTCCTGTCTGTAAGATGGGACTGGATCTTATCCGGTCTTGATGTTGGGTCTTTGTTAATAATAGAACATAGAGTACGGTCTAGACCTGCTCTGTTTGGAAAGAGTCTGAGGAGAACATTTGTTATGATTTGGCGCTTTATAAATAAAGATTGAACAGAGCTGCACGAGAGTCTGTGAAGCTTGTGTTAGTGGTTTACCCCTCCCCGTTTGCTGAAATGCCGTTTACGATCCCACTTGGGAGCACCAATATGACAGCGCTGTTTTTTTAAAGTGTGAAAGCGGTGAAGCTTCAGCAGAGTTTTGGTGCACGGCATTTGAGAAAGCTATGAATAAACAGGGCACAGGTCAGACTACGTTTGAGACATGCATGCATAAACAGGATCCTCTGGACATCTGATGGAGAGATGTCAGGGTGAAGGTGCTGCACATGAGGTGAACTAGCATCTCTTCAGCTCAATGTCTGTACTTTGGTGTGCACTGGGTCTTAAGCACATGACCCTCCAGTTCCAAGCTTGAAGGCGAAGAAGCGTCCAGATTCAGAGTAGGGCGATGTCATGGAAAGCTCAGAAAACACATGCAAAAGTTCTAAATGAGTCTCTGGTCTTTCAATCCAAATCACCCTGCCTTGTTTATTGGAAGAAACATGCAACATAATCCAAGAAGAGCATTGTTGGGCAACATTTCTACATTTGCAGCAGCTCAAATCAGCAAATCAGTAAATCAGTTCCACCTGGACTGAGGCGGGGCGGTACCACTTAGTTTTTCCATTGCTTAACGCTGCAGCTGCCATTTATTGATTCCTCTGGAGGCTATATGATCATTTACTTTACAGTGAAGGTCTTTACTCGTCCACCTACTGAACACACATGCTCAGAAAATCTCTGACAGTCCTTTTATTCCCTGTTTTCAGCTGCTACACTTCAAACAAACCTTCAGGGCCCTTTTAAAAATAGTATTCAAGTGATGTAAGACGTCCAATATTAATAATGTGTCAATACAACGTTCAGCTGACTTTTTAAACATTTTTTTTTTCCTGTCAGGGATCCTTGTAAAACAGTTTAAGAGGCAGTCCTCGCCAAGTTCTTACAAATACAAGCATCTTTTAAAGTTGAACAGCTGACCTCATTTGTTTTCTTTCTCTTTCTGCAAGAATCACAGCGCCAAAAATATGTTTAATTCTGCACTAAGAACCAGAGCGTGTCAACTAAAGCATCTAGAAGTCAGAAACTGCCGTCCTGACAGAGACAGAGACAGAGATAGAGATAGAAGTAGTGACAGAGAATGAGACAGAGACAGAGACAGATATAGAAGCATTGACAGACACAGAAACAGTGACAGAGACAGAGACAGAGACAGAAGCAGTGACAGTGACAGAGACAGATATAGAGACAGAAGCAGTGACAGAGACAGAGACAGAGACAGAGACAGAAGCAGTGACAGAGACAGAGACAGAGACAGAGACAGAAGCAGTGACAGAGACAGAGACAGATACAGAGACAGAGACAGATACAGAGACAGAGACAGAAGCAGAAACAGATACAGAGACAGAGAAAGAGACAGAGACAGAGACAGACACAGAGACAGAGACAAAGACAGACACAGAGACAGATACAGATACAGAGACAGAGACAGAGACAGAAACAGATACAGAGACAGAGAAAGAGACAGAGACAGAGACAGACACAGAGACAGAGACAAAGACAGACACAGAGACAGATACAGATACAGAGACAGAGACAGAGACAGAGACAGATTCAGAGACAGAGACAGATACAGATACAGAGACAGATACAGATACAGAGACAGAGACAGAAGCAGTGACAGAGACAGAGACAGAAACAGAGACAGAGACAGAAGCAGTGACAGAGACAGAGACAGAAGCAGTGACAGAGACAGATATAGAGACAGAAGCAGTGACAGAGACAGAGACAGATACAGAAGCAGTGACAGAGACAGAGACAGAAGCAGTGACAGATACAGAAGCAGTGACAGAGACAGAGACAGAGACAGAAGCAGTGACAGAGACAGATATAGAGACAGAAGCAGTGACAGAGACAGAGACAGAGACAGATACAGAAGCAGTGACAGAGACAGAGACAGAAGCAGTGACAGATACAGAAGCAGTGACAGAGAGAGACAGAGACAGAGAGAGAAAGACACAGAGACAGAAGCAGAGAAAGAGACAGAGACAGATAAGAGACAGAGACAGAGAAAGACACAGAGACAGAGACAGAGACAGAGACAGAGACAGAGAAAGATACAGAGACAGAAGCAGAGACAGAGACGGAGACAGAGACAGAGACAGAGACAGAGACAGAGAAAGATACAGAGACAGAAGCAGAGACAGAGACGGAGACAGAGACAGAGACAGAGACAGAGACAGAGAAAGATACAGAGACAGAAGCAGAGACAGAGACGGAGACAGAGACAGAGACAGAGACAGAGAAAGATACAGAGACAGAAGCAGAGACAGAGACAGAGACAGAGATAGAGACAGAGAAAGACACAGAGACAGAGACAGAGACAGAGAAAGACACAGAGACAGAGACAGAGAAAGATACAGAGACAGAAGCAGAGACAGAGACGGAGACAGAGACAGAGACAGAGACAGAGACAGAGACAGAGACAGAGACAGGACTCTGCCGCTCAAATCCAGTCTAGAAACAGATTCAAATGAGCCACACATTCATCTGTAACTAACTTTTGGTTCAGAGACGCTTCCTCTAAGTAGGACAGATAAGCAAGCTGAGGACATAAACACACCACGGATTACATAAACATCTCCCAACAGACCTGATATGAACACACTGTACACGTACACAGGGCTGTGCTGCAGCTCAACAGAACAGTAAGAACAAACATATTCAAGTGCCAACCTCGCTCCCTTAAAGCTCGGCTGTGCTTCTTTCTTTTAAAAAGTCACAAACGCATCAGTCACAGCCAAAATCCACCAGATCCATGTCCGGTTCATCTCTGATCCGTCACAGTACCAGATCTGATAGGTTTCTGGTCTAGTCAATGTGTTAACTTCCACTGGATCCGCTCCGTTGCGTTCCGGCTGCGCCTCTGAAGTTTCCTCGGTGGTTAACATTTGTTCAGTGGAAGTCTGAGACAAAAACAGAGGACGAGAAAAACATCCATTATTCAGATTTGTATCATAAAGAGATGGGAGTAAAACCTCCAAAGTGTGACAACATCCTTACAAAAATCAAAGAAGTCAATTTTTGCAGATGAAGTGCGACTCATCTAGGCTCCGTCACAGCACCAGATCTGATAGGTCTCTATTCTACTCAATGTGTTAACTTCCACTGGATCCGCTCCGTTGCGTTCCAGCTGCGTCTCTGATCCGGCAGGTCGGAGCCCTGTTCAGTGGAGATATTCTTAATTCCTACAGTGTTGACAGTCAGTGAAGGCATCAGGAGAGGTGTAGAGTGTGTGAGCGGGAGAGAGGAGAGACAAGAGAAGTTCTTCATTCATTCAAACATTGATTGTTGCTTTGTTGGTTGGCGTGGTAACGGCCGACAGTGACCGGTTATTAAAGATCAACGTGTTCACGAATCGGCTCGCCATCCTTACAGCATCCGGACAGACACTACAGTACATCTACATTTTCTGTAGGACTTAGTAAATGTCATTGATTCTTCTGCTTGTCAGAGCCCCCGTGGTGAGAGCTTCTTAGACTCTGATCTGGACTACAGTCCTGAGCAAAGCACCTCATCGGGTCAGAGGGGACAGGCCCGAGGACGAGCGAGAGGGCCAGTCAGTAGAGTCAGGGGAAGCAGAGGCAGGGGACGGGGAGTGAACGCCGGGGAAATGTACGTGCAGGAGGCGGGCAGAACGGCAGGACGGGATCTGATTGGTTTAAAATTTTGGACCCCAAAAATGGTGATTGGTTGGTGTTTTCCCAGGTTTACTCCGGCTGTAGATAGCAGCTTTTTTTTACCTCTTTTTTAAGAACACATTATGTATTGATTGTCATCGGGACATAAAGATCATTTTAACCAGTATAACAAAAAGTGTATCTAAATCTGACTACCAACCCCAGCTTTAAAGAACAACAACAAACCGTCATGCTGAGCGGAGCCAGGCCTGGAGTCAACAGGTCAGAGGTTTTCAGAGGACCAGAAAGACAACATGGATGAGGAGAGGAGGAGGAGAATCCTTGATTCAGTGATTACAGCGGGGAAAACCTGGGTCACATGACTCCAGCTGTCCGGCGGTCCTGCTCTGTGCTGCGTTCCGAAAACACAACTGGTGGGTTTTGACGGACGAGAGAGAACGGAGCCGGACCGCAGCGGAACTGAGACGGACCAGACACAGATCTGGTGGGAGTCTGTGTTACTCTGCTTCTGCTGCTGTTGTGGGTCAAACAGCTGAGCAGCAAAGTGAGCATGCAGCCGTGAAACATAAGTTGCTGGTTTATTTTGCAGGATTGTTATTATCGATCCCATCCGTGACTCATCGTAAGTCTGTGCTGTGTCCTCTAAGAGGCAGCACATTATTTGTGATGAAAGGGGTAATGGAGTTTAGTGTCCTTAAAGAAGAGCTTATTATTTTGCTTATCTGTGCATGTTTTTTCTGTTATTTAGTAAGAATGTTGTAACTCTTGACTCATCAGAAGTCACAATCCTTCAGCTCTCACTTCTGCTTCTCTTCCATCACGCTGAAATAAAGTCCAGGTTGAGACAAACAGAGGATATCCGTGAGAAATGACGACATGGTGGTAATAAAACTGAGTGCATGTGCTTCTCTGTCTGCAGTGTGTTTTTGTTTGACACGCCTGACTTTCTCAGCGTTGATGTCTGCTGCATACATTCTCTACATGCAGATATCTACTCGGCATGTCAGCTGACGCCTCAGCTAAGGCCGTCAGTGCTGCAAATGGCAGCCGAGGCGCTAAATGACCCCCCTCCCCATAAAAACCCATCCGCCTCCCCACAAACCTCACTGTGGGGCCGGGCCAGAGAGAAGCAGCGCAAACCGGCGTGAGCCAGTGCTGAGAGCTACATCAACCCCCCTTCGCCCCCTCCTTCCTCTGACTTCTTCCTCCCATATGTGCACACACACATACACATTTCAGGATTAGTGTACTTATGAGGGCCTGCAATTATCAGGTTACATGTGATCCTTTTGAAACTCTAAGAAGTGCTGAACATTTGAACGGCTTCTTAAAAGTAATGTGACCTTTATCATTTGATTGTTTTTGAGTTACTTCTCCAGCAAAGGTTTTGAAAGACGTGGATTTGTAGACAAGCTTTGCTCTGTTTTGAAATGTTAAAGCCTTCTTCTAATGAAGCAAAGAAAGGATCAAGTTCTTGTAGAAAGGTGATCGCATGACATGATAGGCCTGTCCAAAGTTGCCCGAAACAATACGTAACAATATGAACAGCAGACAAGAGGGGATGCAAATTAAAGCTCCTGTGAGGAACTTTCCGTTTGTGTGCGTTTTGGCGCCCCCTGTGGACAAAGGGACACTCTTATCTCTTTGCTGATCTGACCTTTACCCCCTCACACTGGTTAAAGGCATTAAAACCACAGTAAAGACAGGTCTTTGTTGCTTTGGTAGGTCATTAAAAGGTCACTTTTATATTCAGTCATAACTCCTCACATTGGCTTCAAACTGAAAAAAGTAAAATTTGAATCTAAGTCTGTCAAAGCCACTCTACCTTCGCTAGTTTTGCACAGAAGTTTGACATCTTCTCTGATCCATGTTGTCTTGAACTCAACTCATCTTTATTTATATTACACCTTTCATACATTCAAGCATGCACCCCAAAGTGCTTCAGGTAAAATAATACAAGGCTAAAACAACAGGAAGTAATATGAAATACTAAAAATAATAGAAAATATTACAATAAAATCAGTTAAATAAAATCTGATAAATACCAGAAGAATTAAATAAAATAACATAAAAATAAGATAAAATAAAATACATTTTAAAATGATGCTAAAAATAAATTACTTCAAGTTAAAAAAAACAGATTACGTATTAAGTTGACTTAAAAACCCCAGAGAGCTCACCATGGACAGAAGGCACTAAACCAGACTCTTTCCAACCCCAACTCAGTCTCAGCAGACGTCTGTCTAACATGAGTCTGGTCCTGCTGGAGGTTTCTGCCTGTTAAAGGAAGTTTGTCCTTGCCACTGTAACTTGCTAAATGCTTCAAAGTGCTCTGCTCATGGTGGATTAAGATGAGGTCAGACTGAGTCCTGTCTGTAAGATGGGACTGGATCTTATCCTGTCTTGATGTTGGGTCTTTGTTAGTAATAGAACATAGAGTACGGTCTAGATCTGCTGTGTTTGGAAAGAGTCTGAGGAGAACATTTGTTGTGATTTGGTGCTCTATAAATAAAGATTGATTGAAAGACATGCATCCTATGATATACTGTCCATGAGGCTCTTGCTGTACCAACTAGTAAGCACCGCCACTCAAAGCTGTTTGATTCATCATTTTAATAAACATCTTTTTCTTTTAAGTAACTGCAACAGAATGGTTTTGTAATTTGGTCATTTTCAGCTGCATTATTCATGGTTTTCATTTTTGTTATGAGATTATTAACAGCACAGAAGACAAACACCTCCCACCACTTCATGCATTTAAAACCATGACCCACATCTAGTCCTGACTCTTATCTTTGAACCATCTTTAATCCTGTTGTAATACGTCAAATTCTCATATATAAAAATTAAGACAACAACAGAAATGCTTCCACTCTGGAGGTCTAGAACTCAAATTGGTACTCACAAAGAGAGAAAAACAACCATGCACACACACACACACACACACACACACGCACATATGCACACGCACACACACTTCCTCTTCTGTTCCCCAGACTCGCTCTGAGCTCAAACTATCTTGCCCTGCTTATGTTCAGCTGCACAGAGTAGGATATTTGGTTGTTTGTGATGAACCAGGATCAAATAATCTGATCCTCTGTCTGCGTTTAAACCTAAAAAGAAGACCTCTTCTCCACAGTGTCACACAAACACAGAGTAGTGTTTCTGTTTATGGCCCATCTTTAGTGGTGCTGCTGTGTCAGGGACAGACTTTAACTACTTCTTTTTTTGGATTGAGCACAATGGCGTCTCCTAATTTCAGTGTGAGAATGTGTTTCTCAGAGAGCAAACACAAAGCTCTGCCAGATCTGTCCGGGTTTACAAGGCCTTTTCCTGTCGCTGGGGTACTTTGCTGCGCCAAGTTCCCACTCATGCAAGGACACATTTACCCTGACTCATTTTCTGGAGTTTCAAATGGAAAATGTGAGAAACAGCTCAGATCAGCACGGATGCTGTCACTTTAAATTTACACGCAGACCTATTTAGGTGTTTGAGCAAATCAAAACCACTCTGCGTGAAAAATGAGAGTGCATGTTTCAGTTAATGTGAAGTGCAAATAGTTTGTTGTTCACTTGTTGTAAATCCAGCAGCAGGAATTATCTCTTCCCATCATTCACTCTGTCCCTGTTCTCTTCTCTTTCTCTCTCTCTTAACTTAGCTGGTCAAGACGGATGAATATCAACCTGTGAGTCTGGTTCTGCTCCAACACGGTCTCAGCTGATGTCTGTATAACATGAGTCTGGTTCTGCTCGAGGTTTCTACCTAAAAAAAGTTTTTTCTTGCTGCTGTCACAAAGTGCTGTCCCAGGGCCTATAATTCAACTACTACAATCTGTCTCACCACTATCATCTCTCTCTCTCTTCATCTCCCTCTATCCCTCTCTCCAACACGGTAGGTCTCAGCAGATGTCTGTCAATCATGAGTCTGGTTCTGCCCAAGGTTTCTACCTGCGTAAAAAAAGGTTTTTCTTGCTGCTGTCACAAAATGCTGGTTCAGAGACTAAAAATCAACTACTACTATCATCTCTCTCTTTTCATCTCCCTCTATCCCTTTCTCCAGCATGGTCTCAGAAGATGTCTGTCTACCATGAGTCTGGTTCTGCTCGAGGTTTCTGCCTGCTTAAGGAAGGTTTTTCTTGCTGCTTTCACAAAGTGCTGGCTCAAGGCCTATAAATCAACTACTGCTATCATCTCTCACTCTTTTCATCTCCTTGTATCCCTCTATCCCTCTCCCCGACACAGTCTCGGCACGTTTCTGTATAACATGCGTCTGGTTCTGCCTGAGGTTTCTGCCTGCGAAAAAAGAAGTTTTTTCTTGCTGCTGGCTCAGGGCCTACAAATCAACTAGTACATCATCTCTCTCTCTTTTCATCTCCTTCTATCCCTCTTTCCCACCCCAACATAGTCTAGGCACATTTCTGTCTAACACGAGTCTGGTTCTGCTCAAGGCTTCTGCCTGCGTAAGGAAGGTTTTTCTTGCTGCTGTCACAAAGTGCTGGCTCAAGGCCTATAAATCAACTACTGCTATCATTCTCACCACTAACACCTCTCTCTTTTCATCTCCCTCTATCCCTCTCTCTAACACGGTCTCAGAAGATGTCTGTCTAACATGAGTCTGGTTCTGCTCGAGGTTTCTGCCTGCGAAAAGAAGGTTTTGTCTTGCTGCTGTCACAAAGTGCTGTCTCAGGGCTTATAAATCAACTACTGCTATCATCTCTCTCTCTCTTCATCTCCCTCTATCCCTCTCTCCAACACGGTTTCAGAAGCTGTATGTCTAACATGAGTCTGGTCCTGCTGGAGGTTTCTTCCTGTTAAAGGAAGTTTGTCCTTGCCACTGTAACTTGCTAAATGCTGCAAAGTGCTCTACTCATGGTGGATTAAGATGAGATCAGGCAACCAAAGTGACAATAAAAAAAACTTAAGTATTGCATCCAAGTTACTCATAATTTATGATTTTGTGTTTGGACAAAGGGGGGAGGGTTCATGCCACCCCTGGTCACCTGTCTGAACACATCCCTGGATACAGAGTACCTCACATTATCATGCATTTAATCAAACAGACATGATAATGGTGGAAAAAGCTTCAACTCAGCTGCACTCTATGCTTCTGCCGTTGTTGATTTCTATTGTCTCATGAAACTTAACCTTAAACATGACATGTTGGGGAGCTGAGACAGCTTGTATCAGATCGGTATATTGGGTAGCATACTCCCCTATATCAGAGACATGTTTCAGAAAGTACAAACAAATGCATCTCACAGATCAATTACTTTCCTGTAAATGAAAGTTTGCCTCACTTCAGCACACATAGAAATGTCAGAAAGACAGAGCACAGACAGGGTGCAAACATTTCCTTTGCAGTGATCAGTGAAGAGAAAAACATGAACTCAGCATGTTTTCATGAGCAGCACATGACTGTACGTATACAGTTAAAAGGCAACAGGGGGGTGGGGTGTTTTCAGGCACACATAAAAGCTGATCGGTCACGTGCTCGGAGCCAAAGAACACAGGAAATACAGGAAACACTCTCCTCGCACCATCGAGGACGTGCATCACAGCAGGTTGGTGTGTTTGGGAGCGTGTGTCAGCCTGCGGTGTGCCCTTGCGTGCGTCTGATTTTATCTCCACCTGCAAAAAACACACCCGCAGCAGGTCACCTGAAAAGGACTCACAACAAAGGGAGCGAGTTGAATTAGACGTTGTCGTATTTGTTTGGAGATCAACCTCCAATGTCACAGATTTTTTTCACCCCACAGTCATAAAGAAGGCTTGTCACAGCGGTGCCTGTAAATGATTGCCCACACTTGAATGATAATAATGTGCAGTAGATTCTCTTCAGGCTGGATTTAGCTGATACAGCTGTGAACAGGATTATTTATATTATTTATATTTATGACATTTAGATACCCAGGATCCAGCCAGGATATGAAGCCAGGAAAAAACAAAGAGTCCTCATGTAAGAGACTTTCCCTCCGAGGCTCATAACATGCTGTTTATTCCAGCTATCAGCTTTCTTTCCAGAGTGGATAAATATAGCCCGCTGGAACAGACCCCCCTCAGACAAATAAAGTTGCAGAGTAAGTCCTGCTGACCAATCACCTGGTGACCCCTCACCCAGAGGCTGGATTTCCTGGAGTTTCCCCTCTGCAAGGCCACAAACAAACCTTCTGCCCCCTCACCTGGATTCCCCTCTCAGGATCACAGTACATAGGAAATGATGTTCCACTGGTGAGGGACAGAGGCTGCCAGTCTTTGGGAACATTGCTCAATCTGTTCATGAACTTAATCATCCGGATTTTCATTCAGTGGCACGCTGATGCTCTCTCGACTCTGATTTCAGCCCGGCTCTTTACTGTGCATACCTGCATGTTGTCCTCATGCTTATGACTCTGCATGTTTACAGGAATATTAATAATAAAACAAATGTTTACAAAGTAGTTTGACAAATAAAGCATGGAAGGATTCGGATGACGGAATGAACCTTTAACAGACAGAGAGGAGTGTAGACAAGTTAAATAGAATAAAGTGATGAACCAGGAGTTCAATTAATCATTGTTATTGATTGTGTTAAATAAATAAATTAATACAATAAAATAAATGAATAAAATACAATACAATACAATACAAATAAATAAATACATGAACAAAAAATACAATACAAAACAAAAAATAAAGAAAAAAATGAAAAAATAAATACAATACATGAATTAATAAAAATAATAATAAATAAAAACAGTAAATACATAAATAAATACAATAAATAAATAATTGAATAAAATAAATAAACAAATGCAATACAATACAATTCAATAAATACATGAAAAAATAAATACAATACATGAATTAATTAATTAATTAATAGATAAGTAAATACATAAATAAAAAAATAAAATATTAAATAAATGAATAAATAAATAAATGCATGTTCTCTAGTCACCTCCTTCACATGATCCTAGAGAAACATCACCTTGCACTGCTGCTGCTTACAAATAAGAAATGTTAAACTGCAAGGAAGGAATTCAAGCTTTGGCAAAACTATTATTAAAATAAACTGTACATTTTCATTCTTATGGTGCAAAATACATAATTTTCTGCGTTTTCTTTTGCTTCTTTCTCCTTGCATGCTAGTTTACCTCTGACATTGTTTTATTAGCAAATGTAAAAAGCAAAAATTTAGGCTTCCTGCTCTTTTCGTCGTGCATTTATTGTGAACTTTCATAAAAGTACCCACTTTAAGAAAGGTGTTGCTCAACTACCCACTCACCATGCACAACAAACACAGGAAATAGTTTAGTGTGAGACTTGAGTTCGTGCAGGAGAGGGAAATGAACATGATGATAACACAGAGGGACACGAGGAATGGACGGAGTTAACTGTTCATCAGTGAAAGGGAAAGTAAATCCAGATTTATAGTTGAAACATTTTTATTCATCTGCAACACTTTTATAGAAAAATAATAATCCTAGTGGACTTTCAATGATGAAAACAGATTGATGCATTAATTTACAACTTTTTGTATATGCTTCTCTGTATGTGTGTTGTAAATGAGTGTGTGCATACACTACCAGTCCAAAGTTTGGAAACACCTTCTCATTCAAGGGTTTGTATTTATTTAAATTATTGTAAACACTGTAGATTAATACTGAAGACATCAAAACTATGAAAGAACATATATGGAATTATTTAATGAACAACAACGTGTTAAACAAAGCAGATTATGTTTTATATTTTAGATTCTGTAAAGTAGCCCCCTTCTTCCTTCATGACAGCTTTGCACACTCTTGGTATTCTCTCAGTCTGCTTCATGAAGTGGTCTCCTGGAATGGTTTCTCTCAGTCTGCTTCATGAAGTGGTCTCCTGGAATGGTTTCTAATTAACATGAGCCTTGTCAAGAGTTCATTTGTAGAATGACTTGCCTTCTTAATGTGTTTGAGACCATCAGTTGTGTTGTTCAGAGGTAGGGTTAGTACACAATGGATAGCTCTATTTGACAACTGTTGTAATCCAGATTATGGCAAAACCAGATTATTTCATAGTGTTGATGTCTTCAGTATTAATCTACAATGTTGAAAATAATTAGAATAAATAAAAACCATTGAATGAGAAGGTGTGTCCAAACTTTTGACTGGTAGTGTAGATAAATATATGACTTGTCTTATTATTTTAAATGTGCATGAATTTTCTGTATAAAAATTCAGAGTTCAGAATGAGTTTTGGTTGAATGTGCCACAAGGTGTCATTGTCATAAACCTTTCCTGGAGCCGGTTGAAGCCTTTGTAGGCCAGCTGTCAGTCAAACTGCCAAACACACAACTGCAAGTACCTTGTTTTTCTCTCCTGGGCGTGCTCAGTCTCATCAGGCCATTTAAACTTGGCCTGCGGTCTGCGTTTAAAGAGCCGTGTGATGTCACCACCGATAAGACCTGTTGCAAGTCAGGGGGAATTCTAGCTCTGTCCTGATTGGCTGAGGGGCAGCTTGTTTTTTTATTAAATGCGCTTGACAACAGCAAAGCCAATCAGAGTGGAGCGGTGGGCAGGGCTGTATGTTCTCAGCTGTCTGTGATGCACACACACACACACACACACACACACACACACAAAGTTTTTAGTTTCACTTCCTCTTTGTTGTGCAGGCTGCAGCTGAAAGTGAATTTGTGCAGTGCTTTGCAGACTTTGCATCATTGAGTTTAGTCTGAACATCCTGTCTGGTTTGGACACACCAATTTATTTGAACAAAAGTGTGATGCACAAAAAAATACAAAGAGAAGAATCAGAAAGAGGAAAAACAACAACATGCACAATATTAAATCTTGCAAACATCCGTGACAGTGAGGGAACGATGGTGCAAGAGTGAAATAAACATGCACGTGCTTTAATTCTGCTGCTAACGCCACAAACACATGAAGTCAGTAATCATTGGGCTGAAGATAACATAACACCCTGAACAGGAAAAGTTAGTTTTCTCTGTCATTTGATACTCTGTCTGTCTGATTCCTCATGACTCAGTTATTGCAGGCAGGCTCTGGTTCAGAGGTCAAAGGTCAGAGCTGTGTTTGTCGCCGAATGCTACAGGCAAGCGTCGTTAGTAAGCAACTTTGGTTTGTTGTTGGAGGGCAGTAGGAAGAATTTCTGCAGGGAAGGTTTGCTAATCTGTGCGCACACCCACACACACAACACACACAACACACAACACACACACACACACACACACACACACTGGGAGCATGCTTGTTTTGGTTTAGATAAAGAGTGGATATCCTGCATGCACATTTTGTCTCTTCACTTCAGTTTCTTATGCTTTAATACTTGTGTTATAGTTTCACTTTTTTCAATGTTGCATTTCTGCTATAATAACGTGCATCAACTTGTGTCTCTGCAAAAGCCAAGATCCACCACCACCTGGGATTTAAACTAGCAACCTTCTACGCACACTGACAAGCAGACGTCTAAACAACGCTCGCCAAACACAGCTTGAACACATAAATGAGCATGGAAAGAGACATGTCCAAACAAACCAAAACATGCAGAGGCCGCCTACACACACACACACTCTGGTGCAGAGTTAGGCATGCACAACCTCCATATGTTACTACACTTAAATGTTTTGAGCCTCAACACAGCTGGTGCCTCACAGAGGAAGCCTGTGTGAGTGTGTGTGAGTGGTATTCAGCAGAGCAGTTGTTCCCCTGCCTGCCTTCTTCACTTCTCCGTGTGCACTGCTCTACTGTACACGTGATCCAGTGTTTGTTGTTATTTTGTCGTCTGACATGCAAAC
Source organism: Notolabrus celidotus (assembly GCF_009762535.1). NCBI lineage: Eukaryota > Metazoa > Chordata > Actinopteri > Labriformes > Labridae > Notolabrus > Notolabrus celidotus. The sequence continues at coordinate 4,225,712 of NC_048273.1, read as the reverse complement.
TCATTGCATCAAAAGCATTGCGCAGAACGACTCCACATTATGAGGAATTAGAGGAAAATCAAAAGAATGTGTGCTCGCGTGCACTGCTGATTGTGCTGCCTTTCTTCAGCTCTCCCAGGGTTTAAATCATGTGCCAACAGTGTGCAATAGTGATGATGGGAAGTTCAGCTCTGTTCAGAGAGCCGGCTCTTTGGACTCGGCTCCCAAAGAAGAGCCGGCTCCTTCGACTCCTGAACGGCTCTTAATTTAGGATCTTTTGTAGCCGTATGATTTACCTTAACTTTGCAAAAAATAATGGTTTGTGTTGAAAACCCTTTAACAGGGTAACAACCATTCTTACTTTTGTTTAGTATTTTACTTAAACTTTTTTATTGTACAAATTAACAGAAAACTGCAAACATATCCACAGAACAGAACCAGAACCAAACTCAAGCAAACAGAACCAGAACCAAACTCAAGCAAACAGAACCAGAACCAAACTCAAGCAAAGAGAACCAGAACCAAACTCAAGCAAACAGAACCAGAACCAACTCAAGCAAACAGAACCAGAACCAAACTTAAGCAAACAGAACCAGAAGCAACTCATGCAAACAGAACCAGAACCAAACTCAAGCAAACAGAACTAGAACCAACTCATGCAAACAGAACCAGAACCAAACTCAAGCAAACAGAACCAGAACTAAACTCAAGCAAACAGAACCAGAACCAAACTCAAGCAAACAGGACCAGAAATAAACTCAAGCAAACAGAATCAGAACCAACTCATGCAAACAGAACCAGAACCAAACTCAAGCAAACAGAACCAGAACCAACTCAAGCAAACAGAACCAGAACCAAACTCAAGCAAACAGAACCAGAACCAACTCAAGCAAACAGAACCAGAACCACCTCAAGCAAACAGAACCAGAACCAAACTCAAGCAAACAGAACCAGGACCAAACTTAAGCAAACAGAACCAGAACAAAACACAAGCAAACAGATCCAGAAACAACTCAAGTGAATGGAACCAGAACCAAACTTCGGTCACTTCCATGTAGCCTGTAGCAGTACCTTTTTTGTCCTCCAGGGGGGCGGTTCCATAAGTGTGTGACATCACTTTAAAATGATGTATTCTCACTCATGCAGCCCACAGTATCACATCAGCTCTTTGAGTTAGCAGACAGACAGACACATGTATAACACCATAATGTGAATATGACTATCCCTCCTTCATCCCTTCATACCTGCCGTTCCCTAACCTCAGCAGCCTTGTTTAGAGGAGGCTCTCTCAGCTAATCCACCTGTCAGAGCTCAACAGTCGGGTCCTCTGTGTCCTCACCGCAGGTCACAGAGTCTGACTGTTTGTCTCCATTCCTCTATGAAGCCAGCAGCCGGTCTGTTTTTCTATTTGTTTGCTGTTATCAGATCCGATAGGAACTATAATAGGCCCTCTGTGCCAGAAGCATTCCAGTGTTTCACCTGGTTCAGGTACAGTGAGTCCACAACGGGCTTCAGTCCCAAACATTGCATGACAAGTTTTAATGATATCCAGTCCTGTTTCCATCAGAGATACTTTAACTTACTGATGGATGCACGCAATAAATAAAAAGAGGTATAAACACACTTCTTCTAGGTCTTTTTTCTGCCTTTATTCTTGTTTTGTTTTTGTTCAATGTGTGTCTCATACTGTCTCTCCTCAGTCTTTCATAATCTCTCTCTCAGCTTCCATATGTTTCTCATTAGTTCAGATTCCTTATCTCTCTCACTTTTCATATTTCTCTATCTTTCCTTCCGCTTCTTAAAACTTTCCCCTCTGTTTTGTTTTATGCTCTTCTAAATCTTCTCATCTTCTCATCTTTCCCTCTATCTCTTTTTTACCTTTCCCTGTACTCCCCGTTCTTTTCTTCTTCTTCCACCCCGCTCTCCCGCCGTCGTCTTTACATCAGCAGTCTGACTTGTGTTATGATATTGCGTGACCAGAGACGTGTTGCGTAATCCCTCGCAGTTGTTTTGCAAAGGCCTGTGCATTGTTTGAGTTGCTGTAAGTTTGGCTGACAGGAGAGGGAGTGTGGTTCAGTGTTAGAGTAATGCAGGACAGATGCAACACTGCACAGCTTTATGCAACTCTGTGTAAACTCTGCAGGTTGACTCCAGATTTGGGACTGAATAATGTAAATCAGTGTCTTTTATTTGTTTTCCATAGAACAAGTTGTAAAATCTGCCCCTGGTGTGTGTGTGTGAATAAACTTTTGGGAGGTCACAACACTTTTAGAGGAGAGAAAAACAACAGCAACTTGATTCAAGGTACACACTACACTAATGCAAGCGCCTCAGTCACTAAAATAAGGGCCTGTTTCCACTAACTACGTTTTTTTTTTTACTGGCTGTGCCCACAACGACCAAATTCCACCAGATCTGTCTCCGATCCGTCACAGCACCAGATCTGACAGGTTTCTATTCAAGTCAATGTGTTAACTTCCACTGGACCCTTTATCTATTCATCTATGTATATGATACAAGGGTAAAGAGGCTAAAACAAAACTACATGTTTTGTTTTAGCCTGAACTGAAACTTTAAGACTGACAACTCTTTTGGCCAAATTCCACCAGATCTGTGTCCCGTCTGTCTCCGATCCGTCACAGCACCAGATCTATTCTACTCAATGTGTTAACTTCCACTGGATCCACTCCGTTGCGTTCCAGCTGCATCTCTGATCCAGCAGGTCGAAGCCCCCCGGATCAGATGCACAAGACTTCTATTTTTGCTGGATGCCGGAGCACAACGCATCAATCTTAACAGAGCAGATGGAGCGGGACAGGAAGTCAGGTTTCACCAAAACAAAAGGAAATATCCGGTTAATTTTCAGAATAAAACACTCTGTGTTATCACCAGATCGTATTTCACTTAACTACAACAACAAACCAAAGTCATGATGAGCGGAGCCAGGCCTGGAGTCAACAGGTCAGAGGTTTTCAGAGGACCAGAAAGACAACATGGATGAGGAGAGGAGGAGGAGGAGAATCCTTGATTCAGTGATTAACACAGGAAAACCTCGGTCACATGACTCCAGCTGTCCGGCGGTCCTGCTCCATTCTGAAAACACAGCCGGTGGGTGTTGACGAATGAGAGAGCACGGAGCCGGATCTGGTGGAAGTCTGATGTTACTGTCGCCAGGTTATGAAAGTTGTCTTGCTGCACATCTGTCACCAAAAAACCTTATAATGTCAAGGGTTTCTGTTTTGATTGTTGTCATTGTTGTTGAAAAAGTTGATATCAGAAGTCCCGCCCCTTCTCAACTATGATTGGCTGGTGAAGTAGAAGTGACATCGATGAGCGTGGCAGTGTTCTAAAGGTTGAAAATGATTGATGATTGATGCTGAGGATGTTTCCTGTTAGTGGAGACAGGCCCTGAACATTACCAAGCATGATTCAGTCATCAGTTATGTTTGCATAATAGGTAATTAAACTATTTGTAATTGAATTCCAAAGGGACAGGGTTGAAGCCATGACTTATATAAAAGCATTTTTTTTGTCTGCTGCCTGCAAGAGGTGTTAGGAAACTGCTTTTTCCATCCCTGATACTAGTGTGCTTTATTTGAACACAGAGTTGAACTTACTGTAGTTCTTTGGACTGCAGTTAAAGAGGATAAAGAGAGTAAACCAAATGTGGAAACTTAACCGTCCTTGAATACAGTGGCTGTTTTGTGGCTCCTTCTTTAATTTAAAACCAATTTCTGTGCCAGAAAAGTCAGAAAATCAAGCTTCACAACATCCCTCCAAACATCCACCACAACTCCTCGTGGTTGTTTTCCCACTGTTCTGTGTTTATGTGACCCGGACCGGGGATTGAGTCAGCTGGGGGACCTTATGACTCTCCAGCTGTGTGTTTGGCTGCAGGAGCAGAGAAGACGAGGAGGGGGAGGAGGAGACAGAGGGGGAGGTGGAGGAGGTTTCCCATGGGGTTGTGGTGGATGGATGTCAGCGGGGAACATCAGGGGTTGAATCTGTTTTCCCACTTCTGTTTCCCCCAAAAGATTCCCCGCTGAGTTTGCTCTTTGCAGGAGCAGAGGCCTGATCCAGACTGACAAAAACATACTGTGACTGCTGTTGAGAGCCTCCAGTCCAGTTTGCTTCTAGTGTCTGTGTTTACCTTCACTCCATACGCTGTAAATAACACAACTTACCCTTATAGTGGAGAGCATTTCACATCGAGGTCTTGTCTCACCCTGTTGGGATTCAATTTCCCTTAACTGTCAGCTAACAACATTATCCAGTTAATTACCCGGCTACTAACTACCAAAAAACATTGATTAAAGGTTATTTTATTGATCTAAAATGATTTATGTTTACAGTTTTTGAAAATGGTCCCAGTGATTCCTCATCATTCCATGGTGATGTGTGATCAGTTTGCCTCTGGTGTTAGCGAAAGTTAATAACCATCATCAAGGGGTTTTGACCAATCAGTATCAAGTATCTTACACAGCCGGAAGATCAGGAGGAAAGTCGGGTTATAATGGACTTTAAAACATGAATTTGTAGATTGAATTGTAGATTTTCCTTCAGTTGCAGTCAATGTGATGCAACCTGACTGTAATATCACATGTCTGCCTGATATTTAAGGGGAACTCCAAGTGACACATGTTACTTTAAAAGTGATGACAGTCAAGTGTTTGGATGTGAAACTGGTTTCTGAGATTCTGGGAAACCCTTCCTTACCTGACTGATGACATGCTGCTGTGCTTCAGTGAAATGTTTGTGCCATTAAACTAAAGAGATGTTCCACCATTACTTTTACCTCCTCTTTGGAGTCGACCAACACCTGGTACTCATAGTGAGGCTGAGAAAATACACATAAAGTGCATTTCGACAAAGAGCTCCGGGGTCTTTTAGCCCCCAGAACTACTTTACCCTGAACTAAAAGGTTCCTGTGCCATTTTTAGATCGAAACTGGTTGATCTCCAGTGCTAACTTGGTATCTCGTGCGCAAGTGAAACTTTCTCGTGCTCACGAGAAAGTATCTGGTGCGCACGAGAAAGTATCTGGTGCTCATGAGAAAGTATCTGGTGCGCACGAGAAAGTATCTGGTGCTCACGAGAAAGTATCTGGTGCGCACGAGAAAGTATCTGGTGCTCACGAGAAAGTATCTGGTGCTCATGAGAAAGTATCTGGTGCTCACGAGAAAGTATCTGGTGCTCATGAGAAAGGTATCTGGTTCTCACGAGAAAGTATCTGGTGCGCACGAGAAAGTATCTGGTGCTCACGAGAAAGTATCTTGTGCGCACAAGATACTTTCCCCAAAAAAATGTCTGCACGTCACTTCAGGGGCTCCGTAGTTTTTGGAAAAAAATTGAAAAAAATATATTGAAAAAAAAAAATTGAAAAAAAATTTCTGAGAATATATTGAAAAGAAATTTTGAAAAAGAAATTTTGAAAAAAAAATTTTGAAAAAAAAATTTTGAAAAAAAATTTTTGGAAAAAAAATTTTTTTTCAAAATATTTGAAAAAAAAATTTTGAAAAAAATTTTTGAAAAAAAAATTTTGAAAAAGAAATTTGAAAAGAAAATTGAAAAAAAAAAAATTTGATAAAAAAAAAAAAAAAAAATTTAAAACATTTTTTGAAAAAAACTGTTTAACAAAAAAGTTGACCCAGTTCCTGTCGAAATAATACATTTTCCTCAAATTTTAAATTGTGCTCCAAAATTAGAAAAACGTAAAAAAAAGTGAAAATTTTCTCCTGCAGTTCAAAACATGGAAAAAGCAATGAATGAATCAACATGTGAGAGGAGATAAGCGTGAGTAGCAAAGACGTTTCAACGCGGCTTTAAAATCCTTTTCAACTCAAAAAGCCGTGGCAGAGATCAGCCGGTGTTTTGGTTTAAACAGTGACCCTGTTAACTGGAGACTCTCAGCAGGATGCATCCCTCATAAACGTCTTTAGACGATCATTAAATATCTGATGAGGATATTTTGAAATCTTAATAAAAACTAAACTAGTTTGCATTCCCAGGAACTCCCTCTGTGTTTCAACAGCTGTGTAAACTCCACAAACACTGACACGTTCAGCTGAAGGTCTCCAGTTTACAGGGTCACTTTTAAAACCGGAACACCGGGAGGAGAGACGCATTCACGGTGGGCTGAGAGAAGACTACTGTTACAAGCTGCTAAATCAAGAGAATCACAGCTTCTTCTTTTGAAAAGTACACACACATACAAAAAAGATAGAACAAATAAAAACTAATGAAAGAAAGAGAAATCAAGTGAATCACAGATGTGTGTGATGTTATTGAGGGCGGGGGGCGGAATAAAAACACTGCGGTTAATCTACCAATCAGACACGTTCAGCATTGCAGGCCCCGCCCCCCAAAACATGTGGGGGCTTTTTGAAAAGTACTACCCCCCTAGCAGGGGCTTTTTAGTGGGGGAGATTATCTAGGGGTAAAGTCCCTAGTTCCAGGGTAAAGTTCCTCCGGTCGAAAAACGCCTACTTTCTCCAAAAGTTGTTTAAGTAGCTTTAATTTAACCTAACATACACAAACTTAAAAAACATATTACACTGAAGAAATCAAACAAAACTACTGATTGAAAAGGTTTATAAGTTAAGTTTCACAAGAAAAAACTTTTAGGACCACAAATGCAAACGAAAATATTACCTTCCAACATCACCTGGTTGAAGTTTTGAACCTTCACACATTTTAGTTCCTTGTTTATGTCGATAGTTTCACCTTGAAAGCTCTGCCATGATCACAGAGAAGCAGGCGGCATTCATGACCCAGATTCATCCCTTCACTACCCTCTGATGATCACTATTTTAAAGCGGGCAGAGAAAGCTCCCTGGAGGCCTTTAATGTGGGATCAGGCTACAGGATATAGCGGCCTGACCCAGAATGGTTGATATATATGTAAACATTTGACGCGGGTACAGTCATGTGCCCAAGTAAAGTTAGTCCCTGGTACCTGAAATGACCCGTTCAGATCCCGGCAGGCATGGGGGGACGACAGGTTGTGATTAATGGGGTGTGTTATATAGTCTGCCTTCTCCCTAAACAAAGTCACGCTTAGACTTAATGATGGAAAGTGTCTGACATGACACTACCACACTTCCTTTCCCATCATGCTTTGTGCTGGATTCTTGTCTCTAAGATGTGTGCTTTGGTGTGATGTTTTTTCTGTTGCTCTGTAGTTTTGGACCATCACTGAGAGATCTGTTGATTTAGCCACCAGCTGTATTTCCAGTAATGCCAGGTCATTTTTTGAACTGAAAGTCTTGAAATGTGCCACCACAGCACATCTAACACTCCGTCTGAGCTCATATCCTCTCTGGCAAGAGACGCCAGCACACCAAATTCACTGTAATGGCGTCAGGAGCCAGATTACTTGCTTGGCGCAGCAAATTGGGAACTCTTTCCATTCCCAGATGTAGCTACTGCAAAGAGCCAAAAGCCGCTGAGAGGCTGAGATTGGGCCTAGTAAAGTGTAAAGCAAAAATCACTGATGTACGAAAAAGTAAGTTTAACCTTTTATTAACAAAAAAGGAGAATCAACTCATGATAAAGTGCACTGACAGATGATTAAAGTGATCAAAAGAAAATAGCGAAAATTAAGTTTTGATGCCAATTGCTGGCGGGAGCCATATTGGCAATGTTGAACTCAACCAAACTTAAAGGTGACATATCACGCTTTTTTTTATCAACATATATTGGTCTAAGAGGTCCCCAAAACATGTCTTTAAAGTTTATGCTCAAAAAAACACTTTGAAATCAGATTTTGGTCTGCCTGAAGAACCCTCTTCTTCAGTCCTCCTCAGAACACTCTGTTTTCTCTCTGACCACGCCCCCTCAGGAAGTGGATGTGCCTCGGCTGTCCAGCACGTTGATCTAATGTTTACATGTTGGCTGAATATACACGGCTGCTCACAGATCACGTTACTTCAACCCTCTGAATCTGATCCAGAATCTGATCCTGATGGAGAGGCACCTGCAGCAGGACCTTTCTGAACCATTGATCACAGATTTAGTGTTTCTTGTTGTTTTATTTGTCAGTATGTCGACGTGTGTCTTGGTACACAGCTACCAACATGTAGCTATGTGGCTATGCTAACTAGCGCTAGCACTTATCCATGATAAATAAAAATCATCCACTAGATCTTCAAATCTGCAGACGTGGGGAGTAAAACCGACCTCTGCCAGAAAGGCAGCAGGACCTTTCTGAAGGATTGGTCACAGATTTAGTGTTTCTTGTTGTTTTATTTGTCAGCATGTCGACGTGTGTCTTGGTACACAGCTACAGCTACGACATGTAGCTATGTAGCTATGCTAACTAGCGCTAGCACTTATCCATGATAAATAAAAATCATCCACTAGATCTTCAAATCTGCAGACGTGGGGAGTAAAACCGACCTTTGTGTTTATTAAGACAGCCTACAACTAGCATGCCTCCCTCCTAAGCTCCTTGTTAGCACACATTTGTGCAGGTAATGAAAAATGGAGGAGGGGTTGAGTTGTATTTTATACAGTCTATGGGCTGAACAAGCTCCGAGCTCTGACTCCGTGACAGACCGGATATTGTTGTGACGTAACAAAAACACGGAAGTCTGAAACGGCTCGTTTCACACACATTTACAGAAAGGTGGAGAAATCAGAACAGGGGCAGAATGGATTTTTTTCATTCTCGGGGGGTTTGTAGACAGGGACACATATTTCAGGTAGAGAACCATTAAAAAGTCCATTTTGCATGATATGTCACCTTTAAGGCTGGGCTATACTTCTGCATCTCCCCTACGCAGCAGGGGCTGACGTGGACATGAGTGTCACATACTTGTGCGTCGATGTGTCCGTGCCGCGCAGCAATTTTCCACCAAAACGTTTGAGGGCAGTGTGGTCTCTCTGATAGCCGGTCGCCTGTTTCCTGCCCTGCTACGATCTCTGTTTCCTTTTCCACAGAGATTCAGAGCGTGTTATGTTAATCTACAGCTGAGGCATGTTGCTGTTTATGAGGAGGAGATGAAATACACGGCTGATGGGCGGCCGATGAGTGGGGATCCCGGAATTGCTGTAAATGAGGGAAATACAAAGCCGCCGAGCCGACCAATCACAGGGCTTGTTATCCACGTTGATTCTATGCGTAGTTTCATTCTGGAGGAGGTGCACGTCAGCTACGTGCGTAGGTACAGGAGCAACGCGGACCTCCGGCGTAGGCTACGCCGTCGATTTGACGCAGAAGTATAGATCAAGCTTAAGTTTGAGGTAGAGGCGGGGTTTGAGCCTCCTAGCCAACAGCTATGTGTTCCCGCTTGTCAGTGAAGTCAGTCATGTCCTTATTTGGGTAAAACTCGTAATCTTAATATCTTCTGAACGGCCACAATAGAAAAAAAATCCTCCCCCGTACAGTGTGTGCCGATAGAGAAATAAGCTACGTAGAACCAAGCCTTTTTTTAACCAGGCTGTAAACATGTTTATTAATGCTGTAAAGATCGTCTTTGAATGGGTGTGTATGTGGTTTTTGGTATTTCTGCAGCCAGCTGATGCTCCATGAATTGCGGTTTATAACACTTCCGCATTGGGCTTCATATTTTGAGACCGGAGGTTGCCGCTTGGCATGCACTAGTATCTCATGATCCCATAAATGGTCTCGTGAGCACGGGTTAGTTTCTGGTGCACATGGGAACACTTCTAATTATTATTTATCCCTGACAATGTCACTTTATTGGCTCTGTAACTTTCTAAGAACAAGGAAGTGTTTTCTGTATTTCAGAGCAGATCTCATAACTGCTGAGAATCCGAACGTTGACCCAGAATGATTCGTCTATGTGAGAAAATATTTCTAGGTTTTAAAAAAGTCCCCGTCTCCAGAAGAGGGAGGAAAACAACATGCTGTGACTAAGGTTTAAATTATGTCAGCGATGAAGAATGTGTTTTCGAGAGTTTGACGGGCAGCTGACAGGCCGTCAGACCGGTTTGAAGATGAGTAACATCCAAACATGACAAAGACACCCAGATCCAGCCGTGTCAGCGTCTCCCCTCCCCTCCCCTCCTGTTCGCTCCTCCCTCGTGACCCAGCGATCCGGCTCGTGTTTTTCTGAAAGGTGACTCTCTGTTCGGCAACACCTGGGCTTTAAAAGCAGACACATGGCGAGGAGGAGAAGAAAAACAGACCTGACAGGTTTCAGCTTTCCTTTCAATGAAAAACAAACAGGAGGGGAGAGAAGTAGAGGAATAGATAGAGAGCCACAGAGAGGATGAGGGGCGTTTTGTTGCAGGACTTCTTCTGAAGTAGCAGTTTGCTGTGAGCTTGTGGGAGGTGGGTTGGTGGGATAGTGGGATGGTGGTGGGATGCTTAGAAAGGGGGAGGAAGGTGGTGCTGCAGGCCAGGAGAGAGTCTGTCCTCTGTTTAACCCCTCCTCCTTTTAACAAACAGGCTATAATTCCACAAAGTCACATCCACACTCCAAAAGTCTGAGGGTGGGTGACTCGAGGAAACCGACGCTTGAGCACGTGCCAGGAGAAAAAAGGCCCTGGGTGGAATTCAGGGATGCTCACGTAGCGCTCACACGACTCACAGCTCTCCACAAACATGTCTGAATGTCACAGAACTTTAAAGAAGCTATCATTCAATCGTTCAATCAAAAGAATGGATGAAAGGTTCATAACATGCACATGATCACGTCTTTGTTTATTCATCACAGTTTTACTTGGAATAAGAATCTAAAATAATACTTGAATCTAAACTTAATGCATCCTTGTACCCCTCTTTGTTCATCTCTATATAATCTTGTTTTTGCAGACATGTAAAATGCAGTCTGTCCTCTCAGATCTGTCACACAGAGATGAACAGCTTCTCTGTTACACCTCTGTAAAACCTTGTGTAACGTCTGAAGCTCCTTGCACTCGCTCCTCAAAAACAACCCTCCTCTCCTGCACAAAGCTCCGGCTCCATTACCTCTCCGGGGAGACGAGCTGAACAAAAACATGACACTCCTCCAGCCGTGACGTCACGGCCCGTTGTTGTTACTCTCTCTGCGCTGAGATTTCATGTGGATGCAGAGATAAGAAAGGAGGAGTCAGCAGCTGTAACATTAGAGCTACTTGCATGGTGTAAGAAGTTAAAGCCATGTGTAAGGCTACATCCATGTCAGCTGCTGTTTACACACAGTGAGGCTGGAGTTCCAACATTAGCTTCCTAACAAGCTCATAATGAAGTCAGATTTCAGTCCACAGGGATCAAATACAACAGCTTGTTTGTGACCTTATTCTCGCTCCAGAGACCACATCACCCCAGTCCTCCAGAACCTCAATTGGCTTCCCAAATCCCTCCAGAATACAGTACAAGATTCTCCTCATCACCTACAAAGCCCTCCATAATCTAGCTCCCTCCTACCTCACCGACCTGCTGCAGCCACACAATCCCAACCTCCTCACCCCTCTCACCAAACCCAAGCACCGAACCTGGGGGGACAGGGCCTTCTCTGTTGCTGCCCCCACCCTCTGGAACTCTCTCTCCCCCAACACCTCAGACTCTCTCCCTCACTCTCCACATTCAAATCCAGACTCAAAACCCACCTATTTACAGACTGTATAAATAATGGACGTAGTATCCGTGACGTCACCCATCTGTTCCTGAAGCGCTGTTTTGAGGCCAATCGACGGCAGCAGCCATATTGGAAATGCAGAACTCAACCAGGCAGAGTGTGACGTAAAGGGGCGGAGTTTGAGCCTCCTCCGCCAACAGCTATCAATCAATCAATCTTTATTTGTCTAGCGCCAAATCACAACAAACGTTATCTCAAGACGCTTTTACAAAAATAGGAGGTCTACACCACTCTATGTCAAATTATGAACAGAGACCCAACTTCAAGACAGGGTAAGACTCAGTCTGACCCCACCTTAATCCATCATGAGCATTGCACATCGCAGTATTTAGCTAGTTACAGTGGAGAGGAAAAACTTCCTTTTAACAGGCAGAAACCTCAGGCAGAACCAGACTCATGTTAGACAGCCATCATGCCTCGACCGAGTTGGGTCTGGAAAGACAGATAGAGGGGAGTAAGAGAGAGAGGTGATAGTGATGAGACGAGTAGTAGAAGCTGTTGCCGCTTGAGTCCAGAACGTCCGTATCAGCTGGAGTCCAGAGCGTCCACTGCAGGAGGACGTCTACGGCAGCTCAGAGGAATCTACGAGACAATGGAGCTCAGAGACTCCAGAAAGGTCTATGGTTAGTAACTTTAATGGGACAGGCAGAGTTAAAGTAAGTGATGAAGGGGTGCTATGTGTTCCCGACCGGAGTCCAGTCAGTCATGTCCTTATTTGGGCAAAAACTTGTAATCTTAATATCTTCTGAACCATCACCTTTGAAAAAAAATGCACCCCCTGTACAGTGTCTGCCGATAGAGAAATTAGCTGTGTAGACCCAAGCCGTTTTTGAACCAGGCTGTAAACATGTTTATTAATGCTGCAAAGATCGTCTTCTTTGAATGGATGCGTATGTGGTATCCGGTGTTTCTGCAGCCAGCCTCTAGTGGACGCTCGGTGAATTGCAGTTTATAACACTTCTGCATGGGCTTCATAGTTTGAGACCGGAGGTTGCTGCTTGTTTAAAACAAACTCATTCACTGCAATTTTTAAGTCACATCACTTTAAGCCATCAACTTGTGTCAACAAGCAGAAGCTAAATGTGCCTGAACTCTTTTCTGCGGGTTGATTTGACATGGTGTGTGATCAGTTTGTCTCTGGCGTTCCTCATGTTAGCTAAAGTTAATAACTGTGGTCAAGGGGTTTTAACCAATCAGAATCAAGCATCTTTCACAGCCAAGAGGTCAGGAGTAAAGCCGGGTTATAATGCACTTGAAGACATGAACTTTTAGGTTGAATTGGAGGTTTACTTTCAGTTGCAGTCAATGTGTTGCAACCTGACTGTAATATCACATGTCTGCCTGATGTTTAAGGGGAACTCCAGCTAATACATGTGAAAGTGAAAGTTAATAACTGTGGTCAAGGGGTTTTGACCAATCAGAATCAAGGGTCTTACACAGCTGAAAGATCAGTCCGAGAGTAAACACTACATAACAGTCATACCTTCACAGCTGATTCAGTCATTTCCTATCAGACTGATTTATCGTCCCGGGTTAATGTGTAATGAAGAGATAAGTCCACTCCTGCTGTCAGGGAGGACAAAGTATTCTCCAGCTATCTGTCCGTGTTTTCATCTTGATTACTTTGGGTTTGTAAAAAGTATCTGCAGAGACAACATGTCTTTAAATATATGCTGACACTTCTGTGACTGCTTTACAAGTAGAAGTTCATTTCACCCCTATGCTCAGAAACAGCTGAACACCTTTAAAGAAAACACTCCCAGGTTGTGTTTACACTCACATCAGTAAGGCCAACTCAACCACAGCAGACCTCTCAGTCAGGTTTCAGGTGAACATGAGTCAACATGTCCAGTGTGGTGCTTTTTTAACACAATGGCAAATTACACTGAGATCAGGAGTGGTTTAATGATCTATTTATTACGACTGTGACTCTGTGATCTCTCCCACAGACTGTATGACCCCTCTGCTGTTTCTGTCAGTGCATGATGCTGTGAGTGATAACATGCTTATCTCTAAACACACCACCCTCTGCTGACTCTCTGATTCATCTTATCTGTGTAACCAGCACTGATAAAAGAGACACTTTTAGTTTCACTTTTCAAAAGCATGATGATTTATAATAAATGACATTTAGAATCAATAACAGAGCTACAGGTGATTACAGCACCTTAAAAAAAAAAGTGTTTACTCTCAAATATACTCCCCTCTCTTAAAGGCCCTGGGAACCCAAATCAACAAAACGATTTTACCTATGATATTCAGACCACATGTAAATACTAAAAACCATGTAAAAATATTAGAACTCAACTTCAATCCATTTTTCAAATATGTTAAATTACATTTTTTAACACATTTTCACTCTGGGTTTTAAGGGGGCTGGTTTAACCTGATATTTATTACGTAATAAGTATCCGACCAATCAGGAATGAAACACTGAGTCAAGCTCCTGCTCAGACCGTCTCCTTTCCCCAGGACCAGTCCACTTACTTACCCCAGGACCGGTTCACTAACTTACCCCAGGACCGGTTCACTAACTTACCCCAGGACCGGTTCACTAACTTTCCTCAGGACCGGTTCACTAACTTTCCCCAGGACCGGTTCACTAACTTTCCCCAGGACCGGTTCACTAACTTTCCCCAGGACCGGTTCACTAACTTTCCCCAGGACCGCTTCAATAACTTTCCCCAGGACCGCTTCAATAACTTTCCCCAGGACCGGTTCACTAACTTTCCCCAGAACCGGTTCACTAACTTTTCCCAGGACCATTCCACTAAATGTTATAAGGACCGGTTCACTAACTTTCCCCAGGACCGGTTCACTATCTTTCCCCAAACAGCTCAGAGTTTAGACAAACAGCTCCATCTGACACCCGGAGCCGAGCTCCTCTGCGTGCACATACTACACTTCAGCCTCCTCTGCTCCGGGTGTCCCATGGTCCTGATGCCCCGGAGACTACGGAGTGATAAAACTAATAAATCATAGAAGTCCTGATCCTGAAGTATTTTGTGACTCAGCACTCAGAGACCATTGTAAATGATTAATTTTCAGGTTCTGGAGTTTTGATGTCTTTAGATTCAGAGTCAGACGGCTCAAACATGCAGGCTGTGAACTCTCTCTTGACCTGTCAATCAAAGAGTTAGGCCACGCCCACAAAGTCCTGAGAAATGCTCTGACCTGAAAACTAAGCTGTTTTTGAACAGAGTTTTTTCATAGTTGTGGATTTTTATTTTCACTCAGATTTTTGTTGAAGCTTGATTACACATTACATTTTGATATTCTATGCAAATTTTAAATATTCCATTTACGTTTCCAGGGCCTTTAAGATCTGGTGATGCTTTTTGTTGTTGTTATATGAAAGCTCCTCTTAACTTTCACCATTGGATATTTCTGGTGTAGTTAATTGAAGAGCAAAACAAATCCAAGCTTGTCATACTCTTCTTTTCCTTTCTCTTTGAATGATCCATAAATCTCCCAGCTTTCTATTTGCATCCTATTTTCCATCCAACGCTTCTGGTAAATATAAGCACACATAACAAGTTAAATATGCTCCATATTAAAGACCCAGAGGACACTTCTGCTATGAAGAAAATCATCTGGGATCCATTTTTCTGCTTGTTTTCTGGAGCTGGAGAGCACTAAATCACTGACGTTGGTATGAGCAGCATGATAGCCGTGTCATTGCATTCCTCCGTCTCTGTGAAGTTTTGATGAATGGGTCTTTCAACAGGGCCTCATGTTCAGTTTCACATGGACCAAAGTTCTGTAGCTGTCAGGTAATCAAACCAATAATAAAAAAGAGATATGATGTTAAAGCAGCCGAGGCTCAGAGTGTTAAAGGGAGGAGGCGGCAGATGGAACAAAGAAAGTTTTTGATCATATCAAACAGAAAGCAACCCATGACCTCAGACCAGATCACAACAAACGTTATCTCAAGACTCTTTCCAAACAGAGCAGGTCTAGACCGTACTCTATGTTCTATTATTAACAAAGACCCAACATCAAGACAGGATCAGATCCAGTCCCATCTTACAGACAGGACTCAGTCTGATCTCATCTTAATCCACCATGAGCAGAGCACTTTGCAGCATTTAGCAAGTTACAGTGGCAAGGACAAACTTCCTTTAACAGGCAGAAACCTCCAGCAGGACCAGACTCATGTTAGACACACATCTGCTGAGACCGAGTTGGAGAGAGGGATAGAGGGAGATGAAGAGAGAGAGAGATGATAGTGGAGAGGCAGATAGTAGTAGTTGTAGCAGCTGGAGTCTGGCACGTCCACAGCAGCAGAGATCCAGAGGAACCTACGAGACAAGGGAGCTCAGGGACTCCAGGAAGGTCTATGGTTAGTGACTTTAATGGGACAGGGAGAGTTAAAGTAAGAGACAGGCAGGGAGAGGGAAAGAGAGGATCCTAGTGTGTCAGTCTAAGTCTATAGCAGCATAACTAAGAGCTGGTCCAAGCCTGATCCAGCTCTAACTATAAGCTCTATCAAAAATGAAAGTTTAAAGCCTACTCTTAAAAGTAGAGAGGGTGTCTGCCTCCTGGACCCTGATTGGTAGAAACCTGGTTGCACTACGTCAACTCATGTCTCACTCAGCAGTAAGAAAACACCAAAACATTCTCATAGTGAAAGTTAAAAACACAAACAAACATGAAATGTACGCTTTGCAGGAGGCGGGCAGAACGGCAGGACAGGATCTGATTGGGTTCATGATTTGGCTCCTGATGGCAGGGACTGGTTGGTGTTTTCCCAGGTTTACTCCGGCTGTAGATAGCTGCGGTTTTTACCTCTTTTTTAAGAACACATTATGTATTGATTGCCATCGGGACATAAAGATCATTTTAACCAGTATAACAAAAAGTGATTCTAAATCTGACTACCAACCCCAGCTTTGATTGAACATTATGAGTATACAGTGTCAGGTACTTTCTTCTCTGAGCTGGGTATATTAGGGCTGTATGAAAAAAAAAAAACATTGCTCATTTCAACATCATTTGAGCGGATGTGGTGAAGGAGGTAAAGCATGTGTTTACCTCCTCTCATCAATAGAAGAAGAAGTGGTTAAAGAACAGAACAAAATGTGCAGCGAACGAGACTTTAATCCTCACATGTTGAGGCTGGAGATGAGAGTCAGAGTCAGGTCACAGCATGCACGCTCTTTGTTCACCCAAAGACTAAATATAGTGTCTGTGGTTGGAAATGATAAAATACAGACGAGACGTGTTTGACTCAGGGCCTGGCTGTGATACGGATGCCTTTTAAATCCTCTACCTTCACGTTCTTTATCTCCTCTTTCTGTTCCTCCTCCCTCCACAGGCTGTTTAGATTTCACACATGGGTCGACTTTATTGCCTGGGCAGTTTACGTGCATGCCTCCTTCAGGTTGGAAAGCACCTCAGATACAGTGCATGCAAAAAACAAGGTCAGGGTGGATAGGTTTAATATATTTTGGTCTTTTACAGTTACACAGTTACATAACAGTTACATTAAGCCAACATTAAAGAGGAGGGGCAGCAATCAGTGACCATAAAACGACTTTTATGAGTGTGATATCAACTACAGTCCAACATTCAAATGATGCTGCTGTGACCTTTGCATGTATAAAACCTGGAGGATATCAGATATGTTCACTGCCAGTGTCTCCTGATCGTGTTTATAGAAAATGTAACCTGTTTCTTTCAAACTGGTTTTGCTGTAACTTTAAATTTGATATTTGTAATTAGATATCAATCAATCTTTTTTCATATAGCACCAAATCACAACAAACGTCATCTATAGACTCTTTCCAAACAGAGCAGGCCTAGACCGTACTCTATGTTCTATTATTAACAAAGACCCAACATCAAGACCGGATCAGATCCAGTCCCATCTTACAGACAGGACTCAGTCTGATCTCATCTTAATCCACCATGAGCAGAGCACTTTGCAGCATTTAGCAAGTTACAGTGGCAAGGACAAACTTCCTTTAACAGGCAGAAACCTCCAGCAGGACCAGACTCATGTTAGACACACATCTGCTGAGACCTACCGTGTTGGAGAGAGGGATAGAGGGAGATGAAGAGAGAGAGAGATGATAGTGGTGAGACGGATAGTAGTAGTTGTAGCAGCTGGAGTCTGGCACGTCCACAGCAGCAGAGATCCAGAGGAACCTACAAGACAAGGGAGCTCAGGGACTCCAGAAAGGTCTATGGTTAGTAACTTTAATGGGACAGGAAGAGTTAAAGTAAGAGACAGGCAGAGAGAGGAGAGAGAGGGAAAGACAGGATCCCAGTCTGTCAGTTCCCCTGGCCGTCTAAGCCTATAGCAGCATAACTAAGAGCTGGTCCAAGCCTGATCCAGCTCTAACTATAAGCTTTATCAAAAAGGAAAGTTTGAAGCCTACTCTTAAAAGTAGAGAGGATGATTTCAAAGGAATTTAATGCTCCAGAAACCTCCAGCAGAACCGGACTCATGTTAGACACACATCTGCTGAGACCGTGTTGGAGAGAGGGATAGAGGGAGATGAAGAGAGAGAGAGATTGTAGAAGTTGTAGCAGCTGGAGTCCGGCACATCTACGGCTGAGATCCAGAGGAACCTACGAGACAAGGGAGCTCAGGGACTCCAGAAAGGTCTATGGTTAGTAACTTTAATGAGACAGGGAGAATTAAATACAGACAGACCCCCCCTACTTTTCGTTCACACGCTGCATCTTGCAATGTTTCAGGATTTGTACAGCTGTCACTCCAAACAGATGCAGGGACACGGTGCAGCCATCATGCAAAAACTCTAAGAGAAGGAAAACTTAAAAACCTTAAAGCCAAAAACGTCCATAAGTTCAGTGTCAGCCAATCAGATTAAATCAGGTGTGCAGAGATTTACTATTGAGAATGTTTCTTGAGTCTTCCTGGCAGCAACTGGCCTGAACAGACTGAATTCACACCTTTTCAACTATGCGCCTCTGTGCAGATTCTTCCTGTTTGAACAGACCTGAGTCACATGGCAGGAAACCAGACACAAGACGGGGAGACTTTCAGCCTTGGTGTGAGCAAAGCTGAAATAAAATACTTGTGCCAGCGGTTGTGAACCTAGCTACAGTACGTGTCTGCACACTGGACACACCAAAGCTTCCCTGCCAACCTTCAAGGTGACCCAGTAAACTTGGCTGAACTAACATTCCCGCGGGGGCTCGAGCAGGCCGGTGAAAAGCTGCACGTGCGCACGTAAACTCTGTGTCAGGAGTCAGGGATGCAACCATCGATTGTTCCACGTCCCATTTGAGGCTTTGGGAGAAGCACAACATACCTTTGTGCTGTGGTGTCCTGGAGATACACATATCAACACAGCCTGAGGTCAGAAAACAAACAATCACAGTGTGTATGTTTAACCAGTGAAATACGGCTGGATCAAAGAAAGATATCACCTCCACTGATTCAAATAATGTACTGTTTTCAAAAGTAATCATGACTCTGAACAAACTCACAAACATTACCTGATTTTAAAAATGTGCCACTCTGATACTGATGCCTCTTCATGGCCTACAAAATATAATGAGATTATTAGAGACTAGATTTTGGATTTCTCCAGACAGAATTTAAACGCCTGTGCTGCCAGATTTTCTGCAAAAAAAGCAGTCGGTCATTTTCTTATTTTTAGCTTATGTTTTGTACTCATGGCCGATACTGGAGCAGGACTCGCAAAAAGAACGTTGTTGGAGTAACTTAACTTTAATCAATTAATTGATTAAGGTAATTCTAGGATTAACTTTGATGCCTTGGGTGTTATTAGTATATTTTGTTACTCACTTCTATAGGTTGATAGTTTTGCACCAGGTGATGTGTTTATAGATGAGCAGGTAAGATAGGAAGGGCTGACACCGGGGAAGGTGAATGGTTTTTTACCGGGAGATTTAAAGCACAAAGACGTTCCCTTTTGTTTGAGAGAAGCTTTTTTTGTTGTACAATAAACCACCAAAATACTGCATACTTGACTGGACATTGGTATTCTTTGGACACCATGTAAGATCCACTCTCCCCCGTGCCCCGAGGCCGTTTTGAGATTTGAGATTTGAGTTGTGTAAAGTTGACCAAGTCAAAAAGCCACTTCAAGCGTAGTGCCACAGGACAAAAGATTAAACCAGAGCACACATCATGACCATAGGCTGTGTAAAAAATGGACGTAGTATCTGTGATGTCAACCATCTGTTCCTGAAGCGCTGGTTTGAAGCTGATAGTCGTCAGGTGCAATATTGGAAAATCGTAATCATAAAATCTTCAAAAATAAAAAGTTCTAAAATAATTCACCCCCCATACAGTATGTGCTGATAGAGAAATCAGCTAATCACACCTTAAGTGTTTTTTGAACCAGGCTGTAATCATGTTTAATTCTGCTGCAAAGATCGTCTTCTTTGAATGGGTGTGTATGTGGTTTCCGGTGTTTCTGCAGCCAGCCTCTAGTGGACGCTCAATGAACTGCAGTTTTTAGCACTTCCTCATGGGCTTCATATTTTAAGACAAGAGGTTGCAGCTTGATCACGACACCAGGGCTGTGTCATCTCAAGACTCTTTTAAATATCTGTTAAAGTTTTCTATCTGTGATCTGCATATTGAGTCTTTTGGAGATGATTCTCATGATTGATTAGTCATGCCTGCCATGACCTAAGTGGGAGACGAAGATGCCTCATTCTGGATCAAGCTTCAGAAAGCTTCGTGTCCAAGTTTTATTTATTTACTTACTTATAAACACTTCAACAACTGCAACAAACATCATCCTTGCGTCAGTTGAGTCATGGTGCTGATGGGAAACTTTATCATCAGGGGCGTGTCCAGAGCTTTTTGACCCAACTGAGGCTCTCACATAGGCAGGGGTGGCCAGGGCATTTACAAATAAATAACATTTACCCTTTCTGTCTTCACAACCTACTTTCATTAAAGTATTAAACAGTTGACATAACAGAGTGGCATAAATCTTCTAAGCTTAAAGCTGGGGTTGGTAATCAGATTTAGATCCACTTTTTGTCATACTGGTTAAAATGATCTTTATGTCCTGATGGTAATCATTACATAATGTGTTCTTAAAAAAGAGCGAAGAAAAGCCTCTATCTACAGCCGGAGTAAACCTGGGAAAACACCATCCAATCACCGTTTTTTGGGACCCAAAATTTTAAACCATTCAAATCCCGTCCAGCCGTTCTGCCCGCCCCCTGTGCGTACATTTCCCCGGCGTGCGCTCTGAGTCCCCTGCCTCTGCTTCCCCTGACTCTACTGACTGCCCCTCTCGCTCGACCTCGGGCCTGTCCCCTCTGACCCGATGAGGTGCTTTGCTCAGGACTGTAGTCCGGATCAGAGTCTAAAAAGCTCTCACCACGGGGGCTCTGACAAGCAGAAGAATTAATGACATTTAGTAAGTCCTACAGAAAATGTAGATGTATCGTAGCGTAGGAATTAAGAACATCTACACTGAACCCGTTTAACAAACAGTAGAGCTGTTACAGTATTATATATGTGTTATAACTTTTCTCCTGATCTCGTGTCACCGGTACAACTGGATAATGCTAGCATGATAGTTGTGAGTGCTAACAGCAGCCATGTTTGTTTGTGTTTTTAACTTTCACTATGATAATGTTTTGGTGAGGACCGGTTTTGAATCAGTCACCATCATATGGTCGAGAATCAGCGGCGCTCGTGCATGTGAGTGGGGGGGTGTCGTTTTGGAGGAGCTCCGAGGGAGGAGGGGAGGGGTTAGACGGAGTCATGAGGAAATGCTACATTCAAATTCATGCTAGTTTTCCGAGACTGCCAACCCCAGCTTTAATTATTTAAGGACTTACAAAATATATTTTTTTTCAAAGTCACATTTGAGGGCACTAATAAAGAAATCTACAGTCAGCCTTTTAACTCATCCCAAATTATAGATTGTAACAGAAGCCCCACCTCTGACAAGGCAAACAGCCAATCATAGTTTAGGATTTTCGGGTGGCCCCTGGGGTGGCCAAGGGTCGCACTGGCGGCCCTTGTAATCCAATTGGCCACCCCTCTGGACACACCACTGTTTATCATAAGTGGTCACCAGAATCAACACGACATGAAAACTCCTTACAGTGCCTTTAATGATTTAAAAGTGAACATGATTTCAAGGAAAGGGCTTTTTCTACTCTTTCTACAAATACAGCACCAAGTCTCATACTCTGGATCCTGTTCCTGTTTTCTCAAATCTTCAAACTTGACCTCGGGCCTTGTTTGTCTCTTCATCTAAATCTCATTGACAGTCACAACAGCTCTGTTTACACGGAGGCTCTTCCCCTGATTAGTCTTTGTTTTTCTTACCCATGAAGTCTGACGTCAGAGCTCGGGATAGCACTTCCTCCCGAGGGACGGCCGCGCGAGGACGAGCTGTGAGAAGTGAACATCATTTAAAACCCACGAGATGGTTTCTGTGTTCTCTGTGTCACATTTGTTATGTAACATATAGAATGATAACAATGTACAGTTCAGCATAAAGTGGACCTCAAGGGACACCATAGTGTTCAATGTGATGCAGATCTAACGTGCATGCTGAGACTGATACAAACTGGAGCAAAGTTATGATTAGACATAGTGACTTTTTATTTCATTTTGTACCAATTACAAACTTTATAATACAGGTCCAATATTAAAACATATTTTTATGTATTTTTAAACAGAGTTGTATATAAACGGAAAAATAATAATACAATTAAATACGATTAAATAACAGTAAAGGATAATAATGATAAAAGGAATATACTATATACATACACATATAAACTTAAATAAAATATATAAAAATAAAATGAATACCAATGATAGTTATCTATATATATATACATATCAAGTAATAATAAAATTAAACCTGATTAAATTAAAAAATAAATATGACAATAAAATGTATGTACGTATAAACTTAAATACAAAAATACAAAAATAAAATGAATACAAATTATAGTTATATATCAAAAAGTAATAATAAACTTTAATATGATTACTTTAAAAAAAAGATAATAAAATGTATAAATGTGTGTATATTTACATATTAACTTAAATACAAAAATCTAAATAAAATGTATACAAATAATAGTTATATTTAAAAAGTAATAATAAAATTAAATACAATTAAAATGATAAATAATAATGATAATAAAATGTATATATGTAAACTTAAAGAATAAAAAAATTATATCGATACAAGTAAAAATTAATAAATAATGCAAATAAATAGACAGAAAAAGGAGAGAAAAAATATATGCTTATATATGCATACATACAGGCATATACTACATAGTGTTTCCTATTGTACAGCATTTGTTAACAATTAAAATGTCTCCTATAAAGAATTATGTACTAATAACAGTGTGTTACTGTATTGTCTTTATATAATTTTATAATCCTGCCAACCCTGATCCCTATCCACGGATGGACTGATAGCTGTTGAGAAATAAATATTATTTATAACATCTGGTTTTATAGAGGACTTTGCTTTTAACTTGCACAGCAAGAACAGCATTCATCATGTATAATGAAAGGCCCAGTGAGTAACAATCCATTTTGCATTTTGGTTGCAGAATAGAGGTTTAAAGCAGCAGCTCAGTCTGTGTCCCTTTCTTGTAAATGAAAGCATCAAACTGTCGAGGCTCCTGAATGAACAGACGCTTTCAATCATTCCACAAAGTATAGAGCTATGAAAGGCCTTTTGTAACACTCTTAGCATGCTTTAATCTCAAAGTGTTATTCCTCCAAAGAGAGTCAACAGAGCTGCAGATAAATAACCAGTAAGATTCAAACTCCCCAAAACTGCAAACAGGGTTGGATCCAAAATGATTTATGAGGAGCAGATCAGCAGAGTCTATGTTTACATTCTTATCGGCAGAGTCTCCAGGTGAGCGGTACATGAGTCAGTGATAAAGGAGCAGGAGGAGATATTTCACCATCAAATACTGCCCACACATCAGCAGGGCGAGATCTGCACAGAGATAAACACAGAGATGGAACATAACAGCTGAGCTGTGCAGGAAAGAGGAACACTAAAATTTGGTTGCAAATCTAAATGGAATTTGTTGAAAACACAGTGAAAGTCAACGATCGGTTAATCTGCTTGGCAGTATGGGTATTTTTTCAGTGATTGATTTTTGTTTTCCACAGAAAAAGAGATAGAATAGAATAGAATGTACTTTATTAATCCCTGAAGGAGGACATTTAGGTGTCTGTCAGCTCATCTCCCATTGGCTAGAGAGTTCTGAAGCCTAATGGCTGCAGGCATGAATGATTGTCTGTATCTCTCAGTCCTGCAGCGCAGAGAGATGAGCCGTCCACTGCTGCTGTTTCTCTGCTCCACAGAGAAGTTGTGAAGTGGATGATCTGTGTAATTTAGAATGACCTCTAGCTTCTTCTGTGTGCATCTCTCCACCACAGCCTCCAGTGAGTCCAACCTGGTTCCACAGTTCCAGCTCTTCTCACTAGTTTGTCCAGTCGCCTCGCATCCTTGTGTTTTATACTGCTTCCCCAGCAGACTGCAGCGTAGAATAACACACCTGCCACCACAGACTGATAAAACATCTGCAGCATCTTACTGCAGATGTTTAGGATCTGAGCCTCCTTAAGAGAAAGAGGCGGCTCTGCCCCTTCCTGTAGAGTACATCTGTGTTAAGGGACCAGTCCAACTTGTTTTCCAGGTGTACACCTAGATATTTGTAGGTTGGCACCACCTCGATGTCCACCCCTTGAATGTTAACTAGCTGATCGCAGAGCCTGGATCATCGTCACTATGCATTCTGCAAATGGTGTGTTCATGTAATAAAATAGAATTTAAAACAGAGTTTAACTCATCCATGAGTTCAATGCAATTGCTAGCCAGATGATGTTAACAGCAGCAGGAGTACCACTTTTGTCCACAGGGGGCGCCAAATACAAAATGAAAGTGCTTCTTGACTGATTCCGTTTTAAGTAATAATAATAATTGATATTAAATAAAGATACATATGTATATAAATACATTATATAAATAAATATTTGTATATTTATTATATTAAATAATTTGAATAATTTTAAATACATTTTTTTTCCCAAAAACAAAGTTCATCATTCAGAAGTCTTTCTTGGAATAATATTTTTATTATTATTCTGTGAAGTCTGAAGAAAAGTCTCATCAGAATATTGTTCGTTGTTGTTTCTGGTTAGGATGTTTAGAACTTCACAGTCCAGCCAAAATGGTGCACATGTATTATTATTATTTTAGTTGCAAGGTAATTTGAAGTCAGTATTAATGTCTTTTTATTGAATGTCTCTTTGGTCATCTGATAACTTTGCAGGACTAGTCTCGTCGGTTATGCAGTCTAAAATGAATGAACACACACCTCAATAATCTGTGTGTCTCCATGCTGCAAAGATTTCAGTCTGTTAACTATAAACAAAGCAAACCCATCCCCTCCACTCACATGCTCATTAATTTTTCATTGCCTTGTTCTTCTCCATCAGCTCTTGTTGACTGCAGGAAGGGCAGCTTAACATCCATCCCTGATGTCTGAGCCAACCACAGCCCCTCGCCTCTCCCAGCGGGGAGTCACACCTCCTCAGCGGATCACATCACTCCCAACAAGGAGCCTCTCATGGCGAGCCAACAACAAGTCCTGGACCGGCCGAGTCAAATTACAGCCACAATAACATTTACATTCGAGGCATCTCGCTGACACCAAAGCGTTTGGCAGTGTGTGCAGGAGCAAGGTAAGATGTGTTTCCTACAGTAAATCTGCACCACAGGAAAGTGATGCAGGAAGGTCAAGGGTCAGATGGAGAGAGAGAGAGAGAGGGGGAGTGGCCCTGCAGAACTGAGTGAGAACAACATGCAAGTACAAACGAAATCATTCATTTTTATGATGTTAAAATGGACGGACGGATTGTCAGGATAGAAAAGAAAGAAAAGAGAACAATATTAAATGTGCAAAAGGTTTCATTTTCAGAGTAAATCAAAGTCCCTTACAAGACAGACAATCCAAATGAATATTAAGGAACTGAAATGTGTTCGCATCAATATGGATTCAAAGCAACCTCAAGAAAAATACTAATTTCACCACACCACCTCTACTCAGTGTAATATTTTTGATATTGTTCATTCATTAACTTTAAAAACTTGTATTCAAAGTAGAATTGATTAAACAGAAGCTGATTTGTACTGCCTCTCTGTCCAGCAATTTCATTTTAAACAAGGCAACTCTTTAATGGCACAATTGTATGTTTTGTGTGTATAATACAAAACATATATTGGACTGGGGGGGCAGTATTTAAAGGACTGTCTTTATTACTTCCTGCTACTGTATGAGAAGAAAAAGAAAGAGACTACCTCCCTCACCTTGTCCTGTAAGACACACTCACAGCTCCAGATCCAACAGAGCAGACTGACCCCCATAAAACCAGGAATATTAACACCATTAGGGGCTGTGTCCTTCCAACGGCACTTCCGCTTCCCTAAGTAGTGAACGTAAGGTCTGTTTTAAATGCTCTGTTTGCTTCAAACTTTCATTCAATCACATTTGAACCAGAAACTAAAAACTACTGATAGAAGTCGTGTCATATCATCAGCAGCCGCTCTAAACTTGGAAATTGTACCTTGAAAAAAGGTACCTTGCTTTTACTCTCTGTCTGTGGTTTATGTTGGACTTTCAGCCTTTATTTTGAAAGGACAACTTGAGAGTGACAGGAAATGCGAGGAGAGAGATTAGGGGGATGAACAGCACTAAATGTTTTAAGGATTAAGAATCAACACCATAACAAGTGTGATGCAGATTATTGTTTCTGTACATGGGGCACCTGCACTACCAGCTGAGCCAACCTGGGGCCCCGGTTCTCCGTGTTTGAAGGAAACAAGATTTTCAATAAAATGTGTAATTTAAACAATCTCTGTACACATCTAGCTTAGAAATCCTCATTGTAAGAAAAACCTTGACATATTTATGCAGCAAACAAACACCAAGGACTTCACGCCATAATGAAAGTGAAAAAATCCTCCTTGGTGCCAATATGAGCGAGAGGAATGGAAAGGAAAAGTCTCTTTGAATTAACTTTAAGTCACGTGATTATTCTTTCAAGACGAACTTGAATACTCATGAACCAAACCTTCAACCTTCAGTGCCAAGAGGCCGGTCTACGACTGCTCACCTTTGATTGGCTGCTATTTAAAGGACTCTGTATCTACTATCTAATCAACGGCGTCTTTGCCAAAGTCTCTTTCAAACAAAGCTCCTGCTTTCTCTTTTTCTTGTTTTAACATTCCAGATTTAATCTCACACATGCAGAATAGATGGTGTCAGACATTTAAATGAGCTCCCCCATTGTTTCATATTAGGCGTCGTATTGGTCTCCAAAAGTGAAACAACCAACAAACACGAGTTCTAAAAAGATACATGGACACGTGTGACAGACACTTCCACTTCCACTTTTACTGAATTGTTTTTCTTTCAGTCGTGTTTAAGTTTTTAATCCTGTGTTGAATTTACTTTCACTTTGAGAGCTTTTCTTTGTTTCACATTTTGAGTTATGACGTCCTGTCAAAGTTTCTGGAAAGTTCTGGCTCAAGCTCATGCCACTCTTTCCACATTCTGCACACAGCTGCTTCATCGCTGCAGAGGAGGAGAGGGTTTGCACACACACACACATGGTCCCAATTGTTCATGCACATTTTATTTCTGATGCATCAACCGAAAAGAAAATGTAAACAGAAACCTTGCACGCTGCATGTAATGTTATTTTTAGAATTAAATCACACTCAGACAGGAGAAATGTCTCCTGTGGCTCACAGCTGTTTGACGAGGGGGGAGAACTTTAACAAGCTGATGCAGGTATATCCGCCAAATCACGTGCAAAAGCCAGAGACCTACTTTTTTAAAGCCACAATGACTCCTCACAGCAGCTGGCTCAGACTAATACAGAGTAATTATGATAATTAGGCTAATTTCAGTTATTAATCTCAATCCACGTGGCTAAGATGACACATCCAATCCATGCAGTTCTCTCCTCCTAGATTGGAGTCGTATAACACAGACGTGTTAATCTAATTCAATCATTTGCTGAGTGTTTAAGCTGCTGTTTGGTATCACAGGATCGGATTCATTGCTCTGGTTGGATTTAATTTAGCAGCAAAGATCTTTACCTGCTTGATGTTTGCTGCAAAATTAACTTTAAAGCATTTTTTTTAAATGTACATGAACATAAAGTGAGACCTTCAAAGCATTTTTTAAAATGTGCATGAACATAAAGTGAGACCTTCAAAGCATTTTTTAAAATGTGCATGAACATAAAGTGAGACCTTCAAAGCCGTCTGCAGCTTTCAGGCCTATCTCCAAAAACACTCCTCCTTCTATACGTCTCAGCATTTTTCAGGATATCTGACACCAGACTCCAACACACCCCCTTCTCCCGCTCTCCCGCTCTCCCGCTCTCCCGCGTGTTTAAGTCTGACTTGTTTTGCCTTCAAGGGACAAAGTGTTCTTTTGGCCCTGGAAAGCAAGACGGTTGGGAAATACCGTCCAAGTCCAAACCTACTCATCTCGTCAGCTTAGCCCTGCCATTGTTTTTGCGCTGGGCCGCTCTGAGAGAGCTACACTATGTGCTAATCTGCAGCTCTTTCCAAGAAAAATACATTCCTGAACGCTGCTTTCATGTTTGTCACATTATGAAGGAGAGAGTTTCTCCCTGCAGACCTGGCCGACAGCCAGCCCTCCAAACCAAACACCCGGCCACGTGCACATCGTATGGGAGGGGAAATAACTTGCAGATGGCTTCTACGTATTTAACACAGGAGGAATATATTCACACTGTCTGGCAAAGCACTGTGTTTGAACAGGTAACCTGGATCTGAGCTGGCTGGAGGTACAAAAGATTCATTCATGTCATTGAAAAGTGCCAGTTTCACTTCCTGGTATGTTTGAACTTACAGTTCAAATGACAATTTAGTAAAATCAGGTATCATTCTGCAGCATCCAGACTCAGTTAGGTCGCTTCATTATTGATCCTTAGCAATAATTATCAGATTAATCTCATGACACTTTGCATATAGAGCACCTCAAGCAGAACCAGACTCATGTTAAACAGCCATCTGCAAAAACCATGACGTTAATGAAAGAGAGATACAGACAAAGAAACAACAACAACAACAAAAACAGTCCCAGACATAAAATATGTGTGATATTTTCAGGAGGAGCAAAGCATGATAATCAGCTGATTACACTTGAATATTATCAATCACTCTTTATTTCTATAGCGCCAAATCCCAACAAATGTTCTCCTCAGACTCTTTCCAAACAGAGCAGGTCTAGACCGTACTCTATGTTCTATTATTAACAAAGACCCAACATCAAGACAGGATCAGATCCAGTCCCATCTTACAGACAGGACTCAGTCTGATCTCATCTTAATCCACCATGAGCAGAGCACTTTGCAGCATTTAGCAAGTTACAGTGGCAAGGACAAACTTCCTTTAACAGGCAGAAACCTCCAGCAGGACCAGACTCATGTTAGACACACATCTGCTGAGACCGTGTTGGAGAGAGGGATAGAGGGAGATGAAGAGAGAGAGAGATGATAGTGGGGAGACGAAAAGTAGTAGTTGTAGCAGCTGGAGTCTGGCACGTCCACAGCAGCAGAGATCCAGAGGAACCTACGAGACAAGAGAGCTCAGGGACTCCAGAAAGGTCTATGGTTCAATCAATCAATCAATCTTTATTTGTATAGCGCCAAATCACAACAAACGTTATCTCAAGACGCTTTTACAAACAGAGCAGGTCTAGACCGCTCTATGTCAAATTATGAACAGAGACCCAACTTCAAGACAGGGTAAGACTCAGTCTTACTCCACCTTAATCCACCATGAGCAGAGCACTTTGAAGTATTTAGCTAGTTACAGTGGAGAGGAAAAACTTCCTTTTAACAGGCAGAAACCTCAGGCAGAACCAGACTCATGTTAGACACATCAGGCCTCGACCGAGTTGGGTCTTAAAAGAGGGATAGAGGAGAATGAGAGAGAGAGGTGATAGTGATGTGACGAGTAGTAGAAGCTGTTGCCGCTGGTGGTTAGTCACTTTAATGGGACTGGGAGTTAGGGGTGAGATTGGATCCCAGTGTTTTCAGTCTAAGCCTATAGCAGCATAACTAAGAGCTGGTCCAAGCCTGATCCAGCTCTAACTATAAGCTTCATCAAAAAGGAAAGTTTGAAGCCGACTCTTAAAAGTAGAGAGGGTGTCTGCCTCCCAATCCCTGACTGGTAGATGATTCCAAAGGAGAGTAGTCTGATAACTGAAGGCTCAACCTCCCATACATTTGAAGTCAGGCAGGGCCACAGCAGCAGTTCTCTTAGTAGTCAAAGCCTATACAGCAGCATAACTAGGAGCTGGTCTAAGCCTGAGCCAGCTCTAACTATAAGCTTTATCAAAAAGGAAAGTTTGAAGCCTACTCTTAAAAGTAGAGAGGGTGTCTGCCTCCCAGTTCCTGATTGGTAGATGATTCCTAAGGAGAGGAGTCTGATAACTGAAGGCTCTACCTCCCATACTATGTTGTACTTTTAGAGACATAGAGAGGAAATAGAGCATCACATGTATTTTGATAACACGGTAAGATGCAGTAATGATGTCTGTTAATTCTTTACAGATGAATTATTTTCTGATCTTGGTGTTGTATGTCTGTAAATCAAGCCTGAAGAGAGATATTTCGACACAAGCTTAGCCTAAGTTATCAGAAATAATGAATGCCATGGAGTATCCTCAGGACATTCTCTGCTCTGGCAACTTCACACCAGAACTAAATTCCAATTACTTCATGTTTTCCCCTCATAAAAGGAGCAACAATACTCTTGTTATTTATGATAGACATTGTCTAACATGAACAGTCTGGCTGAATCGCCAATAACTGAAAAGATGAATAATATGTTTGTGTTTGGTTCTCTGTTGGTGTTGATTTTGTGGATTTGGGCTCTAAATTCGTCACCTTTTGTTTTGTCTCTGACTCACACTAGCTGTTTGCTTTTGTTGACGTCACCGCAGACATCTGAAGATTTATTTATTTGTTAAAATCATCACATCATGCATTTTGGGCCCGATGTGGAGCCTCCTTTGTGCCGAGGAAGATTCGTGAACAAAGAGCGCTACAGAAGCCTGGGACAAAGAGAGACAGATCATAAGCAACACAAAGAAACAAGTAGATTTTGTGGGACCCTAAATTACAAATGTGGGAGGAGCAGACGCAGACAAAAGCTGCTCTTTTTTGTGTGTTCTTTGGGGATGTTGTTTGTTCCCTCATGGTATTTTTCCCCTTCCAGAATACTCCTAGGAGCAGCTTGGCGTGCCGCTCTCTGCTGCCTGCTCTGTGACCCCTCTGAAGTTACACTGATTTCCATGAAGTCTGGAAAGGGAGGGGGTGGGGGGCGGCTGCAAGCTGATCCCCCCCCCCTCTCTCTTTAGAGTCAACAAGGTGTTGATCTGAACCAGCGCAGACGTCCATTATGTCACGGCGAATATGTCCATGGAAGTGGGCGTCACTGCAGCAAGATACATCCCAATGGTCGGATCATCGGCTGGATGTTAATGCCAAAGGGTTAGTTCATGACACACAATGAATTCAGTGCAGATATCACTCACAGAGCAGAGGTATGATTCAAAAACTCCTGTAGGGTGCTCTTATAAATTTGGATTAATGATTAAAAAAATCTACTTTTGTTTATTCTAAGCTCCATCTGGAATAAAAGCAGCACAAACAACTGCAGCTACTAATACAACCTTCATTCCTCCATGACTGGATGAATAACCAAGTCAAATAACTAATTAAAACTATACTTCACGGACACAAAGTGTAATATAAATCAGCATGATTGACCCATATTCCATCTGTTAACATGAAGGAGGCGAAGTTATGACCTATACTGGAACCAGTCAATAGGGGGAGCTCTAAATGTTTTGGCTTCTCAGTCAGTCAACACTTATGGCATACTTACTACTATCCATCTCACCCCATCATCTCTCTCTCTCTCTTCATCTCCCTCTATCCCTTTCTCCAACACGGTCTCAGCAGATGTGTGTCTAACAAATAGACTGTAAAAAATATGGACGTAGTATCCGTGACGTCACCCATCTGTTTCAGAACGCTGTTTTGAGACCAATTGGCAGCAGCAGCCATATTCCTTCTGTTGAGCCAGTGTGACGTAAAGGGGTGGGCTTTGAGCCTCCTAGCCAACAGCTGCAGTGTTCCCACAGGCAGCTGTGCCTCTCATTGGAAGACTAGTAATCTCAATATCTTCGAAATTGCTGCGTTAGAAAAAAATTCACCCCCCTCACAGTGAGAGGACATCGAGAAATTAGCTATTCAGACGACACTCATCTTTTGTACCAGGCTGTAAACATGTTTATTAATGCTGCAAAGATCGTCTTTTTCCCATTCATGTGTTTGTGACTTCCGGTACTTCCAGAGCCAGCCTCAAGCGGATCCTCGATGAACTGCAGCTTTTAACACTTCCGCATTGACTCATATTTTTAGACCGGAGGTTGCCGCTTGGTCTAACATGAGTCTGGTCTTGCTGGAGGTTTCTGCCTGTTAAAGGAAGTTTGTCCTTGCCACTGTAACTTGCTAAATGCTACAAAGTGCTCTGCTCATGGTGGATTAAGATGAGATCAGACTGAGTCCTGTCTGTAAGATGGGACCGGATCTGATCCGGTCTTGATGTTGGGTCTTTGTTAATAATAGAACATAGAGTCCGGTCTAGACCTGCTCTGTTTGGAAAGAGTCTTAAGATAACATTTGTTGTGATTTGGTGCAATAGAAATATTGATTGATTGATCTTGTGTTGTGCAAAGGACTATGGGTCTGAAAGTCCCCCAAAACTTGTTGGCACATTTGTTTTATTATTTTAGATAATAAACAGTCTCGAGGTGTGGATAGTAGAATAGTTACTGTTGTTAAAATACTTAAATTGTATGTGGACCTCAATAACATTCAGAGTTTTTCATGACTGGTTGGTTACTTTTTTGGCTTCTTAATTAGCCTGCTGGCTAAATTCTAACATTATGACCCCCAAAATAAAGGTTCCAAATACTTGTGCCCCCCACTGTCCCTCAAAGTGATTAAATGTTACTTCATTTAGCTGGTTTGCAGAAAACTAGCATACGGAATGCAACAACTTAGCTCCTCAGTACCTCATAGAGCTCCTCCATACCAAAATACCCACCCAGTCTCAGGTCCTGCTCTTCCATTCAACTCACCCTCCCACCTGCTTGCTTGACCACCATGGGGTCGAGAGCCTTCAGCCGCTAGGCGCCCCACATATAGAGGCTACAGTCCTCGTTGCAGAGGACGCTGGCTCAACTCCCGGATGGTCGACCGCTTGCTGCATGTCTTCCCCCGCTCTCTACTCACCATATTTCCTGTCTCTCTTCAGCTGCCCGATGAATAAAGGCAAAAAGCCCCCCAAATAAATATAACTTTTAAAAGAAAGGGAGAAAACTAATTTTAAATAATATACATACAATATATATACAATATATTTACAATAACAAGTAAAATATGATGTAAAGAAAAAAAAAAACGTTCTGGAAGACATCTTGGGACCACACATTTGTGTCTTGCGGCCCAACCTCCACCTTGGGAACCCCTGTTCTAACCTATGAAAAGAGAAAAGTCCAAGACATCCACAGACAGATCAGAGACTGAAGTCAGCGTTTCGGCTCTAAAGACAAAACACTGTATTTGTCCCTGGATGAAATCTGCACACTCATCACACTCCCTTCGCTCCCCTCCAGCACAGCACATCACTAAGCCTTATGATGTCTCTGAAAATAGCCCGTTGATTCGTCCTTCCATTCAGATGCCTCAGCGTCTGCTGGAAAAAGCAACTTGTGATTGTTTTGGTTTGTCTGCCACAGTTCCCTCCGGTCTGGTTGTGATCTGACTGGAATGCAGGCCGATACTGATTTTAAACGTAGGCGGAAAACAAATTAGACGGGGCAACCTTGGCGAGTTGTCTCTGTTCAATCGTGTCCTGTCTGTGCTCGTCTGTGTTCAAGTTTATTAACAGAACAAACAGGTAAAGAGAGAGGCCAAAAATATGTCCTGATGTGACTGAACAATGATACTTTCACACATGACAGATACAAAGGATTACACAGCTTTCTTACAGGGCTTAAAGAGGATGTTTGGTATTAAGAGTCCTTGGCCTGCTGACTGAGTGTCTGTAAACAGTGTTAGTGTAAACTGCAGTGTTTCAGTGTAACTCTGCATTAAAAACAATGTAGAAAAAGCATATTGATGGATATATGAGCATCCAGTTTGACAACAGAAACATAGAAGTAGAGGAACAGGAGAGTGGTAGTAGAAAAGTACCAGAAAGAAAAGTCCTTTCCTTCAAAGCCGGTGTAGAGACCTTAAACAGCTGCAGTTCTCTATGTGTCCACTTGAGACTGTTCCAAAAGTGAGTCAGTCTTTATAAACTCCAATGTTAAAATGCAAACTTGATTCTTATTTATGCCTAGCAGCAGCCTCCGGTCTTAAAATATGAAGCCCATGCGGAAGTGTTATAAACTGCAGTTCACCGAGCGTCCACTTGAGGTTGGCTGCAGAAACACTGGATACCACATACACACCCATTCAAAGAAGACGATCTTTACAGCAGAAATAAACATGTTTACAGCCTGGTACAAAAAACTGTTCAGGTCTGAATAGCTCATTTCTCTCTCGGCACACACTGTACAGGAGGTGAATGTTCAAAGATATTAAACGTACGAGTTTTGCCCAAATAAGGGCATGGCTGACTTGATTGGCAGGCGGGGACACTGTAGCTGTTAGCGAAAAGGCTAACAGCCCGCCTCTTTACCTCACACTAGTTGGAACAAAGTTAGGTTGTGTTCGACATTTCCAATATGGCACCTGCCGACAATCAGCCTCAAAGCAGGGCTTCAGAAACAGACGGGTGACATCACGGATACCATGTCCATTATTTATACAGTCTATGGTTAAAACGTGAACTTGATTCATTTCTATACACAGGCCTCACTGGTTGTGCTTTAGTAGTTACCTCTGGGTATTTCTGTCACTTATTGTATTAACATTTTGCAAAATATTTCTTTAAGCATTCATTTTTCATGGCACTGTGTTAATAAAAACACTTTCATTGTCTATTAATATCATGATAATAATAATTATAACATTTATTTATGTAGCACTTATCAAAACAGACGTTATAAAGTGCTTTAAATCATAAAAAAACAACAATAATGAACACATTTAGACAGAGACATATTGATCTAGCAACACATACAGAATTTAAGAACAACTTAAAGCAACAGCTGAGTCAAAGAGGAACTACTAAACAATAAAAAAAACAAATAAAAACAAGGATTAAATGAAAGAAAACCATTAAAAAAATGAAATTAAAAATAAATATAACATAATTTATAAAACATAATATTACAAGAAGGCCTTTCCATAACAATATTACTGGTCCAAAGTGACATATCTTACCTGTGCTTTTGTCCCTTTGCAAAAATACTGTAAAAAGAATGAAAAAACAATTCTTGAATTTTGCTCAGGATAATAATAATGCATCATCCATCATCCATTTCCTCAAAAACCTCTGCAGCTTTATACTTTTTGTTGTATCTAAAAAAAATGTCAGACTTTTCATGGTCTCTGAAACCTTCAAGCTCTGATTATACTGTTATATATGAAGTATTTGTCTGTTCTAAAGAGCTGTAAATGTATTTATTTTGCAGCCATTCAGTCAGAATCAGAACAACAAGAACCCTAACTGGCAGGTTTGTGTCACAATGTAATACTAACACACACTCAAGCAAAAAACTATGACCACATCAGCTCTGGTCCGATCTGTCAGGAACTAATCGTGCTTATTTTGCAGTTATATTAGTCTCACTGATTCATCAATGGTCTTCCCTTTTCATTGACAACATCAGTCACAAAGTTTGATGACAGACTTTGAAAAGTCAGCATAAAAACAGTGACTCGAACAATATTGAGTTTTAAAGGATGCTGAGAGACATCTGGATGACCCAAAAAACAGGAACATACACAGATTGACGTCTTTGGCTCTAACCACACACTTGATCGCGAAACTTCTTCATTCACATGAAAGACACACCAGCTGCTTGTGTATGAGTCATCCTCCACATCCACAGCAACACATCAGCCAATTTGTGTAAAGCGAAAATCATATTTTTCAAAAATGTATATATACTTCTGACTTTTAAACATCTGAATTTTTTTATTTAACTTATTTAAGCCTGCAGTGTCTAACATTTAACATGAGTGTAGTATCTTCTACAAATAAAATAAAGTTTGGATTTTGACGTCACATTTACTTGGAAGTGAAGTTATCCTTAACGACACAACAGGTTGTCTTGGGGCCCTGGCTGTGGTTACTTGTTACACCTTGTGGTTTGGAGAGCAGGGGTTAAAAATGACTCATAGGTCTGAGTAATTATGTGTGTGTGTGTGTGTAAGTGTGTGTGTGTGTGTGTGTGTGTGTGTGTGTGTGTGTGTGTGTGTGTGTGTGTGTGTGTGTGTCTGTAAGTGTGTGTGTGTCTGTAAGTGTGTGTGTGTCTGTAAGTGTGTGTGTGATTATCTGGTGGTGTTCAACCGCAGTGTTCATTTGGCAGTCAGCTGTGAAAAGCCGATCTATCTGCGCTAAAGCAAGAACATCTGAATGTTCAAAACAATGACCACTAAAGGTGAAAATTTAAACATCAAATACTCTTTTTTAAAAATGAGATTTAAACAGTAAGGATGAATACAATCCATCTTTAATTATTTTGTTGACTGTTGGTTTAGACGTGTCAAGGAGTGGAGAGCTGGACTTGCCTCCACATAGCACTGACTGAAAGCCAACACCTTTAGAATCAGCCTTATTGTGAGATGATGTGTGTCTAACATGAGTCTGGTCCTGCTGGAGGTTTCTGCCTGTTAAAGGAAGTTTGTCCTTGCCACTTGACTGACAGGCGGGATCACTGTAGCTGTAAGCTAGGAGGCTCAAACCCCGCCTCTTTACGTCACACTCGCTCGACAGCAGTTATGTGGAGTTCAACATTTCCGATAAGGCACCCACTGACAATTGGCCTCAAAACAGATGGGTGACGTCTCGGATCCTGCGTCCATTATTATACAGTCTATGGATCAGACTGAGTCCTGTCTGTAAGATGGGACCGGATCTTATCCTGTCTTGACTCCAGCTGCTACAACTACTACTATCCGTCTCACCACTATCATCTCTCTCTCTCTCTTCATCTCCCTCTATCCCTCTCTCCAACACGGTCTCAGCAGATGTGTGTCTAACATGAGTCTGGTCCTGCTGGAGGTTTCTGCCTGTTAAAGGAAGTTTGTCCTTGCCACTGTAACTTGCTAAATGCTGCAAAGTGCTCTGCTCATGGTGGATTAAGATGAGATCAGACTGAGTCCTGTCTGGAAGATGAGACTGGATCTGATCCGGTCTTGATGTTGGGTCTTTGTTGATAATAGAACATAGAGTACGGTGTAGACCTGCTCTGTTTGGAAAGAATCTGAGGAGAACATTTGTTGGGATTTGGTGATATATAAATATGGATTGAGATTGAGCGTTTACTGCTTCTTTTCTCAGTTAAGAAGGTCTGTAAAGATGTGAGTTTGGGTTAAAAAAAAATTGAATTTAAAACCAATTAAAACTAAAATGCCTATGAGCTTCAGATATTGTATTCACCTGTTCATCCTGACATACTTAATGCAGGCCTTTCACTTTAAATGGGTCAATTTTTTACAGTGTACACAAGACTGATACAGCCTGTCACGTTTTCAAAAGATTCAAAGCCTTATTTTGGAAAGACACTCCCCCTGTATATTCCCACAATGTAACCTACATACCTCCTCTGTTGCCTCTGGTAGTTTTGGCCCAGATACACGGTGGGTATGTCTAACAGGTCTTTAAGCCCATCTGTTTTCTTGACCTGATTAAGCAAAAGATTAAATGTACAAGTAAAAACAGAAGAAAAAAAAACAAACTGGAGGGTTTCTTATTTTAAGATATACAGAACCAGCATCTTTTATTTTCCCAAGAACAATATAGAGAACAGCTGAGAGCCAACTGTGAAATAAAAGCCTTAGTGGGCACATTTAGGGCTGAGAACATTACTTATACAATATACAATAACCATGAGAGGGCAAATCAAAATCTGAACACCAGACTTCTTGAATTCTTTATCCTCCACTACAGCAAACTCTGACACACTAAAGGATAACTTGGTCAAATATTTTCCAGGAAAATGTTGATCATCCTGTTTGTTTCACCGAACAAATATGTAGTCTAACCTCAGTTTGACAAAAACTGTCTTTGACCCCCATTGATTCCTCTGAAGTCTCTGCTCAGCACTAAATTAGGTTAACAAAATCACATGAGCCAAACAGAGGCAGTGTGTTTCCTTTACAGTAGTTTGGACAAGTGATGACGAAAGTGCACGGATTACATTTAGCAGGGTAATGGATTATAAAGTGGTTTCATGGCACAGATTGAAAACAAACAAATCACTGGATTTGAGTGTGTGAATGTTTTCAGTGAAGCAGGAACATTTCGTAAAATCTAACTCCATTTAAACCAATCAGCATTTCTAGAAACCAAATCGATTATTCATAGATTCAGTGCAGCTCACTGAAAAGTCACGCATTAATCACAGAACGCTTTTATTTTGAAACAAATGCAGAGTGAATACGTTTGGGGAACAATAGTCATCTTTTATCAAGCAATTAATCAATCTTTATTTATACAACACCACATCACAACACAGCAGGTCTAAGACCGTACTCTATGTTATATTACTAACAAAGACCCAACATCAAGACAGGATCAGATCCAGTACCATCTTACAGACAGGACTCAGTCTGATCTCATCTTAATCCACCATGAGCAGAGCACTTTGCAGCATTTAGCAAGTTACAGTGGCAAGGACAAACTTCCTTTAACAGGAGGGCAATATAGAGAGTCTATAAAAAAAAAAAGGAGAAAGTGAGATGATTAAATAGAAAAAAAAACAAGTCATCCACTCATCCCCTCAAGCTGTCATTCTCCAAGACTGATGGCCATTAAATCAAAAAACTTTAAAGCTCCAGGATGTATTTGAGGGCCTCAATCTGGATCTGAACCTGGGCCGCTTCAAGGACTACTGCCTCCATACATGGGCTGTGTGATTTAACCACAAAGCCGTGCCATCATTGATCTTTTACCTTTGAGTCTTTTGAGTCCCTTTGAATTGCCTCCCTTTATCAATCAATCAATCTTTATTTTTATAGCGCCAAATCACAACAAATGTTTCCAAACAGAGCAGGTCTAGACCGTACACCATGTTCTATTATTAACAAAGACCCAACATCAAGACCGGATCAGATCCAGTCCCATCTTCCAGACAGGACTCAGTCTGATCTCATCTTAATCCACCATGAGCAGAGCACTTTGCAGCATTTAGCAAGTTACAGTGGCAAGGACAAACTTCCTTTAACAGGCAGAAACCTCCAGCAGGACCAGACTCATGTTAGACACACATCTGCTGAGACCGTGTTGGAGAGAGGGATAGAGGGAGATGAAGAGAGAGAGAGATGATAGTGGGGAGACGGATAGTAGTAGTTGTAGCAGCAGGTCATCTTCGGCAGAGATCCAGAGGAACCTACGAGACAAGGGAGCTCAGAGACTCCAGAAAGATCTATGGTTAGTTACTTTAATGGGACAGGGAGTTAGGGTTCTTAGCCTATAGCAGCATAACTAAGAGCTGGTCCAAGCCTGATCCAGCTCTAACTATAAGCTTTATCAAAAAGGTAAGTTTGAAGCCTACTCTTAAAAGTAGAGAGGGTGTCTGCCTCCTTGACCCTGACAGGTCGATGATTCCAAAGGAGAGGGGCCTGATAACTGAAGGCTCTACCTCCCATACATTTGAAGTGAGGCAGGGCCACAGCAGCAGGTCTCTTAGTAGTCAAAGCCTATGTGTGTCTGATAACTGAAGGCTCGACCTCCCATACTATGTTGTACTTTTAGAGACATTTTTAAAGACACAATTTAAACAAGATCAAATTCTTTTCATAGACTGATCATGTAATGGTGTAATCATCTGTACTATAACTGACCACACTGTATGTTTTGTTGATTTTACCACTTTATATTCTTTCAGCACGGTGACATATTCAATCATATTTTTTTAATAGCAGCTGAGGATGTCAAACATTGTGGTGAAGTATTTAAGCACTAGTGGGGCCTTTAAAAAGTGAAGTGTGGGGTGATATGAAGTTCTGTACACGTAGCTTTAATCTGTACCCATCACCATATTAAATAAAGCATGATCCTCAGGTGACGATATTGTACTTGAAGTGGACAATTTAGATCAAAATAACAGTAAGAACTAACAATCGCAGATCATTCTGACAGAATGTGTGTACAGTCATGGGCGTGAATCAGAAATGGAACCAAATTAAAAACGACATGTATCAACATCACACATTTCATACCCAAAGGC
Organism: Notolabrus celidotus; assembly: GCF_009762535.1. Taxonomy (NCBI): domain Eukaryota; kingdom Metazoa; phylum Chordata; class Actinopteri; order Labriformes; family Labridae; genus Notolabrus; species Notolabrus celidotus. The sequence goes on along the minus strand of NC_048273.1, from coordinate 4,185,655 downwards.
AACTATTTCACCATATCTCAGTTTCGGTCCTGAGGTTTGGTGAAACTAAAATGAAAGCTCACTGTAAACCTCTCCCAATACTGAAGAAAAGAGCCATCAGAATAATACATGATGATGATTTCTGTGAACACACAAATTCATTGTTCCTCAGCTCCAAAACCTTAAGATTATTTGACCTTGTGGATTCAAGTAATGTATACAGCAGGGACCAATCTGCTGCCAGGACGTATGTGAAGAATGTTCTTTGACAGAGAGGGAGGTTTTAACTTTAAGAGTTTAACTTTAAGATGATGAGTGTTCAGACTACAAGGAAATGTTTTTGTATTTCAATCCTTGGAAAAGTCTCAATGCCAAACATAATCCAGTTTAAGAAGAAGTATAAAGAAATGATTTTCATGAGGCATGGGGAGGAAGAAGGACGTTGATATCATGAGAGGTTTGATTTGATTGTTTGTGTAAATCATAGACTGTATGATAAATGGATGTAGTATCCGTGACGTCACCCTGAGCGTTGTTTTGAAGCCAATCGTCGACGGCGGGTGCCATATTGGAAATGCTGAAGTCAACGTAACTACGTCCGATCTAGTGTGACGTAAAGAGGCGGGCCTTTAGCCTCCTCGCTAACAGCTACAGTGTGTGCCGAGAGAGAAATTAGCTACTCAGACCTAAACTTTTTTTTGAACCGGGCTGTAAACATGTTTATTTCTGCTGTAAAGATCGTCTTTGTTTCTGCAGCCAGCCTCATGTGGACACTTGAGGAACTGCAGTTTTTAGCCCTTCCTCGTGGGCTTCATATTTGAGAATTGGAGGTTGCCGCTTGGTGTAAATGAGAGATGAAGATTTGACAGAAAATAGATAGTAATTCATTTCAGTTTTTTGTTAATTCTTCTTTTTTTACTTGTAGGTTTTTCCAATTTTAAGTAAAGTTAGCACACAGGCCAAAAAACCTCCCTGTATTTAAAGAGACAGGACCATAGACTGTATAACTAAAGGGCGTAGTATCCGTGACGTCACCCATCTGTTTCTGAAGTGCTGTTTTGAGGCCAATCATCGGCGGCAGCCATATTGCTGCTGTCGAGTGATTGTGAGGTAAAGAGGCGGGCTTTGAGCCTCCTCGCCAACAGCTACAGTGTTCCCGCCTGTCAGTCAAGTCAGCTGTGCCTCTCATTGGAAGACTCCTAATCTTAATATCTTCGTAATTGCTGCGTTAGTAACACTTCAACCCCCGTACAGTGTGTGCTGATCAAGAAATGAGCTATCCAGACTACACTAGTCTTTTGAACCAGGCTGTAAACATGTTTATTTCTGCTGCAAAGATTGTCTTCTTTGAATGGGTGTGTATGTAGTTTCCGGTGTTTCTGCAGCCAGCCTCATGTGGACACTTGAGGAACTGCAGTTTTTAACACTTCCTCATGGGCTTCATATGTGAGAATCGGAGGTTGCCGCTTGGTGTAAATATGAAGATGAGAGATGAAGATTTGACAGAAAACAGATAGTGATTAATTTCGTTTTTTGGTAATTCTTCTTTTTTTACTTGTTAGTTTTTCCAATTTTAATTAAAGTTAGTACACAGGCCAAAAAACCTCCCTGTATTTAAAGAGACAGGACCATAGACTGTATAAATAATGGGCGTAGTATCCTTGACGTCACCCATCTGTTTCTGAAGCGCTGTTTTGAGGCCAATCGTTGGCGGGAGCCATATTGCTGCTGTCGAGCGAGTGTGACGTAAAGAGACAGGCCTTTAGCCTCCTAGCCAACAGCTGCAGTGTTCCCACGTTAGTAAAAAGTTCACCCCCCCGTACAGTGTGTGCAGATCAAGAAATGAGCTATCCAGACTACACTCGTCTTTTGAACCAGGCTGTAAACATGTTTATTTCTGCTGTAAAGATCGTCTTCTTTGAATTAGTGTGTATGTGGTTTCCGGTACTTCAAGCCAGCTTCGATTGGATACTCGATGAACTGCAGATTTTAGAACATCAGCATTGGACTCATATTTTTAGACCGGAGGTTGCTGCTTGGACAGGACAGTGGACATGGGACAGAATGGGGGAGGGTTATGGCTTTGGAACACGAGGTACAATTTAACCTGCGAAGCCAGTAACCACGAACAAAAGATCTTAAAGAGACAATAAGAGATAATAAGAGACAAACAAACAAACTTAATTTCAAGAAATGAATCAACAACAATCAAACAGAAGGGAACACAGGGATAGGCAAAGAATATCTGAGCTATCATTTCCTACACCGAACCAGCCGGGCAGGTTTGTCCACGGGAGAAAGTAAGTTATAAAACCTTTTAAAGGTTACATGAGTCATCCTAATGAACTCTTATTAACAGCTGATGCTTGACGGAAAAACACCACATGGATTACATGAACATGCTGGATGTTGCAGGAGGTTGATGTCATGAGAAAAGAGACACGGGATCACTGCAAGGTCACCTTGGTAAACACTGAAAGGTCCCCAGGCTGTCTTCACTTTCGTCACATACGAGAACAAGAAGATGTTTGTTGGTTAATGTGAAAGGATTCGACTGAAGTCTCACTTTGTGTCTGAGGATGTTTATGAAGCTTGTAGTCTCATTAATCAGGGAGCTGAAGTGTCAATTTATTCAAAAGCCCAAGCCGATGAAAAGGTTCAGTACATCTGGAGCGTAAACAACTGACGCTGATCCTTAAAAAACCTGACTTCATCCTTCTGTGTGTTTACAGTAATGTTTCCGTGGTCGAGCACGCTCCTCCAGCGTTTGTTTAAGCAACTTAATGTAAAAAAGAGAGTTGAGGTTAAGTTCTGAGAACTTCAGGAACACAATGTTCACGTTCAGCTTTGTGTGTTTTAGGATGTTTTTCTCTTCTGCTGTTTACCGCCAAAACGGACGCATTACATCTCTTCTTCAGCATGAAGTCACCTTATCTTTGACGTTGTTGTTCTGTCTTATAATTTACATGATGAGGAGCAGCCTTTAAGGTGGTGGAACACTTTTACATGCAACACAAATTTATAGACTTCTGCATTTGTGTGTTTCCACTGCAAACTCAACTCAACTCAACTTTATTTATATCGCACCTTTCATACATATAAACATGTAGCCCAAAGTGCTTCACAGAGTAACAGACAGTAAGAAAACAACAGCAATGGTAAAATTATAGAAGGCATGATTTAAACAAAAAAGGAAATAATTAAAAAAGAAAAGAAAATCAACACAGTAAAATTAATACAATAAGTAAGAGTGGAAATAAAAGTTAAAAATAAGGTAGAGTTAACAAGATCAGATGAACACAATAAATAAATAAGATAAATAAATACATGTTAAAACAATGGTTTAGATAATAATGATTAGAGACTCAAAAGGAAGTGTTTTTGTCTTATTATTATTTTAAATTGTCATATCAGACTATCAGCCACATTCACCTGACAGGTCCACATAGGTGTCTTACTTCAAGATATTACAAGCCACAAATAAGACCAGAGTGAGGACAAAAATACCAATGGGGTACGAAAAAGGAAATTATCAAGCGTCTTGAGATGAAAGTTAAGTTACTTGAAATAAGAGTAACGATTTCTATCAAGTAACTTAAAAATAAATGTTCCTTACCCCACTAGCTGCTTTTTTCAACTTATTACAAGTAATTCAGGTTTCATTTATGGCCTGTAATATCTTAAAACAAGATATTTTTCTGCACCTTTCTGGTAAATGTGGCTTATATTAAGTTTAAAAAGACATTTTTTAAGAAAACAAGACAAAAACACTTGCTAAGTTTTGAGTTTTTTCACCAGTGAGAGTTAAAAAGAAAGCCTGGGATTAGTGGTAATGAGTGATCTATCATAAATTTTGATCAAGATTATTTTTTGGTGAAAGGTTTATTCCATTATTGATTTTTATTTTAGCTTCTCTTGATAAAGCTTTTGAACTAACAGCACTATTAAATTGTTTTATTTCTACCAATCTTATTTTAAACAAGACATTTCATCCTGTGATAGTTGATTATCAAAATTTGATTAACTTTCCCTTTTTTAAAGCTTATTGTGTTGCTTTTATGTCTTTATTGAGACGACAGGAGGGCAATATAGAGAGTCTATACAGAACAAATTAAAAAAGGAGAAAGTGAAAAAAAGAAATAGAAAAAAAAAACAAGTCCTCCACTCATCCCCTCAAGCTGTTATTCTCCAAGACTGATGGCCATAAAATCGAAAAACTTTAAAGCTCCAGGGTGTATTTGAGGGCCTCAATCTGGAACTGAGCCTGGGCCTCTTCAAGGACTATTGCCTCCATACATGGGCTGTGTGATTTAACCACAAAGCCGTGCCATCATTGATCTTTTATCTTTGAGTCTTTTGAGTCCCTTTGAATTGCCTCCCTTTATCAATCAATCAATCTTTATTTGTAAAGCGCCAAATCACAACAAATGTTTCCAAACAGAACAGGTCTAGACTGTACTCTATGTTCTATTATCAACAAAGACCCAACCCCAAGACCGGATCAGATCCAGTCCCATCTTCCAGACAGGACTCAGTCTGATCTCATCTTAATCCACCATGAGCAGAGCACTTTGCAGCATTTAGCAAGTTACAGTGGCAAGGACAAACTTCCTTTAACAGGCAGAAACCTCCAGCAGGATCAGACTCATGTTAGACACACATCTGCTGAGACCGTGTTGGAGAGAGGGATAGAGGGAGGTGAAGAGAGATACTCCCCTCATATCAGGTTAGGGTAAAGTCCAGCACAGATCCTTGATTAAACTGAGATGTGGGGAATTTGGAGACCAAGTCAAAGCTGCCATGTTTCCCCAGACCACCTTCTGATATCACTTTTTGATCCAGTTTTTAAAGTCACTCACATTCTTGTTGGAGAGAGAGAGATGATAAAACTTGAATCCAAATGACTAGATAATAATGACTTCCATTTGAAACTGATTATGTTGATCATGTTGGCATTACCCAAGATAAATATACCAAAGCATACAAGTCATTGAGTTTAGTTTAAAAGGAAGATGTTCTCACAATCACAGACACAGTTCTGGTATTTCTCAGTTAAACAGCCTCTCATTGAAACCCTTTATCTCTCCTAACACGGTGCTGAATACTCTGCCCTACTTTAAGACCACTCAGTGAAACATGTCTTCCTCCTGGCCTTCAGCCGTGTTTAAAGCCTTGTGTAACACTGTGTATAATAATCTGTGTTACGTGTTTACATGTGGCAAAAATAGCTCGTATCCTTGTTGAATATTCATGTAAATAAAGAACAAACTGTACGAGAGGACACCGTGAGATACGGAGCCTATCAGTGACTGGTAATCCAGTCGTGAGGAGAGAGTTAATTTTGTCAGCTCTGTTTTTCGGATCGTTGAAAATTTCAGAAGCACTTGTACGTACAGAGAAACGACTGTCACCTGACTTCACCTTAATGCAAAACATTTGATTGGACGTCCAAAGACAGTTACTGTCACATTATAAAATGCCTTGAAGAAGAGCCACGCCGTTATTTTTTAATGACAGATTGGACTTGTATGAACCTTGTTGTTAGAGTAGATTAATTAGAAATATTGATAATGCATTGAGGGCTGCACGGTGGTTCCTGGCAGGTGCCTTTCTGTGTGGAGTTTGCATGTTCTCCCTGTGCATGCCTAGGTTCTCCCCGGGTTCTCTGGCTTCCTCCCACAGTCCAAAAACATGCTCACCAGGTTGATTGATCACTCTAAATTGCCTGTTGGTGTGAGTGTGTGCGTGAATGGTTGTCTGGTTGGGGCGGCAGTAGCTCAGTCCATAGGGACTTGGCTTCGGGACCGAAGGGTCGCCAGTTCGAGTCCCAGTATGGACGAAGTTTGGCAAGTTGATTGGTGGCTGGAGAGGTGCTGGTTCACTTGTCTGGGCACTGCCGAGGTGAGCAAGGCACCGAACCCCGACCTGCTCGGGGTGCGCTGGTTGACGGCAGTATCCTCACTCTGACATCTCTCCCTGAGCATGTTCACTGCATGTGTGTGCATTTGTATGTATATACCAAAAAAACTGTATGTGTAGCATGTCCAAAATAGCATGAGTGAAAAAAATTTGAATTTCCCCCCTGGGGATTAATAAAGTACCTTTCTTCTGTCTCTCTGTGTTAGCCCTGTGATAGGTTGGCGACCTGTCCACGGTGTACCCTGCCTGAAGCCTGAAGCCAGCTGGGATTGGCTCCAGCCCCCCGCATGACCCCTAACGGGATAAGCGGTCAAGATAATGGATGGATGGATGGATAATGCATTTAAAGTATTTGTAGCTATTTCATGTTTGACTTCTTTGTTACAGAATTAAAAACACACTGTGAACCGCAGAGCTCAGAGAAGAAGGAGAGCTGAATGAGGACAGGTTCATGTTCAATCCACCTCAACAGGCAGATAAGAATCCATCACCATGGAATGATCACTGATGTGGAATCACTGGGACTATTTTTAAAAACTGGAAACATAAATCACTTTAAATCAATAAAATAGGGGCGTTGGTGGCCTAGTGGTCTAAGCGCCCCACATACAGAGGCTACAGTCCTCGTCGCAGGGGTCGCCGGTTCGATTCCCGGCCGGTCGACCATTTCCTGCATGTCTTACCCCGCTCTCTACTCCCCACATTTCCTGTCTCTCTTCAGCTGTCGTATGAAATAAAGGCAAAAAGGCCCAAAAAATATAACTTTTAAAATAATCTTTAAATCAAGTTTTACCAACGGGATTTTAAGTTAGTAGCTGGGTTTGGATTTTGTCTGACCCTGTGGGGATTCTATTTCCCATAACCACCTGCTCACCATACATTATCTCTTACTCAATCATCCAAGAAAAGGATAAATACAAACTTTATCATGTTGTTTTATGATTTTCTCTCTATAGTGCTGGAACATGATTTGGTTCTGAACGGGTTAAAGAACAATAAAAGCACCAAATAAATCTGGATTGTGTAATCACACATTGAGAGAGCCGTCACAGCTAAAATTAATTACTGTTTTGATTCACTGACTGTTGCTTGTTCCTGTGCTGAGCCCTCCTCTTGGCAGGAACATTTCTTTGACTCACTCAGTTAAATATGATGTACCATTCCACTGTCACGCAACATGCTTAAAAAACAGGCTCTCTGCTCTTCCTCTCACACACCGACAGAAACGCTGCAGGCAGACATCACTTTGAGTTTCTTTTATTAGAAAAATCAATTACAAAACTTTGGTAAGATCGTGAATCAACAATTGCATTCGTATAAAAATACATTCGTTTATTTCAGTGCGTGACGTCAAAGTCGCACACCTGACCCTGAAGACTTCTCTCGTGCTCCTGACAGTCTTTTTTTCTTTTGTTTTGGAAGTTGAGGAGTAAAACATAATCCTCGAGTCAGTTTTTGGAATGTTCCTCGCACACAAACATTTCAGTGGCATCTCCAGCTTGAGGCTCGGCTTGAGCGGCACAGCACCGAGGCATCTGGCTCCCATCAAAGGCCTGCCGTCCTCCTCTTCCTCCTCTTCCTCCTCTTCCTCGTCCTCCTTTTGTTTAGCAGCTGGGAGGGCTAATCTATGAGCCTCGTGCAGCTCTAACACATACTGCTCATCCTATTTAATCACTGCACTAAAGTCAACAACCACAGCTATGTGACATTTGAGTGCTTTAAGCTTTCCATTAACACAACACTTCTCATGGAACTCATCCACACACACACACACACGTCGGTACAGTCTGAAGCGCTTTTGTTCTACGTTCTTCATCTCTGAGAGAACAACTTCCTGAAACTCTCATGGCAGATAATTAAGGCATACGTAGTTTTCCCTTTGAAATATTGTGACCTGCATGCATTGAAAACACATCTCCATCTGCTCACTTCACTTCACCACCTTGGATACAGCTTATGCTTAAGTAACAGTAGAAAGTATCGCAGGCACACTGCGGCTGAGTCCCGCGATGCATAGCCATAGTATGAGGAGTTAAAGTCTACTGAGAGTTAGAGACTGGAGACAATAATTGCACTTTTCTCTTTAAACGCCACTCAAAGGACGGCCATGTGATTCTACATGTGCCACCTTGTCAAGAGCGTTTCTCCAACCCCCCCACCGGACTCGTATGAAGTGATCCACCCCCCAAGGTAAGTCCCAAACCGTTACATTCACTTCAGGGAATCGTTGATTGGGAGGTATTTGCAGCTCGATCACTCGGGGAGAACAGGAACTGACGTGAAGGAGTCTTCCCTCATCGTAACAGAACAGGAAAGAGTCCACTTTACTTTGTGTACTGGAAAAATGAAGTGGCGGCTCTTTCGCTTTAAGTCCAGTTCCTGTGAGCTCCGCACCGTGGCCTCTCCGTGGCGCTCCGGTCTCTCTCCACGACACTCAGGTGGGGACCGGGTGCCATTTATCAGAGAGAAGTAATCCAGGAGAAGACAAATCTCTAGATTCGTTTTGGTTAATTCATGTCGCTCGACGCTCAGGCAGGGCTCATGGTTCAACACGTCATGCAGCGGGGTCTCATGTTCAAGGGCTGGGGGTTGGGGTCGATCTGGAGGGAGAGGACAGAGCAGTCAGTGTCAGGATACTTCATCTTACACGTCTTATCCAAAAGAAAACAGCCTCAAAGTCAACCTCACAAATGAAAGTAAGGGTAGCTGACTCACCTCGCAGTACACCGGCGGGGGTCTAAAGCGGAACTCTTGCACAAACGCCATGAGGGGGCGCTCCAGGATCCCGCTCAGGTCTTCAGCGGGGGGCGGAGGCAGCACCGAGTTGTTGCGCTGCTCAGCCTCCTCCTCTGTCACCACGGAGCTGTAATCTGGAGGAGCTGCAGAGAAACAGGGAGGATTAGTCCACCAGGTCTGACTCAACAGAAGGGAGCAGGTCCAAACACCGAGCAGCTAAAACTCTTAAAACCCCACACGTAACATTTTCTGCCTTCTGCACTACGACACGCTGATTTAATCCCACATGAAGCTCTGCTGAATGCTGCTGTTGTTCGGTGCACGCTGGCAGAAAGTGTGAAGAACTAATAAAAGGTAAAAGCTGCAGCTCTCATGACGCTCTCTGCATGCTTTTAGCTCAAGATTGCAAACATCCTTGAGCACCGGCGATGGTTTACAAAAATAATCAAACAATAATGAGTCTGTGCCGCTCTGCAGACGGGGAGTCATGTGTTTTCATCTGCACAGTCTAAACACTCCCAGCTGAACTACGTGAGGAGAGAAAAACAAACCCTAATCCTGTTTTTCTCTTCAAACAAAAAGATGTTCCTGTTATCTCTCTCTTTCACACCCACACCTCTCCCTCTAGTAGTAAAGGACACTTACGTTCAGGCTGCTCGGGGATCGCCATGCGCAGCCACTCCAAGTTGCAGCTGTACTGGCTGCTGACGCTCGACGTCCTGCTGCCGAACGGATGAAGCGGGATGGTGCCGATGACCAGCGGCAGCTCCAGACACAGCTTGGACGTCCCGGGAACGTCAACACACACCTGGAGGAGGAGAACTTTTAGTGATCTCATTCAAACAAAGAGTAGCAGAGTGTGTTAAAGGAGTGGATGAAATCATGACTGAGCTCACCTTTAGCATGTACTCCACTTTGATGATGCGGCACTGCAGGATGGACGGGCCGACAGGTGGGATCTTGATGGCGCGGCCGTGCCACGTCTCCCTGCTCCTGGCCCCGACGATATCGCCGCTCAGAGTCCCCACGACGGAGCGCTTCTGCTTCATGGTGCCCCGTGCGATGAACGTCTGCGTCTGAGTGATGTAGGCTTTAGGAACGACTGATCTGGAGGTAGAGTTGTCAAACTCGGCAAAGACTGGAATCACTTCACCTGAGGAGCGAAGAAGAGGAGCGTGTTAGAAATGACCGACACTCTTAATGAAGGTAGAATAACCTTCTGATTTGTCTTTGTCTCCACTCTTACCTGGTGTGTAGCCTTTGCGGTCGATCTTCGCGGTCACAGACACCTGTCCGAAGTTGCGGTACCACGCCCGTGCCATCTTGTCCTTGGTTCCAGCTTGTGGCGCCTGAAAAGGATGCATCCAAAGTGAGCCTCAAACATCCAGACAATCACACAGAGCGAAATGAGAACATCAGAGGGCTGAGAGGCTCACCAGTAAGGCAGGTGTGTTGATGTCAATGGGCTCTATGACGGTGAACTCCCTCTTGATCTTCCTGACGGTGGACCACGGTCTGTGGAGCTTCACCTTCACCCAGTATCTGATGCTGCCGTGTTTCCCCTCGAAGGAGGTGACCAGCGTCTCCTCAGGGAGCTGGAAGCTGAATGGAAACTCATGTCTGCCTGCAGGGAGGATGCTCATTTCACCGTTATCTGAAGAAAGGAGAGAGAAAAGGAGAACACATTTAAGTTTTAATTCATCTTTAAGTTCTTTGATTTCAGAAGTTTCAAGCAGGGAGTGTGACTTTGCTTTCAGGTTGTCAGGTAGACGAGTCAGAGTATCAGGAAGTTGTTCACTCACTGACATAAATCAATCAAAGGATCACATGACATTGTAAAAGTCTTTGATTGAGTCACCGTCTCAGGACTTCTGAAGGAGCAACAAGTCTGAGAAAAACTAGACAACTCCTGCAAACTCATCAAAGCAGAGCGCTCTGTGGAGACCCTCAGTCTGATAAAAGAACACTTTTATTAGGACTGGAAGAACAGATCTGTTCAGCATGACTCCAGCTGAAATAGAAATGTCTCTGTCTGCGCGGTCACATGGCTGCTGTGCTTGCTCAGAGGGGCGGTTCCTGCTCCATTGTGCTGACAGAGAACATGTTTTCTTCAACAACGTCTCGACTGCCCTGTTTTTTTTCCTCCTTCCTCCTCCTCTCTCTCTCGCTGCAAAGGTCTGCGAACACGTGTTTGTGTTTAACAGATTTTAAGTGTGTTTGCTGGAAGCTCCAACTTCATTTCAATAACAATACTGTCACTGTCAAATCCTCTTAATGGGTCAAGAGGGTTGTTGGGAGCTTGCTGCTGGGTGTTTTTGGTGCACGCTGGCGAAGCCCCTTCTAAATGAAGTCAATTACACGGCGAGGGTACGTGTTTCTGCACACTTGTTTTGCCAAATCAGGCTGGTGAGACTGAAAACTGCAGAGAAAACACAAACTTCTGGACTTCCTGTCTTCTCTTTAAAGCAAAACAAGTCAGCGCCCGATGAATGAAGGCAGAAACAAGAGGCTCTCTCCCTGCTCGCTCAGGAGAAAAACAACTCCTGGAAGTAGTCAGAGCTATTTTCAACAGCTGTTTTCCACAATGAGGAGAAAACTGCACAGTCAGTTGCTGAATGCATTTTGCTTTTCAAACTTTAACTCATAAACAACAACAACAAAAATATCTTACAGCTGAAGAAAGTCACTCACAGCTCCTGTGGTCAAATGAATGACTGGTGCATTTTCTAAATTTAGCTGTGCACTGGTTAGAAGGAGCTGAACAACATGTTATCTTTGGATGCTTCCAATAAAACCATGCACCTTTGACCACCACCTCATTCATGAAGTATAATCTGAGCAACTTTACATCTAATTTGCAGTAGCAGCAGGTTTATACCTCAAGTTACAACAAAAACTACCATGCATTTCAACTTGTGCAAACTTCTTAGTTACATGTTGGTTGAAAGAGAATTACAAGTGTGCAAAACTACAACTTCCTCTCCTTCCTGATGGACAAATATACAACTTTCACCACTTTCTGCTTCCCCTTGCATCCTCTGAATGATCTGAGCTGCTTTCTCTGTTTTTATCAGACCCTTCAGGAAGTTTTCAGACAGGCTGAACTCCCTGTTCTCACCCCCCCATCCCCGAGCGTGCAGAGCGGACTGACCTGCCTGCACCAGCACCTCTCTCCGGTTCAGGTACTCCACCTCGTCGCTGTAATTCTGGGTGTATGCAGTGCTGGATCCGGCGGACCTGGACTCGGTCCAGTGCACTTTTGCAAACCCTTCAGCGTGCAGCTTCAGGGACTCGACCCGACTCTCCCCGGACAGGTCCAGCACCACTCGTCCGGAGACCACGTCCCCGCTGCTGAACACAGGAGGACTGTCCACCTCCGGAGAGTCGAAGACGATGTCAAACTTTTTTAACTTGTCGAAAATCATTTCTGCAGGATGTAAGTCCTCTAAAAGTGAGTAGGATTATTTCCTCTTGTCCTACAGTCCTTCAAGTGAAGGGAAGAGACTCTTCAGGTGTCTTTTGTCCCAGGTTTGAAGCTCAAACTGTGAGGCACTTTCGGTCTGCAGCAGTATTTGGAGTCTGAGGAAGGGGGCGGGGCTTAGTGTTATTATGTAAGGCTCAGGAGAGGGCTGAAGGCACATGCTGCGTTCAGGGGCTCCTCCTTGGCACGGACAAGTCAGGACTGGAGTTGTCAACAACACATGAGGCTGCATTTCATTACTTGTTTCAGTCAAAACTTCTCAGGAGAGTTTCACAAAGTTAACAACAGAGATTCTTAGTGTTTGAACTTTTATGTCGCACTGAAGTTAACTACTGTTAAAACTTCATTCTCTGATGAAGACAGTTTTGCCTGCACTTTTATCATATTATTTTAGCCTGTACATATTAGTCATGCCTATTTGTTGTTCTTTTGTATTTATAGCTGATGTTATTGTTATTGTTTTTATTTGTATGTCTTATTCTTATGCCTTGTACAAAGAGAGCACAGTTTACCAAAGTCAAATTCCTTGTGTGTTCAAGCATACCTGGCCAATAAAGCTGATTCTGATTCTGATTCTGATGATAAGGCAAGGCAAGGCAAGGCAGCTTTATTTGTATAGTGCATTTCATACACGAGGGCAACTCAATATGCTTTACATTAAAACATTAAAAGCATTGGAGACATTCAGACAAGCATAAAAGAACATAATTAAAATGACAAATATAATAAAACAGAAAAGAAAAGGAAAATTATAAATATATTAAAAATTACATTCAAAGTGAGTTAAAATGAGCTAAGATAGGAAGGCAGTGGCTAGGAGTGAATCAACCGAATCAGTGATGCTGTAGTTTGTGAAATCAGGCCTTTGAATTGTACCGTTATATGAAAACTGAATGTCTATGTGGATGCTTTGTGGGGATCTTGTTTTCCTTAATAAACATATTGAAACACAAATAAATACACAAAATGTAAACCTAAAGGCTGAATTGAGCAAAAAAAAACTCTTGATAACTTCTCTCTATATAAACTGTGAAACTATAAAGTGGTTTAACCTCACTTGGCAATAGATAAATCATTCTGTAGATGTTTTAAAGCTATATTTGAACCTTTTTGTAAAATTTCAAGTTGTTAAATGTTTTGTTTTCAACTGTGTAAACCAACTCTGTTTTGGTGAGTTTTTGTCCACTATAATCTAAAATTAGTTTAAAAACAGCTCACATCAATCAGGCTTTAATGCAAATTTACAAAAAAAAAAATTTGAAACTGGTTAAGTGTGTTTAAATACGTTAAACTGTACTTACAAACACAAAAAAAGAAGAAAAAAAAAGATATAATTCCACGTCTACACAGGGGATGGGATGTGTGAAATCAGCCCCAGCTTCATTTGAACATTATAACACAATAAGAAAAAGTTATTATCTACCAAGAATGTTTGATTTTCCCAGTCTACTGATAGAAATTGTTTTTTTTTCTCCTTCCTGTTCTTGGTTATTTATGTGTAATTGTGATGCCCTAAGGGGAGAACACGGCCACAAAAACATGCCTAGGCAAAGGCCTGATAATGAAACCACCTACATGACCAGCGTGACACACACAATTAGTCATCAATAACGTGTCAGGACCGCCCTCCACCTCACAGTTACATCTTAATAATGAGTGTTTCATGTAAATCACCTCCTTTAAGTACACTCTACAACTTTATGAGAAACTTTTAGTCAACTGTTTTCCCAGCACTCATATTTCCGGGATGCAATTGAAGGCAGCATTACAAACATGCAGACTGGGTGTGGAGGCAGCAGTGAGGAAAACAGGCCCTGGTGATGATTGATGGTTACAGGTTCTTAGAAGAAAACAGGCTTACTGGGCATACCTCCCTGTGACAGAGATCCGCCCTGCACAGCTCAGAAGAAAATAGCTTCACTCTGGACTAAAGCTGTTTACTTCACTTCTCCAGTGTCAATCTGCACATACTGTTACTGTACACAGAGGCTGCAGCACATGTTGAAAACACACAACTATGCAGCTGAGCATGCAATGTATAGCATCAAATCCCCTTATGCAAAACTACTTTTCCACCTTCAGTGATCATCTCTACATCAGAGGAAAACTGTGCATCATTCTGTTACTTGCATGCTCATGCAGCCTCTTTTCCACCCCTTAAATTAAAACCAAGCTTTTGCAAACAGCAGATTCTGGTCATAATTAATTTCCAGTCAAAACTTCTAACAATAAACACACTAAACTAAAAGAAGCATAATTTATGAGATGAGTTATACTTTTCATTCAATCCTGAACGCCTCGGACAAAAAGTACGGCTGCTCTGAGAAAAACAAAGTTGTTTACTCCTTTGTTCCCTGAGCTGGGAAGCTAGCTCTGCAGTGCCCCCTACTGGTGATGTAGAGGTGTTATGAACAGCTGCAGGACTGACAGGATGCTTTTATTCAGCCTGATCTGGAAAAAACTGGATGAGCAAAAAAAAATCCTCAAACTCAACTGCAATAAATCTGAACTCATTCTCATCGGCCCCAAATCCCCCCTCCCTCCTACCCTCCACCCAGAACTTCTCACTGAGCATCGACAACCACACAGTCACAACCTCCCCAGTAGTCCATAACCTCGGCATCATCCTCGACCCCACTCTCTCCTTCAAACCACACATTAAAAACGTCAGTAAAACATCCTTCTGCCACCTCAGATCCTCTCTCTCCTCCCCCTGCTGCAGAAACACTCATCCACGCTTTCATAACCTCCAGACTCAACTACTGCAACAGCATCCTTTACTGCCTTCCCTCCACTGACCTCCAACAACATGTCCAGAACTCAGCTGCCCTGTTACTCACCAACTCCCACTCCAGAGCCCACATCACTCCATCCCTCCACTGGCTCCCCACTCAGCACAGAATCCACTTCAAGATCCTGCTTAAAGTCCTCAATAACCTCGCCTCCCTCATACCTGTCCGACCTCCTCAAACCCCACTCCCTATCTTGCCACCTCAGATCATCAGATGCTGATCTCCTGTCCCCCATCACCAAGTCCAAGCACCGTACCTTAGGGGGACAGAGCCTTTGCCATCGCTGCCCTGGCTCTCTGGAACTCTCTCCCTCCACACATCTACAACTCTGACTCACTTCAATCATTTAAAAACCACCTCAAGACCTTCCTGTTCAACACATAATAGAGATAGACCGATATGGATTTATCAGAGCTGATACCGATATTTGGAGCCGATATTCATTTGCAGTAGAAGGGAAAATATCAGCGTCAAAATTTTTAATAATACAAACTCCAACACTTAACTTCATCTAAATGCCTTTAAGCATTTGTTATTTTTAACTTTTCTTTCCACTCTTACTCATTTTATTAATTTCACTGTGTTGATTTTATTTTATCTTATTTCAAAATATTTTATTTATAATCATGCCTTTTATAATTCTACCATTACTGTTGTTTTCTGTCTCTCTGTTATTCTGTGAAGCACTTTGGGCTGCATGTTTATATGTATGAAAGATGCTTTATAAATAAAGTTGAGTTGAGTTGAGTTGAGTTGAGTTGAGGGAGTTCCCAGGGTCAGCAGCATCTCTTATAAAGTTCACTGTAAATTTAAATAAATAAATAAATAGTTCCCTGAAGTTTTATAAAGTAAATAAAACAGAGTTAAAATAAAACAGAGTTAAATAAGATTTGCACAGAAATGTGAGTCTAAAATCAATTATCAGTCCCACTCGAGCAGCACCAGATTATGGTGCAAAAAGCAGAGTTGTTCAGCGTGCTCTCCACTGAGACGGCTTCTCTTGCTCTCATAAATTGCAGAGACTTCACTGAAGACACCTTATAATCTCTACTCCAGCCCCAACACTGTCTTTGTTCTATTTTATTTATTTGCTTTATTTATTTATTTATTTATATTTATTTTATTTTTTTAATTATTATTCTATTTTATTTATTTTTTATTTATTTTTTATTTATTCTTTATTTATTTTTATTTGTTTTTTTCTATTTTGTTTTTTTTTGTTTTTTTCTTTTCCTTTCTTTTTTAAATTAAATTAAATTTTATTTATTTTATTTTATTTATTTTTTCTGTAAAGCGACTTTGAGTACCATGTAAAGCGATATACAAATCCTATCAATTATTATTATTATTTGACCTGGAGGGAGGATGTTTGTGAATCTGGTAACAAAACAAATAAGTAGTACACTCAATGTTGATAGTGCACACAAGATGGACTTTCAAACACGGTGTTGCCTCACTGTTGTTTTTCTCCTCTCAGTTAGTCAAAGGTTAAAAGTCAAAGAAGGATTTCCTGAATCTTTCTGTCAGTAGAAGAAGTTCATAAAGAGAAGAAAAGACATGATATTGTTTAGTCTTCCTCTCTGCATCACTTTCTCAGTTTTTGCTTACTGTGCATTCCTCATGTCAGTAAATCCCAGCACGCCACCTGCTGGTGAGCAAGAGAAGCCTAAAGTTTCCCCCTCCAGCTCTGATAAGAGGAACGAGTCGTTCCCTGCAGCCTGATGGTCCTGATAAACGCTTCACGCCGTGCAGATGACTCAGTATGATCAGGCTAATCGTGTCTGAAAACAAGTTCACTTCTCCTCCAGACTAAAGCAAACATATTTATCCATGTGAGTTCATCTCTGTTTACACAACAGCTGCAGAGCGCACAACACAGTGGAGCCAATATTTACATGAAAGCCCTCCACACTTTGAGGCCAAAAGAGGAGCGAGTGGAGTTCTGTTTGCAGGAGAAAAATGGGTCAACTCCTAAAACAAACGTGAAGAAGTGACTCTCAGATACTCGTCCTCTTTTAGGCGACGGAAAGAGGGAAAACAATCCGTCACAAAAACACATGTTTATGGAAAACAGCAGATAAATGACAACGTGCTGGAAATGACACCGTGTTGTAAAATGAATGGAGTGAAGTGGCAGGCTGCATGGTGAAGGGGGGAGGGCAGCGTTAAGGGACAGCCACGTGTTATTTTCCTCGTTGCTCTGGTGACAGGGGTTGCATTACTTAACCCCCCCCCCTTCCCTCTTCCTCTTTCTTTACTTCCTTTCTCATCTGCCTTTCACTTTCTCCTCTTCCAAACACAACATCCTCATTTCTGCAACTTTTCCAGACTGCACCCACACATGTGCAAACATATACTGAGTCAGTGAAACCAGTTGAGGGCAAAAACAACATGAACTGTTGTTTCCTGGAAAGATTCTGCAGAACACAGTGAAACACACACTACCAATGGAAACACAATTAACACAAGATTCAAAGACTTTTAACAAAACCCCTCTTCTTAAAACTCTGCACTGGCTCCTTGTTCTTTTAGAATTGATTTTAAAGTCCTTTTACTCATTTTTAAAGCTCTTAACAGCCTTACTCCTCCATACATCACAGATCTCCTGTCATTATATGTTCCAGCTCGATCACTGAGGTCCTTGAATGCTTCCCTTTTAAATGATCCTTGTGTGTCTCACACACAAAGAGAGAGAGCTTTCTGTTTTCATGCCACTAAACTCTGAACTCTCTGCCTCTGGACATCAGAACTGCGAGCTTTCTGGGTGTTTTTAAAACTAAACTTAAGACTTACCTTTTTAATCTAGCTTTTAATTTGGAAGAATTTATTTTTAGCCCTGGACTGCATTATTATTATAATCATTGCTTTAACATTTATTTATCTTATTTAATTATTTATCTATTTATTTCTTATTTTCATCTGATCTTGTCAACTTTACCTTATTTTTAACTTTTCTTTCCACTCTTACTTATTTTATTAATTTTACTGTGTTGATTTGATTTGATTTTGAAGTATTTACATTTTCTCCAGACCTTTCTAGAGTCCCTGAGCTCCCTTGTTTCGTAGGTTCCTTTGAGCTCCTGTAGACGTCCTCCTGCTGTGGACGTTCCAGACTCCAGCTGATACGGACGTGCTGGACCCCAGCGGGAAAAGCTACTACTACTCGTCTCATCACTATCACCGCTCCCTCTCTCTCTTAGTCTCCTCTATCCCTCTTTCCAGACCCAACTCGGTCTCAGCAGATGTGTGTCTAACATGGTAAATGGTAAATGGACTTGTACTTATATAGCGCTCTTCTAGTCTTTCTGACCACTCAAAGTGGCTTTTACATACTACTTGTCACATTCACCCATTCATACCCATTCACTCACTGATGGTACAGGCTGCTATGTAGTGACATCAGTGTTAGCTAATCTCATTTGTTCTCATTCACACACCTCTGAACAACAGAGGGAGCAATTCGGGGTTCAGTGTCTTGCTCAAGGACACTTCGGCATGTGACTGCTGGAGCTGGGATCGAACAGCCAACCTTCCGATTGATAGACGACCAACTCTACCCACTGAGCCACAGCCGCCCCTCATGAGTCTGGTCCTGCTGGAGGTTTCTGCCCGTTAAAAGGAAGTTTTTCCTCGCCACTGTAACTAGCTAAATACTGTGAGGTGCAATGCTCATGGTGGATTAAGGTGGGGTCAGACTGAGTCTTACCCTGTCTTGGTGTTGGGTCTCTGTTCATAATTTGACATAGAGTGGTCTAGACCTGCTCAGTTTGTAAAAGAGTCTTGAAATAACGTTTGTTGTGATTTGGCAATATACAAATAAAGATTGATTGATTGATTGATTGATTGATTGATTGATTGATTGATTGATTGATTGATTGATTGATTGTTAAAGACCTAACAGTGATGGACACTGAAAAGTTGCAGCCTGATTGTAGAGGATCTGAGTTAAGGGTTGATTTATTTATGTATGCAGCAGTGTATAATTTAGACCACAATGTGGGCTGGATATGAATACACAAAGTTCCTTTTCCAAAACCGCGCAAAACTGGAGTTTCAGCAGTAAATTGGGTCGATTGGGTTCAACACTCGTTCACTTCATCAGGCTGTTTGTGTTCTGCCAAAGCAACAACACATGTTGCTGTTATTTGACACACTGCAGACCGACCTGAGCGTGGAGTCAAACCAAATCCACTGTTTATAGAGAATCTCATAAAACATTAACCACCGTCAACAGTTCATTTACTCTGAGACTGTGACCTATATTCTCTGCTCCTCTGCATCCTGGTACCATCCACAGCGAGGGGATCGCACTCTCCTGCATCGTGTCGTGTATAACAGAGACCTGCACTGTGTTTATCTGGAGCGCTAATGGATACGTGTTTAATGATGCCACGCTCTCTGGCAGATGTATCTTGATGATGCGGTGCTAACTTATCTCCAAGGTTTCCACGCAACACGTTTGCACATTTGACTCAGGTGGCTTCATTGTGCAAACTGCAGCGACTCCAAGACACGGTGGCGACCAGCTGGCACATGGTGGAGCAAATCAGCAGTTTTATGCCTCATTATTCAGAACACAGGGAGAGAGATTTTTCATCCACCTGGTGCAGGACATGCAGGGACACTGTTACTATGTATATCACAGCAGAGCAGCAAATGATGGATGATATCTTACAAGAAAATAACCCTGAGGGTCCAAAAGAAAATACAAAACTACATCAAGGCCGGAACAAATGATATATCCATGTCTCCTATTTAGAACGAGGGAGACTCTGCTTTGAGTCTTTATTTCTAATTACCTTTGGACTCCAGTTTGATCCACATGATTGAATTCTTTGACCTCGCTGGCTATGCTTCTGAAAGGCTTTTAAAACTTATTAAGCCAATGTTGAAAATGTGCTGTTCTATCGTCTGGAAGCCTAAAAAGTCCCCCAAAACATGAAAACAAGAAGATGGTAAATTCAAAGTTCAAAGCCTCTGCAGGATGATATCTGGTTATTGTTTAGTGCAACCTTTAGATTTGCTGCTGGACTTCAGTTGACGTGATTAAAGTGATATCTGCATGTGTGAGATTAACACAATCTGCGTCTTTGTCCACTGACCTCGGATCAGATGCTGCCTCTTCCTGAAGTATGTGATCTTGGAGGTGTAGTCGTTGTAGACGGAGTTCATGCCGCGGTTCTCCAGCCAGTGTGCAGTGGCCACCCCTCTGCCTTGCACCTTCATGGACTGCACTCTGGTGTCCCTCCGGAGCTCCAGGACCACCTGGCCGGACACCACCTCCCCTCCCGTGAACGCTGCATCAGTTGCACCGTCGAGCTCGAGGGTGAAGGACTTGATGGAGCTTAACGTCATCGCTGAGTGGAGACGAAGAATATGGTAAAAACATATTATGGTCGAGGAAGAACACCAATAACTACACCTTATTGTCAGTAGCTGTAAAGATGTGGTGGTTTTAAGGTGCCAGAGGCTGCATAAAGGATTCAAGCATCTAGGACTTCAGAGGACCCCTAAACAGGCACAATACTATGACGCAATGGAGTCACTTTTTGGACAATAATGCATCATTTTCATGGATTTCTTTAATAATTTGCAGTGGCCTGAGGCAGAAGATAATATGTTTTCCTATTTTCCTAGAAAGATCTTATTCAAAGAGTGAGGTAACTTCACCCTAAGGTTGGTTCTGCCATGGGTACTACACATATCGGGGTTAGTCCATGGCTGTGCAGTCTGCTGTTTCAATTTCAAACACGATTTATAAACTGGTTTTAAAATAATGCAATGTAGAAAGCTTATCTTTTAGAAATAAACTTGCACATTGAACATTTCTATAATATAACATGTAATTTTGTGTGTGGTATAAAGCAGGGGGTTCCCAAACTTTTCAGCCAAGCGACCCCTCAAAATATAGGTCCCAAAGACTTGTGACCCCAACCGTCCCTAGAAATGATTGAATGTATCTTCATACTTAATTTAGCTGGTCTGCAGAAAATTAGTATACCTACATTCACATTTGACTGTGTTTCCTGTGCTGCTGAGAATAAACTTGATGTAATTGATAATTTTGTTAAATTACTGTTAACTAACCCTAACCTTAGGGGTCAAATGACAACAAACAAGGCAGATATCTAATGAAACATTTGAATTTGTAAGGTTTTATTTCAAATGTATTAACTATTTTTGTTTCCATTTTTACAATAATGTTTCATTTGAAATTTTAGATTACTTAAAAAATAAAAATTCTGCTTGACATTTCAAGACCCCTCACTGGTGTCCAGCGACCCCCCTTGGGGTCCTGACCCCCACTTTGGGAACCCCTGGTATAAGGCATGATTACACTTACTATGTGAAAAAACAGATAAGTGACACAATACTTGAATTATATCGTAAACAATGACTCATGGCTTAAATGAGTAGCTTTTAACAGCAGTGATAATTTGCTATAAATTCTCTCATTACCGTTATTCAGGTTGTTTATAATGAAATTGAAAGCGTCCCTGTCAGCCAATCAGAATTGAGAACTAGATTTACCTTAAATGCACCAAAGCTGACATTTTTAAAAAGTCTTAAACTCACCTGAAGGACAGGAGCACACGAATCAGTCCTTTCAAAATCAAAGTCCACAGTTGTGAGGGGGACTATGTGTTTATTCCGACTGGACATTCAATGCAAGCTCAGCTTCTTAAAGTGAGGCTGGATCATGGTCTGGATTCTGGATTCTGGATTCAACGCCCAGAAACACAACAGCTCTCTGTTCTACACCAATGACAGAGAACACGTGCGAGTCACGCCCGCCCACTTAAACAGAGGAGGGGGGGCAGCGCGTGGAGGGAGGGCTCACAAAATAAGATTATTTTACACAGTTTTTAGCTGTAGACCACCTTATTACACCATTTAACACCCAATGTAAAGTTCCAGGTAACATAGGAAAGAGTACTTTACAGAGGAAGTCCTTTGAGACAAAGAATTTGACACTTGGCTCTATTTGTTGTTGAAGTTGGGCTTTTATTTTGAAGGCAGTGTGCGTTTTCAGCTAAATAACATTTTAAAAACTTAATTTTCCCTCCATTAAAATTATAATTTATGTTTTGAAGGAACAATTTGTTTAAAGTGGAGAAAATAGAAGCAAAGTTGGGCTTTTATTATGAAGGATCTTTGCGTTTTCAGCTAAATCTGAAAGAGACTATTTCTTGGTAATTGCATTTACTCCCCATTTTAAGGCTAATTCATGTTTTGAAGTAATACTTTGTTTAAAGTAGAACAAATAGAAGTAGGCAAGGCTTTATGAAGCCCTATTTTGTTAAAGTTAGGCTTTTATTTTGAAGGCAGTGTGTGTTTTTCGCCTAAATCTGCACTAGATAACTTCCTTAAAATGTCATATACTCCCAATTAAAATGATAATTGATGTTTTGAAGCAGTTATACGTTTGTTATACAGAAAATAAAAGGGAGCAAGGCTTTTAAGAAACCCTATTTTTAGTTAAAGTTAGGCTTTTATTTTGAAGCAGAACACCTTTTCAGCTAAAACTGAAAAAGTTTTTTCCTTTAAAACCTGATTTACTCTCCATTAAAATTATAATTGATGTTTTGTAGGAATCATACATTTGAAATATAGAAAATACAAGCAGGTGAGGCTTTAAGAAGCACTATTTTTGTTAAAGTTAGGCTTTTATTTTGAAGGCAGTGTGCGTTTTCAGCTAAATGTGAAAGACACCATTTCTTGAAAACTTGATTATCACTTCTTTAAAATGATAATTGATGTTTTGAAGGAATAATTTGTTTAAAAGGAGAAAAAAGAAGCAGGCAAGGCTTTAAGAAGCACTTTTTTGTTAAAGCTAGGCTTTTATTTTGAAGGAAGAATGCCTTTTCAGCTAAATCTGAAAGAGACTATTTCTTGAAAACTTAATTTACTCCCCATTAAAATTATGATTGATAATTTGAAGGATTCATACGTCAACAATAGAGAAACTAGATGCAGGGAAGTCTTTAAGAAGCCCTATTTTGGTAAAATTAGGCTTTTATTTTGAAGGCAGTGTGTGTTTTCAGCTAAATTTGAAAGAGATTTTTTCTTAAAAACTTTAATTTCCCTCCATTAAAATGATTATTGATGTTTTGCAGGAATCTTACATTTAAAATAGAAAAAATAGAACCGGGTTAGGATTGAGGAAGCCCTTTTTCTTGTTAAAGTTAGGCTTTTATTTTGAAGGCACTGCATTTTCAGCTAAATCTGAAAGAGATTATTTCTTTAAAACTTTAATTACTCCCCATTAAAATGATAATTGATGTTTTGAAGGAATAATATGTTTGAAGTAGAGAAAATAGAAGCAGGCGAGGCGTTAAGAAGATGATACATTGGTAGGCTACCAGAGCAGGGTTCACCAAACACGAAGAGTAAACAAGCTTAGCAGTGAAATGAGGTGAAAAATGTTCAGTAGTATCAATTTATGGAGACGAATCTGGGTCAACTCAGGAAAACGTGATTTCTCTGTCTGGGCTTTTTAAATTGAGAGTCTTTCACATGATCAGCACGTCACATGTTGACTTAACCTAATGGCCCGATCACATCACTGGAGCCAGCTGTTGTGTCTGTAAAACTCAAACCGATGATAATACATTTTCACATGAAGAATAAATCAAATCATCAGACAATTCAATAAGTTATAGAGCTAACTCAACTCCTCCTCTTAATCTAATTTAACATCTCAATTCTGATTTATTTAAAGTTTATAGAGATTATAACACTATCAGATTTATAGGCCTACTGCAGTATAGCAATACACACACACTTTACATCCTGGTAAAAGTGTGTCTATTGCTTTAAATGGAGTTCAGATCCAAACAAATATTTTGTTTGTCTTTAGGTGTAATAAAATCTACAGTACAAAGATTCTCATTTTCTGGTGAAAATAGTAAAATAAACAAGATAACATCACTATAACATCATAGAGAACTCTTACAAGTAATCATTCTGAGTAATGTTCATGTTTCTTGGTCCTATGTACGGAAGCCTGAAGAGGACATGATTGAAAACATTTTATTTTCTCTGTTTTCTTGGGATAAGTTCATTTCACTCATTTTCTCAAGATCGCAACTTTTTTTTGTAATTAACTCAAGATAAGAAGCTTTTTTTTCTTGAGATAACGAGAAAGAAAAGACAAAAAAACAGAGAAAATAAAACGTATTTAATCATGTTCTTTTAGGGCTTCCATACTGAACATGGATGGAGCACATTTATACATATGGTAACCAGGTAACTTCAGGTAATAGGAAAACATGGAAGCCCTAAAAGGACATGATTAAATACAGTTCATTTGCTCTGTTATCTTGAGAACTCGACTTCTTTTCCTTATGATACTGGAATCATTTGTCTCTTTTTATCCTGAGAACAAAGCTTGTTTTTGTGTTTGAGATATTCAACCTGCAGGATAAATGTCTGGTAACTTATTTTTCTCGTTATCTCAAGATAAAAAGCTTTGTTTTCTCGAGATAACAAGAAAAATGAGACGAGAAAACTGAGAAATGAAATGCATTTAATGATGTTCTTTTAGGGCTTCTTTACTAAACACAGAAGGAGCACATTTATACATATGGTAACCAGGTAACTTCAGGTAATAGGAGAGGCCTGTTATCAGTTTATTTAATAAGTTGTTTTTTTCACATTCATTATTTAGAACATTTTGCCTCAGTAAAGAATACAATGACATTTTTTAGGAGACATTTATCTTACAGGTTGAAGATCAAAAACATAAAAAACGAGCTTCGTTCTCTGGATAAAATGAGATACATGATCCCGTTATCACGAGAAAAAGAAGTCAAGATCTCAAGATAATGAGACAATAAAAGTTTTAAATCGTGTCCTGTTAGGGCTTCCGTATCTTAGTGCAGGCACCTGGCTGCTAATCCAATATTATCCCTTCAAAATAAAATAAAGGCTGATCAGAGATTTAAATTACAGCCTTTACACATAATATCACTTTGTTTTCTAACTTGATTTTCTCCCTTCAATGTGGCACAAACAAGCTTTGTTTTCTCCAGATAACGACAAACTTGACTCATTATCTTGAGAAAACTTTTAAAATAAAATGTATTTGATCATGTCCTTTTAGGGCTTCCGTACCTATGTCCTAAAAAACATTGTTCAAATGAGCAAATACTAAATGGGATTTAAGGGTGTCACTGTCCTTGACTCTGAAACAAAATCACTCTGAAAATAAATTTGTAATGCGCATGCTCCTTTGTACTAAACATCAGCAAATCAAACATGAGCGGTCTAGTTTATCCTGGGGTTAATATTGCATTAAAGCACGTTCTTGCAGCTGTAACCCTTGGACCTGAACCTTCCTGGTTTGCAGGGCAGCTAATCCAGTTCATACACTTGGCCTACTGTCTTCCTGCAGGTTGATGAACTTCAGATTCAGTTTATTTACATCTGCTTTACTGCCAACATTCATTTTATCAGCAGAGCCTGCATCTCTGGGTCAAGGCTGTGTTATTGCTACAACACAGATTGTTTTTGTGGAGTTTTTGTGGTCAGTCGTGCTTGAAGGAGTGGATCAGAATTTTGTATGAAGCAGACGCTAACCTTCCTCTGAGCGGTTAGGGTTGAAAGTGTAAACAGGCTGGAAGTAGGCCAGTTAAACATAAGGCTGCTCACTGTCTTGGCCTACATATGAAAGATGAGGTTAAGAGTTGTCTTGCATGCTTCTTCAATATTTCACACCTCGATGGACTCTGCCCCGATCTAGACTGAAGCTTCTTTATATGTCATCTGTGTAAGATTATGAGTGTTCTCCTGCAGTTCATTACAAAAACACTCAACAATGAATAAAAGAGAATGAGACTGAATAACTTTATGCACACTCTGGGTTTCAAATAGTTACAGTGAGGCGAGAGAGATAACAGCATCACACCGCTTTGTAGAGCAGGTAAAAGGGATTCTAGAGTTCATGGTGCCCTGTTACCCCTCTAGAACACTACACTCCCAGCATGCAGGCCTGCTCATCGTACTTAAAGTCTCTAAAAGTAGTAAGGGAGGTCGAGCCTTCAGCTATCAGGCCCCTCTCCTTTGGAATCACCTACCAGTCAGGATCCAGGAAGCAGACACCCTCTCTACTTTTAAGAGTAGGCTTCAAACTTTCCTTTTTGATAAAGCTTATAGTTAGAGCTGGATCAGGCTTGGACCAGCTGTTAGTTATGCTGCTATAGACTTAGACTGGCACTCTGGGATCCTGTCTTTCCCTCTCTCTCCTCTGTCTTCCTGTCTCTCACTTTAACTCTTCCTGTCCCATTAAAGTTACTAACCATAGACCTTTCTGGAGTCCCTGAGCTCCCTTGTCTCGTAGGTTCCTCTGGATCTCTGCTGCTGTGGACGTGCCAGACTCCAGCTGCTACAACTACTACTATCCATCTCACCACTATCATCTCTCTCTCTCTCTCTCTTCATCTCCCTCTATCCCTCTCTCCAACACGGTCTCAGCAGATATGTGTCTAACATGAGTCTGGTCCTGCTGGAGGTTTCTGCCTGTTAAAGGAAGTTTGTCCTTGCCACTGTAACTTGCTAAATGCTGCAAAGTGCTCTGCTCATGGTGGATTAAGATGACATCAGACTGAGTCCTGTCTGTAAGATGGGACTGGATCTGATCCTGTCTTGATGTTGGGTTAATAATAGAACATAGAGTACGGTCTAGACCTGCTCTGTTTGGAAAGAGTCTTCAGATAACATTTGTTGTTATTTGGTGCTATATAAATAAAGATTGATTGATTGATAAAAGGAGGCAATTCAAAGTGATACCTGGAAGGGAAAGAAAAAGACTCAAAAAATAAAGATCAAAGATGGCACCGCTTTGTGGTTAAATCAAACACCTCATGTATGGAGGCAGTAGTCCTTGAAGTGGCCCCGGTTCAGTTCCAGATTGAGGCCCTTTACCGTCATTGCCCACCTGTCCTCTCAATGAAGGCATAAAAGCCACAAAATAAGCTTCAAAAAAGGGACAATGAATCCAATTTTGACAATCAACTATCACAGAATGAAATATCTTTTTTTAAATGTGACTGGAAGAAATAAAATACTTCAAAAGTGCAGTTGGTTCAAATGCTTTATATCAATAGAAGCTGTCTGCCCCGACAGTCTGGAAGCCGTCTATGGAGAAGTTGTGGTCGTGAATAACTAGACGCAGACACGTTTCCGTGAAGCACAACATGCTGCAATCCTGAAACTCTGTCTGACGCCCGGCTAGTCC
This sequence comes from Notolabrus celidotus, assembly GCF_009762535.1. Classification (NCBI taxonomy): domain Eukaryota; kingdom Metazoa; phylum Chordata; class Actinopteri; order Labriformes; family Labridae; genus Notolabrus; species Notolabrus celidotus. Next base: position 4,158,510 of record NC_048273.1, on the reverse strand, counting down.
TGTAAGCTCTTCCATCTTATTATATTCACTCATCACTTTCATTTCCACTTGTGCTTCAGTTTTTCTCTCCTGAGTCGGCTTCAGAGGTCAAAGGAGCCTAAAATTAGTCACGTAAAGCAACTTCTGTGATTCATTATTGTCTTCAGATTTTCATGAGACATATTTCTATCTATGTTTCTGACATTCAGAGAAACTGTCTTTGAACACTTCTGTATAAAATCAAACTATGTCAGTGTTCATTTTTTGAAAGTGTTTTGGATCTTGTGCTGTATTGTTTGTATTGTATTTGTGTGAACTCCTGTTTGCAAAGTGAATTGCGGCTTTGGGAAATTAAAGTTATACTCTACTCTCTACTACAACTGTATTTTATGCTAGTATGAGAATAACTCCTGTAATTGCCAATTCTGTTAGATTGTCCAGGTGAGTGGGGATGGTTTTGATGGACGTGTATCTGTGTCTGCTGCTCTCAGTTAGTTTTGGTAATCTGCATCGTAGAGATAAGGCTGATTATATCTGTTTGAGGACAAACTCATGATTACTTATAATAATCCTTCCCAATTCAAAACATACCCCACACTTTTTAGCATGTATGTATAGTTCTATTTTATTTTATCATTACTATTATTATTGTTATTATATTTTTAATTATGTAAGTACATTGTTTTATTCCCCTGTCCCGTGTTGTCATCTTATCTTATCTTATCTTATCAAAGAAGAGACGGAGAGAGAGAGCAGATTAAATATAATTGGCCGCACAAAACAAACATCATCTGAACTGCATTTGATGATGAAATTTCTTACAATTAAGAAAAGACAAAATGTTGAGAAAAGTAAAAAGTGAAGTGTTTTTTTTGTTGGTTGTTACTGTTTTGTATATCACTCTGTAAACACTTTGAACTAGAAAGGTTGCATTTCCTTACAGCAAATGTGTTGAAATGCTGAAGCTGAAGGCTGAACATGTGGAAATGTGAAATAAAAACAAAACCTACAAAAGAGCAAAATGAGAAAGAAGGAGGGTCTTTAACATGTGAAGTAGTAGAAGTAGTGAAGTAGTGGAAGTAGTGGAAGAAGTTGAAGTAGTTGAAGTAGTTGAAATAGTTGAAGTAGTTAAAGGAGTTGAAATAGTTGAAGGAGTTGAAGGAGTTGAAATAGTTGAAGGAGTTGAAGGAGTTGAAGGAGTTGAAATAGTTGAAGGAGTTGAAGGAGTTGAAATAGTTGAAGGAGTTGAAGGAGTTGAAATAGTTGAAGGAGTTGAAATAGTTGAAGTAGTTGAAGGAGTTGAAATAGTTGAAGGAGTTGAAGGAGTTGAAGGAGTTGAAGTAGTTGAAGGAGTTGAAATAGTTGAAGGAGTTGAAGGAGTTGAAGTAGTTAAAGGAGTTGAAAAGTTGAAGGAGTTGAAATAGTTGAAGGAGTTGAAGGAGTTGAAATAGTTGAAGGAGTTGAAGGAGTTGAAGGAGTTGAAGTAGTTGAAAAGTTGAAGGAGTTGAAAAGTTAAAGGAGTTGAAATAGTTGAAGGAGTTGAAATAGTCGAAGTAGTTGAAGGAGTTGAAGGAGTTGAAGGAGTTGAAATAGTTGAAAAGTTGAAATAGTTGAAGGAGTTGAAAAGTTGAAGGAGTTGAAAAGAGCTGCATGGTTTCTATTTTCCCTTAAAGTAATAAATAATTGAATAATGAGGTATTTTATCCTTGAATCGATCCGTGATGCTTCAGGACAGAATAAACAGAGAGCAGATTCTCTTCTTCTTCAGGTGTTTGTTAAACAGGTAAAGCACAGAGACAGAGCTCTGTTACTGTTTATATTGATCAGAGTTATTACAGTGAACATTTGTGCAGACACAAACAGCTGTTAAAGCCGTCATCACAAACCGACGTTGCTTCACGTGACCCTCCGGAGGAGAACACGTCTCATTTCTCTAATTGAACATCTCCTCTCTCCTCTCTCCTCTCTCCTCTCTCCTCTGGTTTCATTTCCTCGCATCTCTGGTGGATGGGACTAAGACGCGAGGAAACGACGTGAGGATGGACGTTTAGAGCTTTGAGATGCACCCACTGTGTGTTGATGAATTATCACTCTCCTTGGTCTATTGTTGCAGAATTAAATTCTGATTTCAAAAAATTGTATTGATGTGAAAACATTTTTTTTTTACTTTGGACCTTGAATATTGTTTTATTTCTGTGGATAATTCACGGCCTTTTAAAGGTAATTTACGGGATATTTCCGAATCCGAGATTTCATGATTAATTAAAGCTAAAAAAGCTACTAATTTTTTGTTCACCAATATATTAAACTTATAAAGAAATTGGTTTTCAAAAGCGAATAAATTTGATTAAATTCAATACTACTTTAACTCCGGCAGACGGAAGTGACGTAAACGCGCGTCCCTCTCTTCCGCTCTCTTTTCGTTGAGGCTCAGCTAGCGGCCGGGTGGGTACACGTTCTGTCCGCTGTGAATTACTCGATTTTTAGCTGAAATTGTGTCGTTGGATCTACTTACAACACAGTATCATTAGTGTGTTTCGGTATTTATCACGTGTTATCCATCACTGTTCCTCATTGAATGCAGAAAATAAAGTTTAAGGGGATTTAGCAACACGCTAACGCTCCGCATGTGGCGAGGCCTGATGCTAACACTAACTTTGCTAACATCCCGAGCAGCAGACCAAAATCAAATCACACATAATTAATCACATTCTGAAAGAAAAAACATCAAATATATCATTTTGTCTCTCGTTAAGTGTAATGAATGTATGCCACATCTCTTCTGCCGTGCCGTGTTTGTAGAGATGTCAGATCTCGTGTTGTGAGCTAGCTAGCTGAAGCTAAATGTGCTGAATCCGGAGTTAACACCTTATTTATTCAGTTTATGGCTAACTCTAGTTTATACAGTCAATAGCTAACTCTAGTTTATACAGTCTATAGCTAGCTCTAGTTTATACAGTCTATGGTTAATTCTAGTTTTAAACAGTCTATGGTTAACAGAGGTTTTATACAGTCTATAGCTAACTAGTTTTATGCAGTCTATGGTTAACAGCAGTTTTATACAGTCTATTGCTAACTCTAGTTTTATACAGTCTATGGCTAACTCTAGTTTTATACAGTCTATAGCTAACTCTAGTTTTATACAGTCTATGGCTAACTCTAGTTTTAAACAGTCTATGGTTAACTGTAGTTTTATACAGTCTATGGTTAACTAGTTTTATACAGTCTATGGTTAACAGAGGTTTTATACAGTCTATAGCTAACTAGTTTTATGCAGTCTATAGCTAACTCTAGTTTTATACAGTCTATAGCTAACTCTAGTTTTATACAGTCTATTGCTAACTCTAGTTTTATACAGTCTATAGCTAACTCTAGTTTTATACAGTCTATTGCTAACTCTAGTTTTATACAGTCTATTGCTAACTCTAGTTTTATACAGTCTATAGCTAACTCTAGTTTTATACAGTCTATGGCTAACATCAGTTTTCTCTCTCAGCCTGCAAACATGCAGATCTTCGTGAAGACGTTGACGGGGAAGACCATCACCCTTGAGGTTGAGCCCAGCGACACTATCGAAAATGTCAAGGCAAAGATCCAGGACAAGGAAGGTAAGCAGTCACTTTTATCCAAGTGCAAAATGAGTCTTCACAGTTTGATAGGAAGTAATATACCTTACATGTTTTCACAAAAGTCAGGAAAAAAAATTATCTGCTGGTTTAAATTTACTTTTTTTATATATATAATGTTGAACAATTGGCTTTAGGTTGAGCCATTATTTCAGTTAGAGCAAGCAGTTTTTTGATTCAAGTTAAATTCCCTATTTTTGGACCTTCAGTACTCCTCATGAAGTTTGATATATAGTGATTTTTAAAAGCTGAAACAAGTTGCCCTCTATTTGTTAAACCCCTTTGTCATTTTTAAAAAATCAAATTATTTTTAACATCTTGAAAGACAAATTAAAAGTTAAAAAGATTTCTAAGCAAGCAAAGCAATTAGTCAACACATCAAACTTACTGTAAAGACTGATAACATGATATTTTTTGTAAAGGGCGGGATGAAGTTCAACACTTATTTGCTCCTATCCCTTTTTCCATTTAGATTAATTGATTCAATATAAAGAAAAGTTGAGGCATGGAAGTAATGCCATATTATACATATATATTCATAATTGCCATAATGGTGTAACAAAAAATTAAATAAATAACATGAGGACATTACACGATACAAACCTGTTAATATGTTCTCTTTAAAGACTTGTTTCAGCTTCTGTAATGATTTACATGTTTTCATTTAATCACTGTTGCATAGATTTACCCATTTAATCGAGACACAATGTAGTTCTAAATTTCTCACTGCTGGTTTTTTATCATGTATGTTCCTCTAAGGTTGTTTACTTTCCCTGTGTAAAGAAACCTTTGGATACTGTGAAGAAGTTGCTGATTTTTGACTCTTAAGATAATTTGGATTGTTTTGAAGTTGACCAGATCCTTAGATGTCAGTGTTTTCATTTTAGGCACAGGACATTTTCTTCTTTTAATTATATTTAAATAAACTTTTCCCCATGAATTCAGTGTTTCTAACAACTTTGTGTTCTTCCAGGAATTCCTCCTGATCAGCAGCGTCTGATCTTCGCTGGAAAGCAGTTGGAGGATGGACGCACGCTGTCCGACTACAATATCCAGAAAGGTAACATGAAACTTGAAGCTGGATGTTCTGATTGCATCATTAACTTGGACAACCTTCTTTATGTGTATCAAAACACTAAATGAGAAAGATCAAGTTGAAACAATGGTGCGATCCTAAATGTTTGTGTGACTGTACTTGATTAGTGTGAGCCATGGTATTAAGTTGTCTGTGGATGTAACTGAACTTGGGTTGACTCACGTTGCTCGACTTCTCTCCAGAATCCACTCTTCATCTGGTTCTGCGTCTGCGTGGTGGCATCATCGAGCCTTCTCTCAGACAGCTGGCCCAGAAATACAACTGCGACAAGATGATCTGCCGCAAGTAAGTTGTGACTTTCATCAGATCCGGCTGTTTTCATTTTAACCAAGTGCTATATGATAAAGGGGGGTCAGTTAAATGTATATAGTAAGAATGTCAAGTGTGGGTGTCAAACAAGATATGCTGCATCAATTGGCTGAATTGTGTGATGGTTATTACCCCACAAGCAAACTCATTCTTTTTGACTTATTACATTATAGGAAAATATTTTAATTGCTAACTGTGGATGCATTTTCACCTCTTTAGCCAGTGATTATGTCCAGGATTTGAAACATTTTATAGACATCACATTTTTTTGTCCTTATTTTTAAGCACTAAACTTTAATCTGAAGTTATATCAAAGCGTTGGAAAATGTTTTGACTTCTTAAGGCCTTTTATTGTTAAATTCAGGAATATTTACCTCACAGTTAACACCCTGATCTCTTGTTTTGCAGGTGCTACGCTCGTCTGCACCCCCGTGCTGTCAACTGCCGCAAGAAGAAGTGTGGACACACCAACAACCTTCGCCCCAAGAAGAAGCTGAAGTAGACATTTTACAGAATCGGCTGTCTCTGCCATGTTGTGTTAAAATAAACGTCAGAAAACGATGCAGCTTGTCTGATGTCTAATTATACCACTTTGGGTGTAATTTTGTGCAACACACACTAAGCTTAAGAAAACACAAGAAAAGCTGCACAGTCTAACAGAACCAGATGGATTGGCAAGTTCAGCTGAAGTTACTGTTTGTCAAATGTTCCCAAATTAAAGTTTCTAAATGAGATCATTTGGACAGGTAGTGTGAGTCATCCTGGTGAATCAGTAAACCTAGTTCCTGGAACTGGCTCTGGTTGAAACCAAACACTGGGTCCACGCCAAAACCTGGTCAGCTCAGTGCCTGTTTGTATCAGCTGGCAAAGGGTTCAGCTGAATTTTGCACACAAGGCAGAATCAGAGTTAACAGGACTGTGCAGCAAGTCTTGGAAACTAACAAGTCTTACATGCATGATTAATACTGACTAAAACTTTACTTTAGACATGACTGCTGGTGCTTGAATTTGACACTCTGCAAACACTAGAACAGATGAAAGATGCTAATGCAGCCTACCTGAGTATCCACCAACTCAAAGGCAGTGTTTGTTTACCAGCTGAGATTAAAAACTGAAGTCATTCTGAGGTAAAATAATCAGGAGTGTAGGATGCACATCACAGGAATGTTGAATCACTGAGTTTCTTTCTGACACAAAGACCAGAGCCGAGACTTTGCATGACCGATTTTTTTAATGTTAAACAGATCTGTACAAATATAAGGACTTCATCTCACATCGTCATATCCCACACAGACACCTGCTCTTTAATTCAGTGGTTTTTGTGAAAAGAAACCCGGGCTTTAAAACTCTCAAACACACATGAACACTTCAACCACTTCAATGAACCCAAACTCAGGGAAATCTGAGGTATTTTGAGTCTCGCTGTACGGTCAAACTTTTTCCACACCGAGCAAAGAGCAGTCGAACTAAAGCTAAACTAAAGAACCTAATGGAGATGAACTTCAAACAGAAATCAGATTAATTCCAGTTTACAGTTGAGTTTCTTTGGTTCTTACTCTACAGAGGAAACCAGGTGTTTATTAAAAAGGCCTTATTCCAGTATGTAAAGGGAGAGATTCATACATGCCGCACTTTATGCTCTGAGATGTAAAAAAAAATCCTTCACACCGCCTGTGTTTTCTGCCTCAGCTGGTTGTCTCCTACATTTCCCAAATACTGTATAATAGCTCCTAATATATATTCAAACACACAAATAATTATAAGAGAAAAAAGCTCATTGATGCACAAAGAGAAGACTTTCTATCACCAGCCGGTGTCGAAAAAGTCCTGAATATGTATGAATGATTTCTGTGATCGACACCAAAGCTCTGCACTGATCAGCCGTAACGTTATGATCACTAATAAGTGACGTGAATATCATTGATTAGTTTATTTGAATGGCTCCTATCAATATGTGGGCAGCAAGTGAAGATGTTGTCCTCAAAGTTGATGTTTGAAGCAGAAAGATTGAACAAAGTGCAAGGATGTGAGTGGATCATAAAGTGATGGAAGAAGGTGGTCTGAGGAAACATGGCAGCTTTGACTTGGTCTCCAAATTCCCCACTTAATCAAGTCTCTCTTCATCTCCCTCTATCCCTCTCTCCAACACGGTCTCAGCAGATGTGTGTCTAACATGAGTCTGGTCCTGCTGGAGGTTTCTGCCTGTTAAAGGAAGTTTGTCCTTGCCACTGTAACTTGCTAAATGCTGCAAAGTGCTCTGCTCATGGTGGATTAAGATGAGATCAGACTGAGTCCTGTAATGTAAGATGGGACTGGATCTGATCCTGCCTTGATGTTGGGTCTTTGTTAATAATAGAACATAGAGTACGGTCTAGACCTGCTCTGTTTGGAAAGAGTCTGAGGAGAACATTTGTTGGGATTTGGTGCGTTATAAGTAAAGATTGATTGATAGGAACTTCAGGAAACATTTAACTTAACGTGTCGTTTGAGGAGTTCATGTCTTTTTCTATCTCTCACAAGAGATAAACAATGTATGAGAAAGTCTCATTTGAGTTACTTTAAAGCTCAGGCTTCATGGTTTCAGAACTCTGTGTATGTAATATTCACTCCTCACTTTCATTCCCACTTTAGCTTCCGTGTTTCGCTCCTGAGTCGGCTTTAGAGGTTGAAGGATGTCTGTAAGATGGGACTGGATCTGATCCTGTCTTGATGTTGGGTCTTTGTTAATAATAGAACATAGAGTACGGTCTAGACCTGCTCTGTTTGGAAAGAGTCTGAGGAGAACATTTGATGTGATTTGGCTTGTTATAAATAATGATTGATAATGTTAAAACTTGTGAGACCAATATCCGTTTTTTGCCTCATTTTTGGTCTCCTCCATCTGCTGAGGAGAATATGTTGCCTTTTCACTGCTTGATTGAGCTGACCGATCAAACACAGCTCTCTCATTACTCTGTGGCTGTTCTTTTATTCACAGTTACTTAGTATTAGACTAAGTAGACTGCATATTAAATAGACACCACACATCCTGTCTTGATGTTGGGTCTTTGTTAATAATAGAACATAGAGAACGGTCTAGACCTGCTCTGTTTGGAAAGAGTCTTCAGATAACATTTGTTGTGATTTGGAGCTTTATAAATAAAGATTGATTGACAGTATGAGGCAGGTGGTTATGATGTCATGGCTGATCAGTGAAGTTCAGTTAGTGTATCCTTCCTGTGTTTTAGTCCAATAACTCTGCACATATTTGACCCTAAATGTAAAAAGCTAGGCGCTAACTTAAAGAGACTTCATGCCAGCCCTCATTTCTACACTCAGGAGAACTGTAATGTATATACTCAGGATTGTTGTGTATTATTAATACACTCTGGAATAAGGCTGCTGTGAAGCAAAGTGTGTCTGACATCAACCGTGAGGAGCTCATGCTGAGGAGCCAGTGGCCTCCGCATGGCCTTCATGCTTGATATAAAAGCTGGTAGCAATCCGTCTTAATCTGGTGAAGCCATGAAAAAGAAAAGAACGGTGGTTTGATTGAATAAGAGCAGGCTTTACAGATCTCTCATATAACCTATAAATTACTTTATTAAATATAAACAGGCATCTATGCTAATCTTTTATTGCTAATTCTGTGGTGTTGCACATAGCAGCTGATGTCAGAACTCCAGATTACCTCTAAAAAACCTCGACAATAATCATCTTATTAGAAACATGACACAATAACAGAACTATTACTACTGATCTAAGCTGGTTCGACTACAGAGGTGAGATTATTTTGGCCTGAAAATCCAACTTAAGCGTTTAAGAAGTTGGGGTTTTAAACATACCATCAGTTGAAAAGTCACAACCTTTAAAGTAATACTCCTAACCGCTAAAGCTAACGTCGATTTATTCTATTAACATATTTTGATGTGTTATGATCCTAGCAGGTTCAGCATCATCAGCTGTGAGAAAGCACCTTATTTTTCTGTCATAAGAAGAAGTCAATAACTCATCAGGGGAGAGAAGTAGAGATCGATAGTTATTGTGCATCAGAGGTTCACATACAAAGCAGACAGACAAGTCAATTTAGTACCGGCGATTTAGTACCGAGACGACTGCAGTTGTGCTTTTTGACTCGAGCAGTCTCAGGTTGCACACACACTTGCACACGCACACACACAGCTTCACATTTCTTGGCAGGTTCAGGGCTTCTGCAGAGCTCATGCAGTGCTCTCATTGTGATCCATGCTCTGCAGCTTCTCTGAGCCTCTCGTTAGGGTTATTATTACTACCGTGGTAAAAATCATAGTGTTCAAAATGCTGAAAAAAGAGGTACGTAAAGTGGAACTGCATCATTCTGTGAACACTGATAAATGTAAAAAGAAAGGAAAACTTGGCACAAACATCATCAAGTGCAATTTCAAGTTCAGCTTCTGCAGCATGAAGGTGGGAAAGCAGCGGCTCCGTCTGAACGCCACAGAGAGAGATCCAGATCTCTCCTTCACGAGCCGATCGACCTGTCGGTGTGGCGTTAAGCAGCCGTTTGGCCTTCAGCCATCGTTGATTTCCCACCCTGACTGAGAGTGAAACCCATTCATGGACATGAATAATAGAATAAGTGGTGAGAAAGAGCGCTCTTCATTAAACAAAAACAAAGAGGTTAGTACGCCGGCGATCCCCAGAGGACAGAACGTGAGAGGGCGGTTGCATCTCTGAGTTTGGTGATGTTCTGGCTGCTGAGAGGCCGGTCCAGGCTGCTGATGGTGAGAAGGAGCTGAATCTGATTTAGGGTCTTTGAGTCCATGTGATCAAACTCTTACTGGGTGCATCTCCACAGTGTTACAGGAAGGATAATACCAGCGTGAACGTGAGGTTGTTATAATGTAAAAGCAGACATTATTACAGTATGGGTAAATAATCCTTTCTATCCTTTTCAACACTCTCTCCTTTTTATCTTTTTATTCATGTATTATTTTTAATTTATTTGTAACATTAATTAACTGTATTATATTTGTATTTCTTTATTATGTATTATTATTATTAAAGTTATTTTTATTATTCCATATATTTTTTCTATGTTTTGTTCTTTTCTGTGTCCTACTGAATAATTATGACTTGTTTTATTTTCATTTTTTTCTCAACTACTTGAAATTCACTGTACTTTGTTAACCCTTAAAGACCTAGACCATCTTTGGGGGCGCCAGACTCCCCTGAATTTATTTTGAATATGCTGAATGAGACAAATGTGGCATCAATGGAAAGCTAAGAATGTCCGCTGTAACTGAGTTTTTAAAGCTTGTTGATGGGATTAGAGGTTCAAAGGTTATCAAACATTTAAGTAGCCGCCACCGTCTGTCTAGCTCTTTGAGGGTTAATAATGTCACTTTTTATAATTATTTTTGCTTTTGCCTGTGGTTCTCAATCTTGATCTGTCACCGTACATTTGACATAATTCTCAGTAAAAATATTAATAGTTAAAAAAAGAGTCTGACTCTTTGAAGTGCTCTTTTTATACCCAGTCATGTTCTTAACCTGTTGCAAATTGATGTAACTAGCTGGGTGATGTTCCTCCAGGTGTTTTTAGAATGAAAAAACTTTTTTAGTGTTTTTGTTTTCTCTGTCCAAACTTTTTGGGAGCATGTTGCTGGCTTCAAATTCAAAATGAGCTTATATATTTTTCATTTAAAAAAAAAGAAAATATTCAGGTTAAACATTTGAAATTTCATCTTCACACTGTTTTTAATTGAATACAGGTTTTAAATTATTTGCAAACCAACATATTTTTTGTTTTATCAACATTTAAGGTCCCAACTCATGGAACTGGGGCTGTAGTGAGGAAGTCATCCTCCCTCTAAAGTATCACACTTCTCCAGTCAACAGCTTGTTTACTGTGTGATATCCTTATATCACTTTAATTTTTAGTACCTGGTACATTTCTAATTCTAAGTATTCAGAGCTTCTGCATTATTAGCAATTGTATTTAATTTGATTCAGTATTTGTTTCGTATTTTATTCCTGCTTTCTGTTAATACTTAAATATCATTCTTTATTGTGTATAAGAGCTACTGTAATGACTGAATTTCCCCCGGCATAGAAGTGTAATGTGTGAAAACAACTGCAGCAAAATGATGCTTTACTATGTCCTAAAATATGATGAAAAATTCAGTCCAGCTTACTTTTTTTGGGTGTTATTTCCCCGTCAAACTTCATTATTTACTTCCTGCTGTTTTACCGTCTGAGCCTGAATATTTGAAACCTCCAGCTCTGCAGGAGAGCAGAGCAGACTAGGTTTTATTGAACACTGTGAGGAAAATATCTTGTGTTTCTAAAAAGTTTTACTGCACCTAAATGTAATAAGAGCTTATACTTACAGGGGTGGATTTTAAGTGAAGGGAAAACAAGCTAATAAACAAACTAACAATCTTAAACTACATGTTGAAAATGTCTACTTTTGCAGAATAACAAGCTTTGGAGCACTTCCTCTTTTAAAGCTTCTTTGTGTAATGTTTAAATGAAGCCTTCCTGTCCTCAGATCTGTGAGACGTCAGTATAAAAACCCAACACCATCACTGAACAGACTGTCTGCCTCCAGCAGCTGCTTCTCTCCATTGTTTATTGTTTAACCACGAGGTCAGATTCAGACAGAGCACTCTGGACTGCTATGGCACTGAAAAGAGGAGGAGGGCGCTGTTGTTCCAGAGCAAATTTATCTCCAAAGTGAAAATAGAAGAAACTCTGATACAAAAATCGGTCTCATCAGTGGAGGAGTTAAAGGGCATGCAGCTGCTGGGAGCTATGTTTGAGAAAACAAGGAGCAGTGGCTAAATGAAGCATCCTTAGCACTCTTTCAGATAATCATACCAAGGCTGCCTTTTTGAGTAAGTGATTTATTCTGCAGACAGCACCTTCGAGGAGTTTCTGATACCTGTCGTTAACCAGCACTGATCTTCAAAACAGATCTGTGACGGTGAACTCCGGTACCCTCCCCTCAGTATTGCTTTGATTTCTGATCTGCTCAAACACCAGGACAACACAGCAGGAGTGCAACCAGCGCCGACTGTGGAGATGCAGCCCAGAAGAAGCTGCTGCTGCGGCTACTTGTCAACCAGTTTTGCCAGGCTCTGTTTCAGGTCTCTCAAGTCGCAGATTTTGACGTCTAGAACCTCGATGATCCGTTTGACCTCGCCCTCCGCCTGATCACGCTCCTCACGGCTCGAGGAGAGGGTCTTCTCTGCACTCTGAACCCGATCCTCCAGCTCGTTGTTTCGTCTCTCCAGATCCTGCAGACACATGACAGCACAGATTTTTCACCTTGATGTGTTTCTGCATTGGTTAGTTGGACATTTCCTCTAAACCAGGGTTTCCCAAAGTGTGGGTCGGGACCCCCTGGGGGGTCATGAGATGTCTTCCAGGATGTTTATTTTTTTAAGTTATCTAAAAAGAGTGCATTTTACCCATTATAGTAAAAATATCAACAAAAATAGAAGCTACATTTGAAGTAAAACCTTTAAAGTAGAAAATGTAATGAGTTTTCTGTCTTTCTTTTTGTCAGATGACTCCTAAGTTTAGGGTTAGTGAACAGTTAATCATCAAAAGCATCAGTAGCAGCAGGTTAATTCATAACGGCACAGGAAACACAGACACATGCTCATATAGGTAGGGTCATTTTCTGCAGACCAGCTAAATGAAGCCACATTAAATCACTTCGAGGGACAGTGGGGGACGCAAGTTTTTGGCACTTATATTTTGGGCGTCACTGGCTTAAAAGTTTGGGAACCCCTGCTCTACACTGTCGTGAACATAGTTTGAGAAAGCAGTGTGAGTAAAAAACTAGATCAGTCTTACTTCTGTGTCAGCAAATGCTCAATTCCCTTTGTGGCTGCTGACTGTATTAAAAATGAAGAAGTAAGTCACATCATGCTTGAGTACTTTAAACCAGAGTTCCCAAATTAGTTCCACTAAGGGGTTAACAAAAGCAAAAATAGTAACCTAAGAGGCAAAATGTTTGTGTTTGTTTCCCACCTGCAGTAGTCAAACTAAGCGTTAGCCACGTTGCATTAAAACAGGCAGAGCTGCAGCTGTTGTGCAGATGTTAAGTTGCACACAGCAGGATGATGTAATCATATTCCTGTTTTTTTAAAGTCTTATTCTCTTCAGCGATTTGATTCTGTAGGAAAACTGTCAGCACGCTTTGTTTGAATGCAGATGAAGCATGTCGGTACAGCCGACATATGGTCCTGTTATATAAACCAAAACTGATCAGTCTAATCAGAAATGACCTGCCAGTTTTTCACATTGTCTCTGTGCCTGTGAGTGCTGCCACGTTGTTTTCAGCTTTAAGCAGATATTGATTACTTCTGACTTACATTAGTTCTGTATTTTCTGGGGTTGCACACCCCCATACAGAGCATTAGCTTATTACCCGGCTCTCTTATGGATATTCTGGCTCTGTGACATGCTTGATTCTGATTGGTCAAAGCATGAGAAACACCAGAGGCAAACTGATCACACGTCATGTCAAATCAATCTGCAGAAAAGACTTCCGGCACATTTTAGCTTCTGCTTGCTGACACCACAGACATATAAAGAGTAGACACCGCATTGGCTGCTAGGGGGGAAAAAAATACGGCCACCATCTTGGTCCGGTCATCCTACCCATGATCCCAGAGCCGTGGGAAGTGGCTTTAAGTTGGGGGTGCTGTAGTAAGAGGTGCAATTTTTTTTTCTTTTTGCACTTAGGTTACTTATGCAACTGATAGGCTATAGCGCACATACATTTTATTTTTATTTATCTGGTTTGAATCATAGACTGTAAAAAATATGGACGTAGGATCCGTGACGTCACCCATCTGTTTCTGAAGAGCTGTTTTGAGACCAATCGGCAGCGGCAGCCATATTGCTTCTGTCGAGCCAGTGTGACGTAAAGAGGCGGGCTTTGAGCCTCCAAGCCAACAGCTGCAGTGTTCCCACAGGCAGCTGTGCCTCTCATTGGAAGACTGGTAATCTCAATATCTTCGAAATCACCGAATTAGAAAAAAATTCACCCCCCTCACAGTGAGAGGACATCGAGAAATTAGCTATTCAGACTACACTCATCTTTTGTACCAGGCTGTAAACGTGTTTATTAATGCTGCAAAGATCGTCTTTTCCCCATTCATGTGTATGTGACTTCCGGTACTTCCGGAGCCAGCCTCAAGCGGATCCTCGATGAACTGCAGCTTTTAACACTTCCGCATTGACTCATATTTTTAGACCGGAGGTTGCCGCTTGGTTTGACTACAAGCTTTCAAGAGAACTTTTCATTATAAAAACACGAATTGCAACTTCCATACCCCGGTGTACAGCAAAGAGCACACAAGCCAAACCTGGTAAAACAGGCCCAAAGGGCAGTAAAGCGCATTGAACAGAACTTATCCAAATACATTTAGTTTTTAAGCACACACACACACACACACACACACACACACACACACAACCACACACACAACCACACACACACACACACACACACACACACACAGGGCCAAGGCATCAGGTTATTTTAAAATGAATAATTATTTCTCAAATCTTCCTCAGGCATTACATTTTCAGAAAATAATACAATTAAAAAAAAAACAGACTTATTCTGTTAATTAATGTATTTGTTTCAACTTATTTATGCATCCAGAAAATATTGTGTGATGCCTTTTCCAACAGTGGGTGCTGCAGCACCCTCAGCACCCCTACTTCCCACGGCCATGCATGATCCTACCTATGAACGTAAACGTAAACTGAAGCAGCAGAGACTTCAAGATGCCAGAGCACTGTGCGGCAAAATACCTATCATACATTACATCACATACCAGAATATTCTATTACTGTTAAGCCCACTATGAATATTAAAATACGCCGAACCATGTGTCCTGTATCATACCTACATGTGTGACGTTTGCAGAAAAAAAAATCCACATGAAAATCAGTTTAGTATTCAGCGAGTTATGATTGATTGAATGCGCGGACACTTAATTGCGCCTGCCAAACAGATTACACTGAGTGGAGCGGGTGACCGGACCAAGATGGCGGCCCCACGGCTCATCAGCGCCAATAGGTAGTAGCGGTTGATGCGGCGTCTACTCTTTATATGTCTATCAGGGTTTCCACTCTTTTCCAGAGATCATTTTCCAGGACATTTTCAGTGATGATCAAGCTGGTATGACAGTCTAAATTGAGTTCCTAATTTAGTTCCTTAATAGTCTAATATGTTCCTCTCAGTGGAAGTCTACATTGAAAGACGTGCAGTCTATGGCTATCCATGAAATCATCTCTTACATGATTAAAAATGATGGCAAATTAATTATAGAACAATGCAACTGCAGATGTACAGCACTTCACTTTATTAGTGCAACCAAGTAACAATGATGGGAAACTCTGATCTCAGCTTTAAAAACTCCTCACAGGGCCTTTAATCAATGTTTTTATCCAATGTGTTTGTATTTTAAAGTTATATTTTTGGGGCTTTTTTCCTTTATTCCACAGGACAGCCGAAGAGAGACAGGAAATATGGGGAGTAGAGAGCGGGGGAAGACATGCAGGAAATGGTTGACCGGTCGGGAATCGAACCGGTGACCCCTGCAAGGAGTACTGTAGCCTCTGTATGTGGGACGCTTCGACTGCTAGGCCACCAGCGCCCCATGTGTTTGTATTTTAAGTTAGTAGCCGGGTAATAAGCGGGATTATGTATGGTTAGGACGCCGAACCAGCTGGAAGAAGTTCATAAATGACCTATGCTCCCCCAAGAGCCAAAGGGTTTAAGTCAAGTAAGTCATGTATGGTTAGGAGATAGTTAAGGGACCCCGATGTGTGTGTGATGATGACAAAATATGTTGTTTCCTTTATTTCCCACTTTATTCAGTGACCTGACAGTGGCCTGTTAGAGGCTGAAACCCGGATCTTGTTGCCCAGATCTGGCCCACAGAACACCTAATGGAGGTGAACCGCATTAATCTGTTTATGCTGCAAATTTAAATGTGCAAAGATTGGCCTCTACAGTTAATTCAGCACAGAAAATACGCCAATGAATAGATTCTGGAGTGAACACAAGGACAGGGGAGGTCACATATTAATTTACATCATTCACAACTGACAGCCCTGCTGAAAATGATAAAAGAGCTCATAAAGGCTATGCAATATGCATCAGGTGTAACCTCCAGTATTAACATTGAGGAATCAGAGCAATTTGGGTTTCTCCTTGAAGTCTTTGGTTCACCTGTAAGGACTCTGTGCTGCAGGTCTGGGACTCCTGCACGTACAGTATCAGTGCTCTGGCTCCGTTAGTAGCATGTATAAAGCTTCGTGACTGACTATAAGGTGGCTTCTTGTCCACACAATAAACAGATCCAGCTGAAACAACAGAACGCCTGTTAATACCTGCAAAGAGAAACAGCCTGCTCTTGTATCAGACAGAGGTAGCTGGAGTTTGATGATGAGCTCTTAGATGCTGAGTCAGAAGCCCAAATGGCAAACAAAGATCTCTCTTCTCACTGAAGTTAAAAAGCTATTATGTTCCCCCGTCTCAGTGAAGTAGTGCTTCTCCTTTGTCTTTGATATAAACACGCTCTACAAGGTTAGGTAACAATAGAAATATAGCTGTAGAGAATCACTTTAGTGCATTACAAATTCATTTAGTGAGAACAATAAGATCCTCTCATCTCTCCGTGTCTTTAGGACTGCTTAAAAGTGTTGAGCTCCTAAATTGTCTTGTAAACTCGGCACATTACAGCTAAAGAGATTTTCTCCTCAAGGATGATGATAACATGGGGCAGCAGTTTAGCTCTGTTGGTAGAGCCATTTACGGCGGCTGTACAGATCCAGAACCCAACATGATTTGGTGCATATTTTCCCCCCACTCATTCCCAACATTTCTACAGCAGCCCTTTCCATTAAATGATAAAAGCCCCCAAAAAGGATGATACAACTGCTACAACTACTACTATCTGTCTCACCACTATCATCTCTCTCTCTCTTCATCTCCCTCTATCCCTCTCTCCAACACGGTCTCAGCAGATGTGTGTCTAACATGAGTCTGGTCCTGCTGGAGGTTTCTGCCTGTTAAAGGAAGTTTGTCCTTGAAACTGTAACTTGAACAAAGAAGAGTTGTCACTTCTTTCTATCACTATCTGTTAGTGAGCTCTTAGTTATACTGCTATAGGCTTAGACTGCTGGGGGAACTGGCACACTGGGATCCTGTCTTTCCCTCTCTCTCTCCTCTTTCTGCCTGTCTCTTACTTTAACTCTCTCTGTCCCATTAAAGTTACTAACCATAGACCTTTCTGGAGTCCCTGTGCTCCCTTGTCTCGTAGGTTCCTCTGGATCTCTGCTGCTGTGGACGCGCCAGACTCCAGCTGCTACAACTACTACTATCTGTCTCACCACTATCATCTCTCTCTCTCTCTTCGTCTCCCTCTATCCCTCTCTCCAACACGGTCTCAGCAGATGTGTGTCCAACATGAGTCTGGTCCTGCTGGAGGTTTCTGCCTGTTAAAGGAAGTTTGTTCTTGCCACTGTAACTTGAACAAAGAAGAGTTGTCACCTCTTTCTATCACTATCTGTTAGTGAGCTCTTAGTTATACTGCTATAGGCTTAGACTGCTTGGGGAACTGGCACACTGGGATCCTGTCTCTCCCTCTCTCTCCTCTCTCTGCCTGTCTCTTACTTTAAATCTTCCTGTCCCATTAAAGTTACTAACCATAGACCTTTCTGGAGTCCCTGAGCTCCCTTGTCTCGTAGGTTCCTCTGGATCTCTGCTGCTGTGGACGTGCCAGACTCCAGCTGCTACAACTACTACTATCTGTCTCACCACTATCATCTCTCTCTATCCCTCTCTCCAACTCAGTCTCAGCAGATGTGTGTCTAACATAAGTCTGGTCCTGCTGGAGGTTTCTGCCTGTGAAAGGAAATCTGTCCTTCCAGCTGCTACAACTACTACTATCCGTCTCCCCACTATCATCTCTCTCTCTCTCTCTTCCTCTCCCTCTATCCCTCTCTCCAACACGGTCTCAGCAGATGTGTGTCTAACATGAGTCTGGTCCTGCTGGAGGTTTCTGCCTGTTAAAGGAAGTTTGTCCTTGCCACTGTAACTTGCTAAATGCTGCAAAGTGCTCTGCTCATGGTGGATTAAGATGAGATCAGACTGAGTCCTGTCTGTAAGATGGGACTGGATCTGATCCGGTCTTGATGTTGGGTCTTTGTTAATAATAGAACATAGAGTACGGTCTAGACCTGCCCTGTTTGGAAAGAGTCTGAGGAGAACATTTGTTGTGATTTGGCGCTTTATAAATAATGATTGATTGATATGAGAGGAACTTTTGGTTTGCGGCTCTCTGCAGGCTGCACTCTGTATGTTGGTGACCTTCTTTGCACAGAATAAAGGACAGTTTGTGTTTCTGTTATTTCTACAACAAGCTGACAGAAGGTTGGGGCCACTTCCCTGTAGCACAAATATACTTGTTAAGCAAAATAAAGTTATTCTGGCTCCGGTTTTTACCGTAGAGAGAAAAACATCCTCAGCCTGTCATCATCTTACCTGCAGTCTCTGCACGGCCTCCTCTCTCTCCTTCTCCAGCTCACTCACATCTGTTTTCTTGCTCTGCAGATTGTTGATTTCCTGAAAACACAGACACATCAGACCGTCAGAACACCGTGTTCACAGCGCCCTCCCACACGTCCACCTTCCTCCTTTTATCAGCACATGAAACATCTACATCTTGATTTGCGCCAAAATGTATAGTTTGGCCTCAAAAGAAGCTGAGTCATTTCTCATAAAGTAGGTTGGTGATAAAATTTGGGACACCTTAATGTTTCATGGGAGGATGGAGGATTCAGCCCCCTGAGGGGAAACATACCGACGTGACGAATCCTGCTGTCAGGAGTGGAACTTGTCCAGATGATGGAAGTGACACAGTTATGTAAATTAAACACGGCAGGAAGCTGCTTTCAAGGATTATTTAACTTTAATCTCCATATTGTTGGCCAGGGCTGCATTTGATGGACGGTGAGTTGGCTCATGTAGGCAAAAATGATTCACAAGGTGATGGTTTTGCGTCATAAAATATCTTTCAGAAGCAGGATGGAAGCTGTAATGAAGGTGAGTCAGAAAACACTGATTTCATTTAAAGCGTGGGCGACAGCTCCGGACGTCTGCAGGATTCATTTCCGTGCGTCTGAGACTGCGACATTTTATCAAAGGCCTCTTCATCTGACCAAAACGATGATTCCACAGGAAATATGACTGAGTCTCAAAGTTAATGTAAGGTCTCAGGAGAAAGAGAAACCAAAGGACACAAATAAAGCAAAGAGAAAGATCCTCTCCATGAATGTTTGCTTCAATCTTTAACAGTATGTGAGGTAAGAATGTTTTTCTTTTTGTTCCCCTTTTATTTAAAGGGGACATATCACGCTTTTTTCATCAATATATATTGGTCTAAGAGGTCCCCAAAACATGTCTTTAAAGTTTATGCTCAAAAAAACACTTTGAAATCAGATTTTGGCATGCCAGAAAAGTCCTCTTCTTCATTCCTCATCAGAACACTCTGTTTTCCCTCTGACCACGCCCCCTCTGGAAGTGGATGTGCCTCGGCTCTCCAGCACGTTGATCTAATGTTTACATGTTGGCTGAATATATACGGCTGCTCAGAGATCACGTTACTTCAACCCTCTGAATCTGATCCAGAATCTGATCCTGACAGAGAGGCGCCTGCAGCAGGACCTTTCTGAACCATTGGTCATAGATTTAGTGTTTCTTGATGTTTTATTTATCAGTATGTAGACGTGTGTCTTGGTACACAGCTACGAACATGTAGCTATGTGGCTATGCTAACTAGCGCTAGCACTTATCCATGATAAATAAAAATCATCCACTAGATCTTCAAATCTGCAGACGTGGGGAGTAAAACCGACCTCTGCCAGAAAGGCAGCAGGACCTTTTCTGAAGGATTGGTCACAGATTTAGTGTTTCTTGTTGTTTTATTTGTCAGTATGTCGACGTGTGTCTTGGTACACAGCTACAGCTAGGACATGTAGCTATGTAGCTATGCTAACTAGCGCTAGCACTTATCCATGATAAATAAAAATCATCCACTAGATCTTCAAATCTGCAGACGTGGGGAGTAAAACCGACCTTTGTGTTTATTAAGACAGCCTACAACTAGCATGCCTCCCTCCTAAGCTCCTTGTTAGCACACATTTGTGCAGGTAATGAAAAACGGAGGAGGGATTCAGTATTATTATATACAGTCTATGGGCTGAACAAGCTCCGAGCTCTGACTCCGTGACAGACCGGATATTGTTGTTACGTAACAAAAACACTGAAGTCTGAAACGGCTGGTTTCACACACATTTACAGAAAGGTGGAGAAATCAGAACAGGGGCAGAATGGATTTTTTTCATTCTCGGGGGGTTTGTAGACAGGGACACATATTTCAGGTAGAGAACCATTAGAAAGTCAATTTTGCATGATATGTCACCTTTAAAGTCATATTTTTGGCCTTTTTGCCTTTATTTTATATGACAGCTGAAGAGATACAGGAAACATGGGGAGTAGAGAGCAGGGGGAAGACATGCAGGAAATGGTCTACCGGCCGGGAATCGAACAGGCGACCCCTGCGACGAGGACTGTAGCCTCTGTATGTGGGGCGCTTAGACCGCTAGGCCACCAGTGCCCCGGTAAGAATGTTTTTCAAGAGAAAACACATGAAGTGAAGCAGAAAGATTTGATTAAAAGCTTAATAATGGGGGCGCTGGTGACCTAGCGGTCTAAGCGCACCACATACAGAGGCTACAGTCCTCGTCGCAGGGGTCACCGGTTCGATTCCCGGCCGGTTGACCATTTCCTGCATGTCTTCCCCCGCTCTCTACTCCCCATACTTCCTGTCTCTCTTCAGCTGTCCTATAACATAAAGGCAAAAAGGCCAAAAATATAACTTTAAAAAAAATAAAAGCTTAATAACGGTTCAGAGAACAACTCCTCAAACTGGCATTTTAACTTTTCACAATAAACAGGCTTAATCATTTAATAAATACATTTTTATCTGAGTTTTATTCTCATAACAGTTTTATTCATTTATTTATTTTATTTATTATTTAGTTCAAATTTTGGTCACTTTTATTCTATTTTATTTATTTATTTATGTACTAATTTATATTTCTTTAAGTATAACATCTTGTTTTCTTTTATTGGTTTAATATTTTAGTGTTTTATTATCTTAGAAATGCTGAGCCGGAAGGTAAAGCTTTCAATTTACCAGTCGGTCTACGTTCCAACCCTCACCTATGGCTCATGCTGTGGGTCTTGACCGAAAGGATAAGCTCTCGGATACAAGCGGCTGAAATGAGTTTCCTCTGAAGGGTGTCTGGGCTCGGCCTTAGAGTGAGGGTCAGGAGCTCAGACAGCCGGAGGGAGCTCGGAGTAGAGCCGCTGCTCCTCCACATCGAAAGGAGTCAGCTGAGGTGGTTCGGGCATCTGATAAGGATGCCTCCCGGACGCCTCCCTTTAGAGGTGTTCCAGGCACGTCCAACTGGGAGAAGGCCCCGGGGTAGACCCAGAACGCGGTGGAGGGATTATATCTCCCGCCTGGTCTGGGATCGCCTCAGGATTCCCCAGGAGGAGCTGGAAAGTGTTGCTGGGGAGAGGGATGTCTGGGTCAATTTGCTTGGACTGCCACCGCCGCGACCCGACCCCGGATAAGCAGAAGAAGATGGATGGATGGATTATCTTAGAAATGTATTTTATTTTGGTGAGTTTAATTTCCTGTGTTGAGTTTTAACATCTTATTTTACCTCCAGTGTTTCCTCATTAAGATATCATGACAGCGTTTCCTCAGTTTGTTCAGCAACTTATTTTTATTTTTCATTCATTTATTTTATTTTTTATTGTTTTTATTACTATTGTTGCATATATTGTGTTCTTAACCTTAGGATTGTGTGGGGGGGTTTGGGGTCGGGGCTGGGGGTGGAATCTTTTTCTTAATTTATTCTATTTGAAGTTGTTTTTATGTACAGCACTTTGTGTTACAATGTCATCGTATGAAAAGCTCTTTATAAATAAAGTCTGATTGATTGACTGATTGATTGATTGATTGATTGATTGATTGATTGATTGATTGATTGATTGAGTTAACTAATACAATTATTTTTAATGATTGCTCTTTTCAGTTTGAATCTGCTTTCTTGTAAATGTTCCATTTTTTTGTTTACATTCATTCTGACACCATACAAATGCAGGATAAAGCTATCCACCAATTGTTTACTAGAAGCACCGTGTCATGTGTGCTGCTGTGTCCCAGGCTTGCTCTCAATAGCAGCCTCCCTGTAGGACGGTAAATGGGTTTGGACAGTGTGCAGTGCAGCATGCAGGGAGCTGGTGTCTTGCCTGGTCTTTGGCGCTCAGCAGAGCTTCCAGCTCCTCCAGAGAGCGACTCAGCTCCTCTCTGCCTGTCTGAGGAACAGTAGGACGCCCCAGCTGGGCCTCAAGCTCTGCCACCTGAATCACACAAACACAGAAACACACACATTTAGCACATGCTTATTACCCGGCTCTCTTACTGAACTTCCGGCTGTTCTGATTGGACAAAACCCCCTTTATGACGGTTATTAACTTTCACTAACATGATGATCACACGTCATGTCAAATCAATCCACAGAAAGGAGTTCAGACACTTTTTAGCTTCTGCTTGTTGACACCATAGACCGTAAGGTGAGCTAAAACCGTTAGCTTCAGTTAGCTAAATCAGCAGGCTACGATTTTCATATTGAATCCTGTCCAGAAATATTAGCAACTTGAGAGAAACTTGAGGAATCACTGAGACTGTTTCATAAAAACTGTATACATAAATCAATTTAAATCAATAAAATAAGTTAGTAGCCGGGTAATAAGCTGGGTAATGTATGGTTAGCAGGTGGTTATGGGAAATAGAACCATATTATCCCTTTCTCAATAATGCAATACATTTACATAGCGCACTTTACTTAGTATGCTAACTTGTTCACATAATTGAACATGACAACGCTTAATGCTAATATCATGCATGACTTATGTGACATGGTTTTGTCGTCCTATTTAAGCATTAGTGTGCTTGATTTTAATATTAAAAAGAACAAGAGTATTTAACAAGTTAAGGATATGACCTAAAGATGGTGCTAAATGAAGGTCTGGCTAAGGCTAGCATATTTCATCTGAGAGTTATTACAACATCACATCAAAATCACGACCAGGCGTCAGTTTAAATCAGAGGTAAGCTGTAAATCAGTGGCTGAAGATTTCAGTCTGGACTAAGAAACCAGCATTTACATCATCAAAACACCTAAGCTAGCAAGCCCATAAGATATTTATTTATTTAACTATTATTTCATTAATTCACCTGTTAACTTATTTATTTTTGAAGTATAGGGTTCATATAGCCAAAATACATGTTGTTGTTTTCATATCTTTTTAAAGGTGACATATTATGCTCTTTTTCATCAACATATATTGGTCTAAGAGGTCCCCAAAACATGTCTTTAAAGTTTATGCTCAAAAAAACACTTTTGTCATGCATGAAAAACCCTCTTCTTCAGCCCTCCGCAGAACGGTCTGTTTTCTCTCTGACCACGCCCCCTCAGGAAGTGGCTGTCCCCTCGGCTCTCCGGCACGTTGATCTAATGTTTACATGTTGGCTGAATATACACGGCTGCTCACAGACCAGCGTTACTTCAACCCTCTGAATCTGATCCATAATCTGATCCTGACAGAGAGGCGCCTGCAGCAGGACCTTTCTGAACCATTGCTCACAGGTTTAGTGTTTCTTGTTGTTTTATTTGTCAGTATGTTGACGTGTGTCTTGGTACACAGCTACAGCATGTAGCCATGTGGCTATGCTAACTAGCGCTAGCACTTATCCATGACAAATAAAAATCATCCACCAGATCTTCAAATCTGCAGACGTGGGGAGTAAAACCAACCTCTACCAGAAAGGCAGCAGGACCTTTCTGAACCATTGGTCACAGATTTAGTGTTTCTTGTTGTTTTATTTGTCAGTATGTCGACGTGTGTCTTGGTACACAGCTACCAACATGTAGCTATGTAGCTATGCTAACTAGCGCTAGCACTTTTCCATGACAAATAAAAATCATCCACTAGATCTTCAAATCTGCAGACGTGGGGAGTAAAACCGACCTTTGTGTTTATTAAGACAGCCTACAACTAGCATGCCTCCCTCCTAAGCTCCTTGTTAGCACACATTTGGGCAGGGAATGAAAAACTGAGGAGGGGTTGAGTTGTATTTTATACAGTCTATGGGCTGAACAAGCTCCGAGCTCTGACTCCGTGACAGACCGGATATTGTTGTGACGTAACAAAAACACGGAAGTCTGAAACGGCTCGTTTCACACACATTTACAGAAAGGTGGAGAAATCAGAACAGGGGCAGAATGGATTCTTTTCATTCTCGGGGGGTTTGTAGACAGGGACACATATTTCAGGTAGAGAACCATTAAAAAGTCGATTTTGCATGATATGTCACCTTTAATATTAAAAAAGTGTGGGCTCTGTAATGTAACAACAAGCAGCCACTGTGAAAGCTCTGTCATCTCATGTTCAGCATCACTGGACCTGAGGTAAAGGGAGGTGGGGGTGGGGGGTAACCTTGGGGCTGCAGAGGAGGATTACATTATGCACAATGAGCCAGTGGAAGAAAGAGGGAACTGTTGAGAGATGCATTAAGAAGCAGAGAGCAGATTACACAGATCATATCAAACATGACACAACAGTGACAGGCTGACTCAATCTGCAACAGAGACGATGTGTAGAAAACAGGAGTTGTCTTCTCAGTCTGAATTTAAATCTGATGTCGGCCGGTGAAAAACCCTCCAGGAGTTCAGAAAGTCTGATTTAGTTTTCTTATCTAATCTGATCCATTCAGTCCTCTCTGAAGCTGATAACTCCAGGTTTCATGGGAATGTGCTTCCTTTATAAGTCTATCACGTCCAGATTGCAAAACCAGAGGAAACGTGAGAAAGGAAGAAAGAATGAATGAAAGGAAGGAAGTAAAAGAAGAAAAGAGACGACCCAAAAATGTATTTAAAGATAGAATAAAACTAAAAGGAGGGAAACTTGTGTAATAAATAAAGTCAGAAAAAAAGTTTTAAAATAATACTAAAAATAAAAAAAGAACTGAATGAAAGAATAAAAACAGAATGGAAGGAGAGACAGAGAAAAGATGAAAAAAGAGAAGTAGAAAATAGAAAAAAAGGAGGAAAGAAAGAAAGGTTGATATGCAAAGACATTAGAGAAAGAAAGAAAAGAAAGAGACATAAAGAAAGAATAAAGTTAAAAAAACAGAAAGAAAGAAGGAATGTGATAAAGGAAACAAAAAAAAAAGAAAGACTTGAAGACAAAAACAAACAAACAAAGAAATACAGAAAAGACTGGTTAAATAAGACACCATAGAAAGAGAGAAAAGGAGGAAAAATAGGGACCTTGAATGAAAGCAAAAATCAAAGAAATAGACACAAATATAAAAAAGGAAAAAGAAAGGAAGAAAGAACAAAAGAAAGAAAGAAAAATAAAGAAACAAATAAAGAGACAAAGAAAGGAAATGACAGATACAATGAAAAGACAAAAATGAAGAAATAAAAAAAGACAAATATAAGAAAGAAAGAAAATAAAACAAAACAAAGAAAGCCACAAAGAAAAGACAGATAGAAGGAAAAGCCACGGAAAGAAAGGGTGATTTGAAAAAGAAGGGGAAAAAAATAGTAAAAGGAGAGATGATCATAAAAACAAAGAGAGAAAGAAATTAAGAAAGAAAGAAGGCAGGGAGGAAGGAATGATCGACGGAAGGAAAGAACGAAAGAAACAAAGAGAGAGAGAAAGACAGAAGAAAGAAAGAAAGAAAGAAAGAAAGAAAGAAAGAGAAAGAAAGAAAGAAAGAAGGAAAGAGATAAAGAAAGAAAGAAAGAAGTAAAGATAGATAGATAGAAATAAAGAAGAAAGAAAGAAAGAAAGAAGAAAGAAAGAAAAGAATAAAGAAAGAAAGAAAGAAAGAAGGAAAGAAAGAAAGAAAGACAGAAAGAAAGAGAAAGAAAGAAATAAAGAAAGAAATAAAGAAAAAAGAAAGAAGGAAAGAAAGAAAGAAAGAAAGAAAGAGAAAGAAAGAGAAAGAAAGAAAGAAAGAAAGAAAAAAGAAAGAAGGAAAGAAAGAATAAAGAAAGAAAGAATAAAGAAAGAAAGAAAGAAAGAAAGAAAGGCAGAGAGAAAGAAAGAAAGAAAGAAAGAAAGAGAAAGAAAGAAAGAAAGAAAGAAAGAAAGAAAGAAAGAAAGAAAGAAAGAAAGAAAGAAAGAAAGAAAGAAAGAAAGAAGGAAAGAAAGACAGAAAGAAAGAAGGAAAGAAAGAAAGAAGGAAAGAAAGAAGAAAGGAATGAAACAAAGAAGAACAGAAAGGAAAGAAGAAATGAAAGAAAGCAAGAGAGAAGAAGAAAGAAAGAAAGAAAGGCAGAGAGAAAGAAAGAAAGAAAGAAGAGAAAAGAAAGAAGAAAGGCATAGAGAAAGAAAGAAAGAAAGAAAGAAAGGCAAGAGAAAGAAAGAAAGAAAGAAAGAAAGAAAAGAAAGAAGGAAAGACAAAAGAAAGAAGGAAAAAGAAAGATAGCAAGAAAGGAAAAAGGGAAGAAGGAAAGAAGAAAGAAAAAAGGAAAGAAGACAGAGAGAAAGAAAGAAAGAAAGAAAGAAGAAAGAAAGAAAGGAAGAAAGAAAGAAAGAAGAAAGAAAGAAAGAAAGAAAGAAAGAAAGAAAGAAAAGAAGAAAGAAAGAAAGAAAAAAGAAAGAAAGAAAGAAATAAAGAAAGAAAGAAAGAAAGAAAGAAAGAAAGAAAGAAAGAAAGAAAGAAAGAAAGAGGGCTGAATTAATCATCCCGTTAGGATCTCTTCCAGCTGTTGTTATAATTTCTCCTTGATGAGCTTTTAAAGGTTTAATAAACCTGATATGATTTTCTACAATCAGAGAACAACGGGCGACCTTTCACCTCCTGTGGAAATCTGCTAATTAGCTAAATTAGCATTAAAGGTTGAGAGCAGCGGTGCACTCACACACAGAAACACACACACTGAATGAGACAAACCGCCCACTCATCACTCAGCACTCACACAGAACATTTGCACAGCTGATGGAGGTGTATTCAAACTCTGTCTGTCTTTTGTAGTGTCTGTTTTAAAGTGAACGGATGAATCAAGGACATTTCTCTTGTTTATTCTCTTCACGTTCATCTCTATTGAACACCCACACACACACACACACACACACACACACACACACACCCCACACACACACACACACACAAACACACCACACATCCAACCGAGATGAAAAAAGAAAAGACTTCTCCCGCCCTGGGGTCCTTTCCTTTTTTTCTTGAAAATGCTGGAGGCATGTGACTTTGAAAAAAAAAAAACCAACATGAAAAACATTTCCCCGATCTGACCCACTCCATTAGCAGAAAGGCCAAAGAAAGATGCTGAGTGACAGTTTGAGTGAAAAAGGGCAAACTTCAGCCTTTGAAGTTTGACCATGCTGTGATTTCAGTTTGTGCTTCACTGAGTGTCGGCTCGGTTATCCTTCAGCACTTTCAAGCTCTCTGCAGTCAGAGCAAGGCAGCAGCTCTGCAATGAGAGAAGTTTGATTCCCTCTCCACTTCATTTACAACAACAGAATAAAGATGTGTGTTCATTTAGCTTGCTCTGAAAGTCATCAAATTACAACTGTTATCTAATTGGTGTAAGTGCCTTTTCTGGGCTCTGCTAACATTAGGGCTGATATAATTTTTCTCAATATAAATATAACAAATGTTCCATATAATAGGAAATAAATAACCTGCAATTATACCCCCAAACCACTGGAAAGGGAGGCGCTAATGAGCCTTAAACACAGGTTGCCAGCCAACATTAGACAGAAGAAGAAGACAGCATTGAACAGCCAATCATGTCGCTGGGTAAGAGGTAGGCGGGGCTTAAAGACATTCGGAGTGGAATGTAAACACAGCTGAAATGGCCCCAAAATCTGCCTTTAATTTAAATGACAAAATGATTTGATATTTATCGTGATAATTATCGATATCGACTGATATGAAGTATTTTATCATGACGACATAATTTTCAATATCGCCAAGCTCTAGCTGATATTACAAAAAAAACTTTAAAGGGGACATATCACGCTTTTTTCATCAATATATATTGGTCTAAGAGGTCCCCAAAACATGTCTTTAAAGTTTATGCTCAAAAAAACACTTTGAAATCAGATTTTGGTCTGCCTGAAAAGTCCTCTTCTTCATTCCTCATCAGAACACTCTGTTTTCCCTCTGACCACGCCCCCTCCGGAAGTGGATGTGCCTCGGCTCTCCAGCACGTTGATCTAATGTTTACATGTTGGCTGAATATACACGGCTGCTCAGAGATCACGTTACTTCAACCCTCTGAATCTGATCCTGATGGAGAGGCGCCTGTAGCAGGACCTTTCTGAACCATTGGTCATTGATTTAGTGTTTCTTTATGTTTTATTTATCAGTATGTAGACGTGTGTCTTGGTACACAGCTACGAACATGTAGCTATGTGGCTATGCTAACTAGCGCTAGCACTTATCCATGATAAATAAAAATCATCCACTAGATCTTCAAATCTGCAGACGTGGGGAGTAAAACCGACCTCTGCCAGAAAGGCAGCAGGACCTTTTATGAAGGATTGGTCACAGATTTAGTGTTTCTTGTTGTTTTATTTGTCAGTATGTCGACGTGTGTCTTGGTACACAGCTACAGCTACAGCTACAGCTACAGCTACAGCTATGAACATATAACTATGTGGCTATGCTTATTAGCGCTAGCACTTATCCATGACAAATAAAAATCATCCACTAGATCTTCAAATCTGCAGACGTGGGGAGTAAAACCGACCTTTGTGTTTATTAAGACAGCCTACAACTAGCATGCCTCCCTCCTAAGCTCCTTGTTAGCACACATTTGGGCAGGTAATGAAAAACGGGGGAGGGATTCAGTATTATTTTATACAGTCTATGGGCTGAACAAGCTCCGAGCTCTGACTCCGTGACAGACCGGATATTGTTGTTACGTAACAAAAACACGGAAGTCGGAAACGGCTCGTTTCACACACATTTACAGAAAGGTGGAGAAATCAAAACAGGGGCAGAATGGATTTTTTTCATTCTCGGGGGGTTTGTAGACAGGGACACATATTTCAGGTAAAGAACCATTAAAAAGTCAATTTTGCATGATATGTCACCTTTAAAAAAATGTTTTTTTATCAAAAAACATGGATATGAAGAGTTCATTTGCAAAAACAGTTAACTCACTTCTGAAAAATTTAATAAATGTTATATAAAATAAATAAATAAAACATTTTTTCTAGTACTAGTTTTTGGTATTATCAAATAACTGAGGTTGGGTGGCTTTGACTAAGTCAACATGACTTTACTAATAAGAGATATCTTGAAAATGTAACTTTATTAGGAATCTATATCAAAAAGAAATGTGTTTTTTGAACATTTATAAAAACAGAGTTATCTGGTTTTGCAAATCAACTCTTCATATCTTGTTCATTAAAAGGAGTTTGGTGTAACCCAACAGCTCTACCTTTAAGAGACTTAGATAAAAAAAAAATGACAAGTATTCTAAACATTAA
This sequence comes from Notolabrus celidotus, assembly GCF_009762535.1. NCBI lineage: Eukaryota > Metazoa > Chordata > Actinopteri > Labriformes > Labridae > Notolabrus > Notolabrus celidotus. Next base: position 4,128,830 of record NC_048273.1, on the reverse strand, counting down.
ATTAAAACAATTAAATGGATCAACTACTACTATCCGTCTCACCACTATCATCTCTCTCTCTCTTCATCTCCCTCTATCCCTCTCTCCAACACGGTCTCAGCAGATGTGTGTCTAACATGAGTCTGGTCCTGCTGGAGGTTTCTGCCTGTTAAAGGAAGTTTGTCCTTGCCACTGTAACTTGCTAAATGCTGCAAAGTGCTCTGCTCATGGTGGATTAAGATGAGATCAGACTGAGTCCTGTCTGTAAGATGGGACTGGATCTTATCCTGTCTTGATGTTGGGTCTTTGTTAATAATAGAACATAGAGTCCGGTCTAGACCTGCTCTGTTTGGAAAGAGTCTGAGGAGAACATAAAGATTAAATATAGATTGACAATGTTAAAACTTGTGAGTCCAATATTTGTTTTTTGCCTCATTTTTGGTCTCCTCCATCTGCTGAGGAGAATATCCGGTCTTTTCACTGCTTGATTGAGCTGACCAATGAAACACTAGTGCTCTCATTACTCTGTGGCTGTTTTTTTATACACAGTCTACTTAGTATTAGACTAAGTAGACTGCATATTAAATAGACACCACACCTCTATGCTCCTGTCTGGCCAAAACTTGCATTTAACTTGCTGATAAAACATTAACCATGTGTTGATTCACAGCAGATATGCATAGCTTTGGAAAGTTCAATAATATTGGATGAAAGTTAAAGATTTCTTTGAGAGATGTTTTGACCCTTGACCTTCTCAGCTTCAGATATTTTAATGTTAGGAATTCAGGAGACCCCTTGTTGTTTACATTTCAGTCCATGGTGGATATCAGTATCTGTGATATAAATGTGTGTGAGAGGTGAGAGCGTCTCCCCCTCTCATGTTAAAATCCCTCCTCTCCCTTTACCGTCTCCTCTGCGTTTTCAAAGTGTCTCTTTATAGTTTCCACACCACACCACGTAACATGACATCCAAGCCCGGCATCAAAAAAAACGCTGCAGGTTGAAGAAGGGGGTCCACGTGACCCAAGAGGACTCAATCCCTTCGTTCCCCGTCTATATGTGACAGCTTCTGTCCCCAGAGGCTCCACTTCCCCGTTTCTGAGCTTCACACAGATATATACGAAGAGATAAGGCTGCAAACGTCTGATACACTTTAAACACATGTTCACATGAATGTTTGATCTGATTGGATTGACAGCAGATAGAAAACACAATGGTGTTCTATAAATATATATTTATAGAATTCTATAGGAGCAGTGAGATGAATGAGATCGCAGTGCAGATATCATGACAGCATGAGAGCACAGGGTTCAGTTTTTTAGCTGCTGTATTATCATCAGATATTTGAAGGTCAAGGTAAGATAGAACTTTGAATTGATCATTGAATTTGTCAGTTATCTTGAGGTTTCATAGACTAAGTGATTCACTACACTCCACAGCTCTGTCGTTCCTGCACTCGTCTTTCAGAGAATGTTTGGGCCAAGTATCTCCCAAGGTTGGTCTCTCATCTGAGAACTGTCATTATTGTCTGACTTTGGAGACAAGCCTGAGACAGAAACTAACATTTTTGCTAATTTGAAGCTAACAGAAAGTGATGGTTTCTCCTCTTGGGGGGGTGGGGTGGCACGCAGCTAGGGGGGTGTTACTACGGCAGCCATTGGGGTGTCCCTCCATGCCCCCAAGGCCTGGTTTATCGGTCGCGGGGGCGGGTGGGGGGGCTGCCTGGCTGTCTGCTCCTGGTGCTGGGCCCCCTCAGCCCTGGTGGCTCCTTTGGCTCTGTCTCTGGGGGGCGGTGTTGTGGGGGTGTCCCTTGGGGGGGCTGCGGGATCTCTCCCCCTTCGCTCCCCTTTCCTCCTGCTGGGTGACCTGGGGGTCGCCCTGGGTGCCCCGGCGGTACCTGTTTGCTTCCGGTCTGGGTCCTTGGCTTGTCCCCTGGCCTGGGTCTCCCGCAGCGCGTTGGGTCCTTCGGCCTGACTGCTCTCACGGCCCGGGTGCTGAGCCGAACCGCTCGGCTGATCTGACCCAAGTGGTATCATCTGCACCAGTGGTGGTCTTGTTACACAAATAGAACACAGCACGGCGGCAACCATCTGTGACCCAAGCTTCAGTAATGATTGTGGACACTAAGAGTTGCTTAATCATTAGTATCACCGCACAGTGTTTTTGGCATCATGGTGAGATGGTCCCTCTCCATCTAAGTGTCTTAGGTCTCTCTCTCCTTCTCTTTCCCTGTCCCTTTGTATATCTTTGTGTAATCTCTCTTTTACTTTCTTTTATTTATATTTTGGTCCACCTAGGTGTGCACGCCCGATTTTAAAATAAAGAGGTTCCATACCATCCACAGCTATGATGATCTAACTCCTCAGTCATATGATTGGCGTCATGTTTTATTGAGCTATCCAGTAGCATTTTAATAGAGCTGCTTTGATGGAGGTACAGTCGCACTCTCTGAGCTCACTATCTTTCATCGACACGTGAGGGAGAGCTGGAAACTCTACACAATGTTTATCTACAGGATCAACTTTGATTTACATCCAAAAAACACAGCTGACAGAAAAATCCTCAAAACTCAGAAACACAAACACAAAGACAAACAAAGTCACACTGAAACTACGGCTCTGGATTCAGATCAAACAGTCCCAGAGTTTGAGGGAGTGTTCTCAGTATGTTTGTCTTTGCTTTATGACTGTGACTGATTCATTATACTCCAGCATTAGGAAGGTGTTTGGGGATGCTTGTTGTCGGGTACTGTTCAGAACTGCCTCTTACATCATGCCTTAATTACACATGGATGTATCAACGTCATTTAAAATGTTTGTATGCTTTTTGGTGATTACTTTATATCCTAGGAGGCAATTCTTCTTTACATTTCTGCATTTATTAAATTATATCTGAATCTTAAAATGAAAATAAAAAATTGAACTGTTTCAGCAGGAAATTAAAAGGCGGTAAAGGTCATCATTTTCTGATGGTGCTGCATCAAAACATGGGAAACAGCTTCCTGTTTTTTTGCATTATGTGCTCTCTGATGACATATGCACGCTGTGTTTGGACTCTCCAAGCAGCTCTTTGCTCTTCTTCTTCCAACCTCTCGGTAAGTTAAGAGTAAATTTCTTATCTTGTGACGGCAGCTTTATTCTTGTAAAAACCAAGCAAGGGGTCAGAGCCAACCCAGAAACCCAGAAAATGAACCGCGAGCCGCTCTGATGACAGAAACGCAAATATGGCTGAAGCAGAGAGTGTGACGGGGGAGGAAAAAACCAGCCAACCCCTCTCTTTCTGCTCCTGTGATGATTTATCTTCCTCCGCTAACTGGGGCAGAGGGGGTGGGGGCAGTTAGGGTGTCCTGTCCCAAAAAATAAAGAAATAAAAATCCCAACCCCCCTCGACACCCTGTTACCAGACCCTGGAGGCCTGCTCCACTTAAAGCCACCTGGTTGACTTTGCTGCAGTGTGTGAGTGTGAGTGAGTATGCGTATGCGTGTATATATGTGTGTGTGTGTTTGTAACCTTCACCTGGACTGGTAGAGATAGATGAAACCCTAACGTCGGCTAAAAATAAAGGGCCAGTCTGCTGTCACTGGTGGTAATAGCTCGGTTGCAGGCCGGTTGCGGCAGCACTTAATTCTGTCGCATTGAAGAAGCCTTGTTAAGCTTGACCAAGGGCAGAAATTTCTCTCTGTGAATTAAAGATGAAATGTCTGTTTTCTGGCCTTGCGATTATCACGGGAGGCTGTCAACAGAAATATCCAGAGGAAGAGGAGGAAGAGGAGGAGGAGGAGGAGGAGGAGGGGGAAAATGCATCTGTAGTTTGGAAGTGCTTGCAGGAATTTCAGCGTGATGGTTTTGCATGTGAGGATGTGAAGAAAGCAGCATGATTTACTGTTGGAGTCAGAGCGGTCACTCAGTGAGAGAATGACCTGAAAATCATTCACTGTTTTTCTGCTTTGATTGAATGAAGAGTTTTTCTGACATAACATGCAATCAAAGAATATTTAGCCTGATTTATCACCCCCAACGTTTGGTAAGTCAGGACCTAATTAAATTGGATCCATGTCCGATCCATCACAGCACTAGATCTAAATATGTAGCTATTCTAGTCAATGTGTTAACTTCCACTGGATCCACTCTGTTGCGTTCCAGCTGCGTCTCTTAACGCAAGACTTCTATTTTTGCCGGATGCCGGAGCACGACGCATCAATCTCAACAGAGCAGATGGAGCGGGACAGGAAGTCAGATTTCACCAAAACAAAATGAAAACATCCGGTTAATTTTCAGAATAAAACACTCTAGGGGCGCTGGTGGCCTAGCGGTCTAAGCGCCCCACATACAGAGGCTACAGTCCTCGTCGCAGGGGTCGCCGGTTCGATTCCAGGTCGGTCGACCATTTCCTGCATGTCTTCCCCCACTCTCTACTCCCCACATTTCCTGTCTCTCTTCAGCTGTCGTATCAAATAAAGGCAAAAAGGCCAAAAATATAACTTTAAAAAAAAAAAGAATAAAACACTCTGTGTTATCACCAGATCGTATTTCACTTAACTACAACAACAAACCGTCATGATGAGCGGAGCCAGGCCTGGAGTCAACAGGTCAGAGGTTTTCAGAGGACCAGAAAGACAACATGGATGAGGAGAGGAGGAGGAGGAGAATCCATGATTCAGTGATTACAGCAGGAAAACCTGGGTCCCATGACTCCAGCTGTCCGGCGGTCCTGCTCCGTGCTGCACTCTGAAAACGCAACCGGTGGGTGTTGACGGACGAGAGAGAACGGAGCGGATCAGAGTCAGACCAGACACAGATCTGGTGGAAGTCCGGCGTTAGATAGCTTATTAATTCAGTGCTGCAGATAGACGATGGGAAACTTGCACTGCTCAGTCTTCAAGCCTTCAGAGACTCCAACAGTTTTTGTAACAAACATCCTGACTATATTTGCACACTCATATTTCCCCAAGCTAGTATTTGTTTTTGAATAGCTTTGGTATGAAGCCCATTTACAGTTCAACATGTTCATAAATACAAGAACCTTTGATTCATTTTGTGTCTTTCAGTTTAGCTCTGTGGCCTCCAATAACACCAATCATTTGAAACAAGTATAAAGGACCAAAGATGAGAGAGCCTTGAGCGGATCAAAGACGGACCTGGACATGGATCTGGTGGAAGTCCGATGTTAAGGTAGGTCTAGTTTAGAAGTGACAGCTCTCCTTGTTTTTGGGTTAGGTTTATAACTTTAAAACTTCACAGTAAGTATCTCCTCTGCAGCCGGTGTAGATGCCCTAATTTAAAGACAGCGATGTGACGAACTAGTTTATAGTGTGACTTGTTTTGGAGAGATTTGCCACAGGACACATTTTCTCCTCTGGGTGTTGAGTAACTGACAAGAAACAAAACATTGCATGAAAACACTCATGTCAGCATGGAGGATTAAAACAGGAGGTCTCTGCAGGTTTATCAGGACAAACTCTCCTGTTCTTAAAGCGATGTCGTCATGAAGCTTTCATTATTAATTATAAGTGTTCGGATGTAAAATTCAAGACTGTGCGCCAAAAAAGGGAACAGATTTACCGCAAGTTGCACAGAAACTGCAGATCTGTTCCTGAAAAAAAAACATGCTCAAGACTTTGATACACGAGTTGAACCAGAAAACAGACCTTGAATTTTTTTAACACAGTTCTGAACACCAATTAGTCTGATAGCAGACTGTTATCACGTCCTGCGGGACAGACATTTCAATAACAAACATGCCCGGCTGCAAGTGTCTGTGATTGTCTGGTTTCTGAATTTGCACATCATCCGTCTCAGAAACCCCACACACACTGCTACTACCAGATATGAGATGTTCATTTCACCATCCTATGTCCTCAACCGCCTACCTGGTCTCTGAGGCGATCCGTCTCCTCCTCGTACTCGGCCAGCTGTGTCTTCCACTGCTCCACGCTGCTGTTGGCTTCCTGCAGCGCTGCCACCAGCTTGGCGTTGCTGTCCTGCAGGGTGAAGAGCTCAGCCTCCAGGTTTATCTCACACATGGACCTGAGGAGGAGTCACAGAAATGCAGACACACTTAGCGCAGTCATTTTGAAAGCAGTAAGAGTCAGCCAAAACAATGAGCTGAAAGAAGTAAAGGTGATAATTATCTTTCATAGAACATATCTCAGCTTCAGCTGCTCCAAAATTCAGCTGCTAGAACGCTGACAAAGACCAGAAAGAGAGCCCACATTACAGCAATTTTAAAGACTCTTCCTGGCTTCCAGTATCTTTTAGATTTTAAGATTATTTGATTGGTTTTTAAATCTCTTAATGGTCTTGTCCCTTCTTATTTTTCAGATTTGCTTTTATAACATGAGCCAGTGAGAGCCCTCATGTCTTCAGGTAGTGGACTTTTAATTGTACCAAAAGCTAGAACAAAGACTCACGGTGAGGCAGCCTTTTATCATCCCGGCCAACGTCTGTGGAAGACCCTACCTGAAGATCTGAGGGCTGCACAGAGGATCAACATTTTTAAAAGCAAACTCAAGACCTTTTTAGTCTCGCTTTTAACTGAGTTTTATCCTTATAACTGTTTTATTTTGCCTTAATTTATTTATTTATTTATCATCCAGTTCAAATTTTAGTCACTTTTTATTTATATTATTTTATTTCACTTTATTTGATCTATCCATTTATTCATTCATTTATTCTAAGTCACTTTTATTCTATTTTATTTATTTATATATTTATTTGTTTCATTTTTTAAGTCTAGCATCTTATTTTCTTTTAATGGTTTAATATTTTAGTGTTTTATTATCTTAGAAATGTATTTTATTTTGGCGACTTTAATCTCCTGTGTTGAGTTTTAACATCTTATTTTACCTCCAGTTTTTTCTCATTAAGATAACATGAGAGCGTTTCCTCAGTTCGTTCAGCAACTTCTTTTTTTATTTTTCATTTATTTACTTTAATTTTATTGTTATTATTATTATTGTGTTCTTAACCTTAGGATTGTGGGGTGGGTTTGGGGTCGAGGGATCTTCTTCTAAATTTATTCTATTTGAAGTTGTTTTTATGTTCAGCACTTTGTGTTACAATGTCATTGTATGAAAATCGCTTTATAAATAAAGTCTGATGGATTTGATTAAGGCAGCTTTGAAGATAAGAGGGAGATAATGACATGACACTTTCATATCGTGCTGCACCAGATGTTAGGAGGGATTTATTTGATTTTAAGGAGCACAGAAGTTGTGTATTTTAAATTTTCAAAGACATAAAAGAAGATGAATCACTGTAATTGTTTCTTTTTATCAAGCCTGTGACACCTAAATTACCCTCAAATGACATTTGTGGGGCGCAGTTAGCCTCGCGGCCCAAGTGCGCCCCATATACAGAGGCTGTAGCCCTCGATGTAGAGGTCTTAGGTTCGATTCCAGCCTTGATCATTTACTGCATGTCCTCCCTCTCTCTCTACTCCCAACATTTCCTGTCTCTCTTCAGCTGTCCTGTCAAATAAAGGCAAAAAATGCCCCAAAAATATAACTTAAAAAAATAATAATAACAATAAATAAATACAAATAAAAAATACATTTTGTATCTATCGCTCTATTTGATTCAAACTATCTATTTTTTTGAAATTTCATTAAAAAAAAAATGTACAGTTGTGCTCATAAGTTTACATACCCTCACAGAATTTGTGATATTTTTGGCCATTTTTCAGAGAATATGAATGATAAGAGAAAAACTGTTTTTTCACTCATGGTTAGTGACTGGGTGAAGCAAAATTTTTATCAAATAACTGTGTTTACTCTTTTTATATCATAAAGACAACAGAAACTACCCAAGAAACCATACATTTTGCCAGGGTATGTAAACTTATGAGCACAACTGTATATGAACATATAACATTAAACAAGTGAGGACTAGGACATTACATTACAATCAGTAAAAAATAAAGTGAAACTTAACTAGTACACAACGAAGGCATTCAGAGAAACAGAAAAAGTGAAGAGTCTTTGTGGTTACAGCAATCCCATTTTCCCCAGAGTTTATCCCCCTTCTCCTTCTGAAGACAAAGAGCAAAAGTCATTTTTTCCAAACTCCAAACAGAGTTAATAATGTTTTTAAGTAGTTTAATGGTGGGACGGTTCTTCTGAAGCCAGCCTTGTGTTATTGCTTTCTTATCTCTCTATTTTTATCATCTAAATATTTAATCCCTCCTTTATTTCTCTTTTGTTAAACATGTCTTTGAGAGGGGACGTGTAATCCAGTCCTGCCTAACACTGGATACCTTAACAGGGACACCAATGCCAACAGTGTACTTCATTTCATGCCAGTTGCATGAAATAAAAAAAAGCGTCATTTGGAGAGAGCGGCTTCAAACAAATTTAACAATCACACAACACATTTAATCCAAAAACTCTTGCTGTGATTGGCTGACAGCATCCATAATACATTTCTGTTTTAATTAGAGTATTAATTAGGACTATCATTTTACTGTTCTGGGTTATTTCCTGCAGAGGGTTAACTCCTAAGTCCAACACAGCCTCAGATGCTCTCGTCCAGAACTGACAATTCTCAGCTTTGTTGATGAAATGAAAACAGTCCCTGTGTGTGTTCTTTAAAAAAAGAAATGTAACCGATCCTTTGTTGAACAAGCAGACTACAGAGCAGCTTCTTTCCTCGGGCTGCAGGGCTCCTAAGTTCTTCCTCTGTAGTTCATAAATAATAGTTTCTTTGTGTTTTCTGTTGAGGTTGTATCTTAAAGAGACAACAACTTCTTCTTTCCTCTGCAACCCTGAACCTTATAACCTGCGACTCAACAGAAAAGAGCATCTTACAAAGTGGATATTACTGGAGCAACGAGCTACAGCAGAGGAGCCGTACGCATCAGGTCCAGGGAGCTGGTAAAGGTCGGGTTTTAGTGCTGATTTTTAATAAACCGGAGAGCTGTGCACATGTGAACATGGAGTTTAGGAAACACAGTCTCCTCGATGACGAACATAAAACTACTCACCATGGCAACAAGAGCAAAAAGCCTTCATGTGCTTATGACAATCATAAAATAAAAACCACTGGGATAATAGGCTGTAAAGCAGACAGGTTTGAGTTTTTATGCTGTTTGGTCTCAGATGGAGGGCTGGAGCGATCAGTAATGGGCACCATAATGACGATGATTATAAGCTCCTAAATTCACACACATAAACACTCAAACACAGCAGAGCCAATCAGTCTACCTGAGCTGTTATATCCAGGCAGACTGGACTTAAAGTGAGAGGAGAAGAGGACTCGACAAGTGCACCTGCTCCTGATCCTGGTACTGTATAATGTAGTTTCTGTGAACTCGAAACAACTGAAGACGACATTAAAACTGATCTTAATCCTTCTTCTGACCGACAAAGCTCTTAATGTTCAGACACCTTCGTATCTTAAAGAGCTCACAGTGCCCTGTTACCCCTCAAGAACACTATGATCCCAACATGCAGGCCTGCTCATCAAATCTGAAGTCTCTAAAAGTAGTATGGGAGGTAAAGCCTTCAGTTATCAGGCACCTCTCCTTTGGAATCATCTACCAGTCAGGGTCCAGGAGGCAGACACCCTCTCTACTTTTAAGAGTAGGCTTCAAACTTTCCTTTTTGATAAAGCTTATAGTTAGAGCTGGATCAGGCTTGGACCAGCTGTTAGTTATGCTGCTATAGGCTTAGACTGACACACTGGAATCCTGTCTTTCCCTCTCTCTCCTCTGTTTGCCTGTATCTCACTTTAACTCTTCCTGTCCCATTAAAGTTACTAACCATAGACCTTTCTGGAGTCCCTGAGCTCCCTTGGCTCGTAGGTTCCTTCACTATCCGTCTCACCACTATCATCTCTCTCTCTCTCTCTCTCTCTTCACCTCCCTCTATCCCTCTCTCCAACACGGTCTCAGCAGATGTGTGTCTAACATGAGTCTGGTCCTGCTGGAGGTTTCTGCCTGTTAAAGGAAGTTTGTCCTTGCCACTGTAACTTGCTAAATGCTGCAAAGTGCTCTGCTCATGGTGGATTAAGATGAGATCAGACTGAGTCCTGTCTGTAAGATGGGACTGGATCTGATCCTGTCTTGATGTTGGGTCTTTGTTAATAATAGAGCATAGAGTGCGATCTAAACTTGTGAGTCCAGTGTTATTTTTTTGCCTCATTTTTGGTCTCCTCCATCTGCTGAGGAAAATATTTGTCGTTTTTTTGCTGCTAAATGCTCTAAATGCTCACAAGCTAGTTGTTCTGTGTCTGCTGTTTGATGCTGAGATTAGCAAAGTTGTTTTTTTAAAAGATGAGCAACTAAACAAGCACCTGGAAGTCACCAATCTCAAAGGGAGAAGCTAATTCAGTCGATTATCATCCAAATGAACATTTCCACAAGTTACCATTTCTACACTATCACATTTTCATTTATTCATCGTTATCACCCAAGTACCAATTCATAATACCTAAAAAAGGAACCATGATGGGACAATCATTAAGTCTTGTAAGTTTGTTGAGACAGGAGTCCTTCAAATTTGCGTCACATTTTTAGTTTCTGCTGTCAGTCCTTTGGTAATCGGTCAAAAAGACACTAATTTTAGAAAGAAACTCCTCAGCTGTGCGAGCTCTGTATGGAGAACAGTTTGCACTGTTTGAGGAGTTGATCCAGAAAGCTGTCACTATAAGACCTCTCCCTTGTGCCAAGCAGGTCATGTGTTCTGTTATGTTTGCCAGACGGATTTTTTAAAAGCCCATAAACAGCTTTCAGGTAATCCTGGTGGAGAGTTGAGTGATGGGCCGAAGCATGAGGGAAAAGTTTACTGTGAGGATGCAGATTTTGATATTTCTGAACATTGTTGTTGTTCAGGATGATCCAAACCAACCAGTGTAACGTCAAGAAAACACTCAGAAAAGTATTAATTCCACTAAATGTTGCATTTAAAATCATTACCACTTAGCATGGTGGTAATTTGCTACTTTTTCATGAACAATAATAAATTCTGATGCAGACAAATGGTACGATCAAGTGGCAACCTCCAGCCGCGTGAATTGAAAGCAATGCTGAAGTGCTAAAAACTGCAGTTCCTAGAGTGTCCACTGGAGGCTGGCTCAAGAAGTACCTAAAACCACATACACACCCATTCAAAGAAGCTGATCTTTATAGCAGAAATAAACATGTTTACAGCCTGGTTCAGAACATGATTTAAGTCTGACTAGCTAATTTCTTTATCACACACACTGTACAGGGATGAATTTTTTATAACTTGGGATTTTTTAAGATATTAAGAGTTTGAGTTTTGCATAATGAGAGGCACAGCTGACTTGACAGGCGGGAACACTGTAGCTGTTAGCAAGGAGGCTCAAATCCCGCCTCTTTACCTCACACTAGCTCAACAGGAGTTAGGTTGACTTCAACATTTCCAATATGGCACCTGCCGTCGATCGGCTTCAAAACAGTGCTTCAGAAACATATGGGTGGCGTCACGGGTGCTAAGTCCATTTATTATACAGTCTTTAGGTGCAATATATATATCTCTGATGTCAAATATAGAGAGCGATGAAGCCTTCTTTAAATGCAGTCCTCATTCTGTTTTTCCTCTCCCCTTCTAACAGAAAACTGGTGCTTGCCGGTTGGAGTAAGTTTCATTCGGTGTAAACAGCTCTACAAACTGCTGTGAGCATTCAGTGCTCCGCTCATGAAGCCACCCTGGAGGTTAGAGACATGATTATAACCTCTGCAGTAAAAAAAACTTTTTACTCTGAAGAGATAAAATTTCTTCTCACTACTCCCACACATGCACATCTGCTGCTCGTACTGCTCCTCTATGCTAATGTCTGTGTGTTTTGTATGTTATTATTATTGTCATACATTTATGTCATCATTGTGCAAACACTCTTAAATCAAACTTCAACCGTCCCTCTCGTTGTGTTCTCTTGTTTTCTCTCTGTCGTCACATAAAAGATGCTTAATTAAACAAAGGCTGTGAAAACTAAACTAACTGACAATGCGCTTAATTGAAATAATAAAAGTACTGTGTGTCTTTCCTTTGCATGTGTAGCAGAGGAGCAGTAGTGTCTGGAGTGGAGCAGTGGGTGATCTCTTAATTTGTGCCCCAAATTTCATTTTAAAGAAGTTCGACAAGCATCAGATAAAAGCCCGGTGTTATGAACGCTGACATGCAACGCTTCTTTTGCATATTTAATTCCTCCCAAAATGGGCCAGTAGTATTTTCATATTTTTACTTAACTTCTGCTGCTTGACTTCAGGGAGTGAGGATCATTATGAAAATAACATTAGACACAGAGGAGGCGGAGAGTTAACTTTCGACTCCTCCACAGACTTAAGCGAGAAAACGCACAACTATGAATGTTAAATTTTAAATTCTTTATCCTTTATTCCGTCCACACATGGAGACTGTACGAGTCTTCTATCTTCTTGATCAGCTCATTTGCATAATAAGGATAATTTGTCAAGGGGCAGCTGGTCCGATCATAGACTGATTCCAGCTCAGTGGTCTGACCCTGCAGGCAAAAGCACAAACATCTCCTAAACATCCCACACTTCTCCTTTATGCTACAGCAGACACCTCACCTCTCACCCAGCGGCAGCTGAGATTACTTTCAGCCTCTCTGCAACCGTAAAGAACAGAATAAGTGGCACAGATTATAGACGGATGGACAGAAGTGCTGCAGCTGCCCTTACAAAGAATGTACTCTGCATGCAGCCTGCATCCAACAGAGACACACTTCTCCCTTCATCATAATATTGCGCCTTAACCTTTGACTCTCTTCAGCATACATTAGCCGCCTGTAGCTAATCTATGTGTGGTCTCTTTGCAGCTCAGTTGGGGTGATGCATCTTCAACTCTGCAGAAGATTGAAACTCTGAACAGACAGAAAAGAACGCTGGCTTGCAAACTGCAAAATGCAACCTGATGTAAGAACTTCCTGGAGCTGTCAGCCCTCTGCATTCAAGATCAATCAATGTCATAAACCTTTGCACCAAACCACAGATAACAGCTGATATTACAAGAGTTCCTAAAGCAGTCAAAGCTATCAGGTTTTATTTTCTGCAGATTAAATGTGCAAAGATCCTGCTCAAGTAAAATGAATGTTGTTTACCCTTCAGACAGCATCTTTTTGACCCTCTCCTTCTCCACCGTCAGCTCCACTTCAGCACTCTTACTGCGAAACAGCTTCTCTTCTCCAGGGCCGTTGACGGTGAGCAGCGGCGGGGAATGGCGATCCTCGGACAACTCCTGAACCAAGAACACAAACAGGACCGGAGCTCGGTTAGAAGACTGAAATGAAATCAGTTCCAGCTCTGCTAATCAGGCTTTAGTTTGATTATGTAGCTGTGCTTAACCTTTAGAAAGAAAACCAGGTTTGAGAAGGAAAAGGTTTAAAACACAAGAACCTTTTGTTTTAAAAGTGTATAAAACTAGAGGAAAATGTGTTTTGGGGAATTGTTTGGGATTACAAATTAAATCCGGATTAACAACACCGCAGTTTTCCTTTTAGGAGACAAGTCCTGTTATAGGAACCTGTCCTTTTAGAAGACAACAGCATGCTACACAAGACCACTGGTGCATCTTGTCTGCACTACATGATTTCCCTCAGAGTGGATGCTCCAAATTACAAGAAATGTTTAAATGCAACAATAAGACGGTGGAGTTCACATTAATGATGCAAAATCCATTAAATTCATGACTGCCTCTACGTCCAGACCTCATCAGAGGACAACGAGACAAGACACAGCAGCAGGCCAGGGCAGAGCTCAACCTGTCAGAGTCTGAGATGTCCCATCTGGGCTCCTGTAGACAGACTCCATGTAGGGAGAGAGCGTGGGGCCCAGCTGCCTCGCAGATCTGATTAGGCAATGATTCAACAGGAATTAAAGTATTTATTCCAAGAGTTCATCTGGTGTTTATATGTGTGATGAATATGCACAAAGTGAAGTCATGCAGTGACATGTGTGTCTGCAGAGATGCTCCAGTTACCTCAAGTTGAAGTCTGGTTTAAACTCCTACGTTTGATTATATCACAGTGATTCATTTATCAGACTTATCTAATGAAACTGTAGTTGTAATGAAGCTTTAGGTCCTCTCTTGAACATTACTTAACCTACTGATGCATTAATGTTAAAGCTTCTGTGAGGAATTTTCTGCTTGTGTCAATTTTGGCGCCCCCTTATGGACAAAGTGACAAAGCAGTGTATGTCTCTCTGCTGTTTTTGTCCTGTACATGTGAGTCATGTTTTCTGACAGATAAACCTCTTCCTGTCGCCTTTACCAGCCAAATGTTTCCCTCACTGTGAATCTTTGCTAACTGAATGAAGTCTCTTGTTCAGAGAGCTGTTGGATGTTAGGTCTGACACCAACCCCTCACAGCTGTTATAGGCATAGTAGGAATAGTCAATCTTGATGCAGATGGTGTTGTTGGCTTTGAAAGGTCAGTCGAAGAAATCACTTTTAATATCTGTCTGTTTCATAACCAGACAAAGCTCCTCTCTTTAATGTGTCTGGACAAGAGGCTGAGTCGTGACCAATGTAACAGTCTTGTTTGTGAGAGGAGCAGTCAGTAAGAACAGCAGGTAGTGACCATAGACTGTATGATAAATGGATGTAGCATCCGTGACGTCACCCATCTGTTTGTGAAGCCGATCGTCTGCGGGTGCCATATTGGAAATACTGAACCTAACCTAACTTCTGTTGAGCTAGTGTGAGGTAAAGAGGCGGGGCTTTGAGCCTCCTCACTAACAGCTACAGTGTCCCCGCCTGTCAATCAAGTCAGCTGTGCCCTTACTTCAATGAATCAAGCTTTATTTACATAGCAACTTTCATACAAATCTAATGCAATTCAAAGTGTTTTACAGCAGAAAGAAGCAGAAATAAAATAATGGCAAGACATATTAAAAAACAAAATTTTATTTTAAATAGAGACTAATGCACACCAACAATAAAGTGTGTAATTAAAATAAGTTAAAGCATCAAATTGATAAAGAACATAAATAGTTAAAAGAAATAAATTAAAAAAGGGTAAAGATATGAGTTAAAAATAGAATTAGGGCTAAAAATATCAATAAAACAGAGTAGATAAATAAATAAATAAATAAAATAAATAAATAAATAAAAATAAAATTAACAGTAAAAATTTAAAAAATAATAAAGCAACATTTAAACCAATATAATAGTTAAAGTAAGTAATAAAATTGTTAAACCCTACATGGAAGCCAGACTGAATAAATACGTTTTTAGTTTACGTTTAAAAGTTATTTGGGCAAATCTTGTAAGTTTAATATCTTCTAAACTGCTGAGTTATGAAAAAATTCACCCCCTGTAAGTGTGTGCCGATAGAGAAATGAGCTATACAGACTAAACTTAATTTTTTAACCAGGCTATAAACATGTTTATTTCTGCTTCAAAGATCGTCTTCTTTGAATGGGTGTGTATGTGGTTTCTGGTGTTTCTGCAGCCAGCCTCTAGTGGACACTCGAGGAACTGCAGTTTATAACACTTCCTCATTGGCTAAAAATCTTGCGGCAAATCTAAACTCTTCTTTATGAAGTTCATTTTCATGATTTAGTTTTGCAGAATAGATTCACTTTAGAGTTTATCTTGTTACCAAATTTAGACATGAAGTTACCCATGAAGAGATTTGGCTCCTGATAAGTTTGTAGTCTTGAAACTCATTCATAGTTAAACAGCTGCATCTGCATTCTGACTTGACCTTAAGAGCTGTGGTGTAACATGCGCTTCTAATAAACTGAATCATGATAAACTGAAAGAAGAAGCTTCCTCTCTTGTTGAGAGTCTGACGTTACAGCGTGCAGATGGCTTCACTCCTGCCTGGCACAGTCGAGTCGAACCAAGCTGCTTTCAGATTTGTCTTCCCTGCTGCTCAGAAATGGTTGAAGCTTATTAACGCACACTTTCTTCTCATATTGAAGCTGAGGGCTTAAAGACTGCTCAGCCTCCTTTTATAAAACATACAGATTAATTAGGTTGAGCACGATTCTGAACCCCTGCCTCCGTCTGTCTTCTTCTTCTTCAAGACCAGGAACCTAAAACCTGAACTTGTCAACAGCCGAGTGCTTCAGCGAAGCGTCCCAACCCTGCACTCAGTGTAGAGAAAGCTTGTATTATTAATTTGAGGAAGCCTGGCTCTGCTCCCCTGAGGAGGAGGGTTTATCATCTATAGCTCAGCAGTTCTCCGTCCGTCCTTATGGAGGATATTGAAATAAAACACAGAGCCGATTCATGCGGACGAGGAGCGTGTCCAAAGAGCAAAAAAAATCAAAGCCAAGATAACTCCAGTCTGGCCCCAAAGCCAACGGATCGGCTGAGCGTATCCCTGAATAATTCATGCTGTGGATCATGTATAAGTCATAAATGGGATTACAAATTTACAGCAGTTTTTCAGCGTGTTGTTCGCTAACAGGCTGAGTGGGACACAAGAGCACGAGCCTGCGAACAACCAACAACTAATCAGCCTCAGTTCAAAGGAACTTTCTCCTCTAACAGGACCGTCAGTGCATCATCTCTTCAGTGCTTCCATGTGTAGTCGGACTTTTCTCACTTTTAGTCACAAAAAGTAACAAAAATAAGCTGCATGCTGTTAATCCTGAACATTTAGGAGATCCTTTATTTTGTAATAAATTACAGAAGTGTTGCCGCAGTCGTCGCTAACAAAGCTTTTACTTTGTTGAATCAGACGTCGGCTACGCTTTGAAGCTAAAGTTGGTCTGAAGTCGACTTTAATCAGACTCCAGATGAATTATTGAGCATGATAGTCCATGCAGCACGAAGACGCGCGACTAACTTGGCAGTACATGAGCCCAAAGAAGATGGCTGTCTTTGTGTTACCTCTTTTATTGTGTGTTTGTGTGTTTGTGTGTTTGTGTGTGTGTGTTTGTGTTTACACCCACCTGAGAGAGCTGAGGGATGAATATGTCCCACGATGCACCAATAAAAGGAGAGAAAGAGAGACATTGCATCATTAGAATATTCTGTTATGGACTTTTATTTAGATTAAACATCCTGCGTCTGCATCATGAAGCCTTTGCATCCCAGTTTCTGCACAATTATTGATTCATTTCACATTTCAAGTGCAGGTTATGGCCCTGCCCACATTGTTTGATTTACAGGTAATCCCTGTAAAGTGCAGGGCAGAGACAGCAGAAGCAAGTTGCACATTGATTGCACTTCAGTTTACAACATGAAACACAATTAAAAAGACATCTGCTCTCTCTGCAAAATAGTCTTGATCAAGAGTCTTGATTTGTACTGTAAACCCCCGGTGCAGCAATAACCTTTTCGGGGTCCGTGGAGGAGGCGGGATGTAACCCCTGATACTTGAAATATTAAACTACCTTCCTGAGAAAGCTTTCATCACGGCGTCTCTGCACCACCGCTGGTCTTAAGTACATCTACACTGTTTACTTATTTATCCACGCATCAGTCCATGTGCTGCCTGAGCCTTTATGGAGCTCCTGTTTCCACACTCACCGCTTCATTGAGACAACAAACCTGCTTTACTTATTCATCCGCACATGCAGGAGAGGAGCACACCTTGAAAACGCCTGACCACCACACTGCAAAACCCCCCCATCACACACACACACACACACATGCAGACGTATTCTCCTTTTGAGCTGGTTTTAAAGCCAAGTCTGCTGTTTGAAATATTGATGAGTGGAGTTTCTGTTTGCCTCTCTGTGTGTCTGTCTCTGCATAGAAACTCTGTGTGTGAGGAGAACACAGAGGATGCTCTAATCAGCATGCGCAAACTAAAGACAGCTGTTATCTGTCGATTCTCTCTTTCTGCATTTATTTAAATTTCCTGTACGGTTCAGTTGGTCCACATGTTTTATTCTGAGCAGAGTGTTATCTCCAATGAGTGTTTAGTTTAACTGATGAAGGACTGCCTGTTATTTACAACAAAAACAGGTGCATGTAATCTGTACACCTGAGCCTGGGATTATGCATGTTAGGCTTTGACTCTTTTCTTTTCCTTTCAGCAGAAGAATCTGACACGATCAGAGATGACAACAATTTGTTATCTAATATTGAGAGCCTGTTTAAGAGAAGCTCACTGACTTGTAATGTTCTGGTGGGTGTTCAAGTTGTCTTCTGCTCACATGATCAGCACAACAGTGAAAGCTTCATTTCCCACCGAGGACTCAACATGAGAACTCCTGTTAAGTTTCTGCTTTAACACAAATATCATCAGATAAAGATCATTCTATAGCATTGTGTTTGCACTTGTCAGTTCTATAACTCGCTCTGTTTATCATTCTTCTTCTTTGTCTCTCTCCACCATCTCCTCCTCCATCTTATCTGTGAGCTCTGCAAATAAGCCTGAGAGCTGAAGCTTTACTGCATGCTGATCCCCTGCTGCCTTTAGAGGCAGAATATGTGCTCTGCACAGCCCGAGGCTGCACAGATTCAGCTCTGCTGTTCTGGAGACGCAACTGACCAAGTGAATGTGATGCAAAAACACTGATATGACTGTAAAGGACGACAGAAATCAACAATAAGACGATAGAGTCTCTCTGAAGTGTTGTTTAAACCATGGTTTTTTTAGTCCGTCAGTTTATTGTGTTGTAATATTTGCACATCTGTCTGTGTGTATCGTGTTTGCTCAGTGAAATATGTTCTCATTACATCTTTAATCTATGTTTGTGCTGGGCGCTGTTGGTCTAGTGGTCTAAGCACGCATCCCATATACAGAGGCTATAGTCCTGGTCGCAGCGGTCGCAGGTTCGATTCCTGACCTCTACCATTTGCTGTATGTCTTCCCCCTCTCTCTACTCCCCACATTTCCTGTCTCTCTCCAGCTGTCTTATCCACTGTAAACATAAATCATTTAAATCAATGAAATAATCTTTAATCAATGTTTTTTTAAAACATGTTTGTATTTTAAGTTACTAGCCTGGTAATAAGTTGGGATGATGCATAGTTAGTTTTGAGACATATTTATTTTGAATTTTGTTTAAGTTTCTTGAACATCCTTCATCCTATAATATACTGTATATCTCCTGCATTCCCAGCACTTTTGTACATAGGTAATTCTAACTATTCTGGGCTTCTGTATATACTTTATTATTTTTATTTTATGTTATTTTATTTTTTATTTTATTGTATTTTATTTTATTGTATTTTATTTTATTTTCATTTTATTTTGTTGTATTATATTTTATTTTATTTTATCTTTATTATATCTTTTATTTTATCTTTATTTTATTTTGTTGTATTTTATTTTATTTTATTTTTATTTTATTCTGTTGTATTTTATTTTATTTACTGTATTTTATTTTACTTTATTTTATTTTATCTTTATTTTATTTTGTTGTATTTTATTTTATTTTACTGTATTTTACTTTATTTTATTCTATTCTATTCCATTTTATTTATGTTATGTTATGTTATTTTATTTTACTTTGTTGTACTTTATTGTATTTTATTTTAATTTACCTTATTCTTTTTTAAAAATCTTTATTCTATTCTATTTCTATCTTATTTTATTCCTTCTTCTATTAATACTTTGACTACTTTCTACTCTATTCCTTGTTTGTGTAAACGTATTAAACCTGATTCTGCTTCAACATTAAAACTCTCATACACCTTTAACTCTGACCTCTGATTGTCTCTGTGGTCTTTCTGTTTTCATGCTCAGTCAGGACCAGGTGTTCATGGATCACTTTAAACAGAACACACACCTCTGTGTAGAAGCCTTAATGGAGCTCTTAAGTGGTATTAGCCACACTGAGGCTGCGGTCGATACTTGGCTGCAGTTCATGAGCACAATAACCCTGAATACTCACCCTCTGTAACACCTCTGATTGGATGTTATTTCTATACAACACAGGTTCAGACAGTCGGCAGTACAATGTGTTTCACGATGTGCAGCAGGCGGTGAGTCAGAAAACGTGATGATAAACACAAGAGCAGCTCACAACACCTCAGTGTGCAGCGCCTGACACCAAATCAATGAGCGCTGTGTTATCTAGAAATCTGTACGTGCTGCTCGCCTGCCTCTGACCTTGCAGTTTTATTCAGGTGCTCTCTCTCTCTCTCTCTCTCTCTGTCTCTCTGTCTCTCTGTCTCTCTGTCTCTCTCTCTCTCTGTCTCTCTCTCTCTCTCACTCTCTCTCTCTGTCTCTCTGTGTGTTTGCCTAATTAATCAGTTGGTATGTAAGCACGAGTGATTGTCCCTGTGTTCTCTCTTTGTTAGTGTGAGGAGGAAGGAGTGTTTTGTTTGTCCTGAGCTGCAACCAACAGGCAAACATGTCCCCAGTTTCCATGGTAAAAGGATGCAACACCTCTCTTTGCTGTTCTCTCACTGACCCTGACCTCTGACCTCTGGGTGTGTGAGCCTCCACTCTGTACCTCCGGTCACACACACACCGAGGACATGCACTCAGCAGTTCATGTTTTATTTATGCAGCACGATTGGATTTGACAGTGGTTCCAGAAATGTTACAGCCTTATTCCAAAATTGATTCAATTATTTTTTTTCCCTCAGCATTCTCCACACAATACCCCATAATGACAAAGTGAAAAATGTTTTGCAGACATTTTTGCAAATGAATTAAAAATAAAACACTCAAAAATTGCATGTGCATAAGTATTCAGACCCAAACTCAAAATTGAGCTCAGGTGCATCCTGTTTCCTCTGACCATCCTTGAAATGTTTCTACAACTTGATTGGAGTCCACCTGTGGTGAATTCAATTGACTGGACGTGATTTGGAAAGTCACACACCTGTCTATATAAGATCCCACAGTTGACAGTGCATGTCATGAAGCCATGAAGTCAAAGGAATTCACTGTAGACCTCCGAGACAGGATTGTATCAAGGCACAGAAAAAAATCAGCTGCATTGAAGGTCCCAAAGAGCTCAGTGGTGTCCATGATATGTAAATGGAAGAAGTTTGGAACCACCAGGACTCTCCCTAGAGCTGGCCGCCTAGACAAAATGAGCGATCGGGGGGAGAAGGGCCTTGGTCAGGGAGGTGACCAAGAACCCAACGGTCACTCTGACAGAGCTCCAGCGTTCCTCTGTGGAGATGGGAGAACCTTCCAGAAGGACAACCATCTCTGCAGCACTCCACAGATCAGACCTTTATGGTAGAGTCTCTGAATGTCCTTGAGTGGCCCCGCCAGAGCCCAGACATAAAGGTGACATATCACGCTTTTTTCATCAATATATATTGGTCTAAGAGGTCCCAAAAATGTCTTTAAAGTTTATGCTCAAAAAAACACTTTGAAATCAGATTTTGGTCTGCCTGAAGAACCCTCTTCTTCAGTCCTCAGAACAGTCTGTTTTCTCTCTGACCACGCCCCCTCAGGAAGTGGGTGTGGCCTCGGCTCTCCAGCACGTTGATCTAATGTTTACATGTTGGCTGAATATACACGGCTGCTCACAGACCCGCGTTACTTCAACCCTCTGAATCTGATCCAGAATCTGATCCTGACAGAGAGGCGCCTGCAGCAGGACCTTTCTGAACCATTGGTCACAGATTCTGTGTTTCTTGTTGTTTTATTTGTCAGTATGTCGACGTGTGTCTTGGTGCACAGCTACAAACATGTAGCTATGTGGCTATGCTAACTAGCGCTAGCACTTTTCCATGAAAAATATAAATCATCGCCTAGATCTTCAAATCTGCAGACGTGGGGAGTCAAACCGACCTCTGCCAGAAAGGCAGCAGGACCTTTCTTAACGATTGGTCACAGATTTTGTGTTCCTTGTTGTTTTATTTATCAGTATGTCGACGTGTGTCTTGGTACACAGCTACAGCTTAAGCTACGACATGTAGCTATGTAGCTATGCTAACTAGAGCTAGCACTTTTCCATGACAAATAAAAATCCACTAGATCTTCAAATCTGCAGATGTGGGGAGTCAAACCGACCTTTGTGTTTATTAAGACAGCCTACAACTAGCATGCCTCCCTCCTAAGCTCCTTGTTAGCACACACGTGTGCATGGAATGAAAAACGAAGGAGGGGTTGAGTTGTATTTTATACAGTCTATGGGCTGAACAAGCTCCGAGCTCTGACTTCCTGTTACAGACCGGATGTTGTTGTGACGTATGAAAAACACTGAAAACTGAAACGGCTGGTTTCAGCACACATTTACATAAAGGTGGAGAAATCAGAACAGGGGCAGAATGGATTCTTTGACTTTTCAGGCGGTTTGTAGACAGGGACACATATTTCAGGTAGAGAACCATTAAAAAGTCAATTTTGCATGATATGTCACCTTTAAGCCAGATTGAACATCTCTGGAGGCCTGAAAATAGCTGTGCACTGATGCTTCCCATCCAACCTCACTGAATTTGAGAGGATGTGCAAAGAAGAAGGGGAGAAACTCATCAAATCCAGGTGTGCTAAGCTTGTAGCATCAAACCTGAGAAGACTGGAGGCTGTAATCACTGCCAAAGGTGCTTCAACAAAGTATTTAGTAAAGGGTCTGAATACTTTATGTACATGTGATATTTGAGTGTTTGATTTTTAATAAATTTGCAAACATTTCTACAAAACATTTTTCACTTTGTCATTTTGGAGTATTGTGTGTAGATTGTTGAGGGAAAAAGAATTGAATCAATTTTGGATTAAGGCTGTAACATAACAAAATGTAGACAAAGTGAAGGGGTCTGAATACTTTCTGTACCCACTGTATTTATTTGTTTAATGAAGAAGAATTTCAACTGTTATATTTGTCAAGAATGGCAACATCAACATGCAGCATGTATAGATCTGAAAAACAAAAATATTTTCCTCTAGATTCACTATTTTCCTTTTTTAAAATGTATTTTTCTTTGTTGCTATACTTTCAGTTATTTTCTTAAGGTGCAAAGACTGTAGGGCCGTCTTATTTGAGTTTGGAGAACTCAGAAACAAGAAGCTTTTATCTCAAGACAATTAAAGGAACACTAGTAATCAAGTTGACCTTTGACCTCACATTCAGGTCAGCCTCTGTGCGGCTCAGTCCTTCATTAGTACTCTGAACAGCGCCCAGGTCTTGTTGAACAGACTTCACCTTTAAATGTCAGAGAGTTTGTTGAATCTTGTTCAGTTCTAGGACTGAACTTTTCTCTCTGTCGCCCTTCTCTGTATCGTTTCACTCAATAGTCCAACGGCTCTCATCAGAGACTCAGGCTAAGGTTTCAGTTTTCACCATGACTCTGCAGTCTCTCCGACCCGCTGAGTGCCTCTTTGTTGTGATCTCTTCTCACACACATTTTTCTGTTTTGAATCCACGCCACTTCGACGCTCTCTTAATCCTGATACTTGGCAGGAATCACTCAGACACAGAGCGGCTCCACAGAGCTCCAAAAGTTAGCATTTGATTCTTCCTCCTCCCTCCATATTTGCACAATTACATCAAACAGGGCGTGTTCTAGTTAACGCTGAAAATGTCAGAAGACCTGCCCTAGAAAGTATCGCTCTGAGTGTGAGGTCAGTACAGGACGGCTCAGAAGACAAAGTGGAGGACAAAAAGTTTCCACTGCAGGCAAACTTCCACTCCTCCGCCTGAACCGCAGAATTATCAGGTCCACCAAGAAATCACCAGCGCTGGCAGGATAAAGGCCGCCATTGTCATTTCAACGGGAGCCAGATTCCCTCAATTATAGATGATTTAGCTCCCCTCTCTCCCTCCTCCCTCCTCCCCCCCTCCTCTCTCTATTCTCCTGATCCCTCATTCTTCTTTCTTCCCGTCCCAGCCATTACCGTCCCTCCAAACACCTTCAGCGCCGGCGTCTCTTTCTGCTTCCTCTCTCCATTTGTCATGCATGAAATCTTTTAATGGAGTTAACCAAAGGGAGAATAATGGAGCAGCCAGATGGGGATCCATCTAATCCCTTATGACTCGGTATATGTTTAAAATAGAAACAAAGGGACAGAGTTCATGAGGATATTACTGCTCCTCTGTGTCTCTGGGGCTTTAAAGACCATCGTGTCTCTTGTAGATCACAGGTCCATTCTGATCCTGAGGCCGTGTTGGAACAGTCACTGACACACTGAGCTCTTCAGATTTCAGTTATAGAGAAGTATTAAAAAAGACAAGTGGGTTTGCAAAGACTTAAACTTGTGACCCCTGATTCCCGAACCACCCTACAGAATCCATGTCCCTCGTGAAAGGTGTTCAGTCTCTCCCTCTCTCTCCTCCATCTGCCTTTCACTTACTTTAACTCTTCCTGTCCCATTAAAGTCACTAACCATAGACACCCAACATGCAGGCCTGCTCATCGTACCTTTAGTCTCTAAAAGTAGTATGGGAGGTTGAGCTTTCAGCTATCAGGCCCCCTCTCCTTTGGAATCATCCACCAGTCAGGGTCCGGGAGGCAGACCCCCTCTCTACTGTTAAGAGTAGGCTTCAAACTTTCCTTTTTGATAAAGCTTATAATTAAAGCTGGATCAGGCTTGGACCAGGTCTTAGTTATGCTGCTATAGGCTTAGACTGACACACTGGGATCCTGTCTTTCCCTCTCTCTCCTCTCTCTGCCTGTCTCTTACTTTAACTCTTCCTGTCCCATTAAAGTCACTAACCATAGACCTTTCTGGAGTCCCTGAGCTCCCTTGTCTCGTAGGTTCCTCTGGATCTCTGCTGCTGTGGACGTGTCAGACTCCAGCTGCTACAACTACTACTATCTGTCTCACTACTATCATCTCTCTCTCTTCATCTCCCTCTATCCCTCTCTCCAACACGGTCTCAGCAGATATGTGTGTCTAACATGAGTCTGGTCCTGCTGGAGGTTTCTGCCTGTTAAAGGAAGTTTGTCCTTGCCACTGTAACTTGCTAAATGCTGCAAAGTGCTCTGCTCATGGTGGATTAAGATGAGATCAGACTGAGTCCTGTCTGGAAGATGGGACTGGATCTGATCCTGTCTTGATGTTGGGTCTTTGTTAATAATAGAACAGAGAGTACGGTCTAGACCTGCTCTGTTTGGAAAGAGTCTTCAGATAACATTTGTTTGATTGATTGATATCTGGTGAGTCCTTGACATCTACAGAGAGCGATACAAAGGAACACTTCAACAGTTCGACTGTATTTTTCTTTCCACTTGCTCTGATCAGCAGTCCTTGAAACATTGAGAAAGCATACAACAACAGTCAGAGAGAAGAGCAGTGCTTTACCTCTGGAGCAGCGATGTTGAGTGCAGGGTTAGCCAGTTCAAACCTCTCCTGAGATTTCTCTCTGGCCAGGCGAGCCGCCTCCTTCACCTCCTTAAACTGCTCCGAAAACTGCAGGAAGAGAGAGAGAGGAGAAGTCAACCTCTCTCTAAGCCTAATCTACATTACACCTTTGTTTTCAGAGCTTCTTTTTCAGTCTTCACAGATGATTTCTTGGACAGGTGTCTGAATGTCTGCTTCAAATTGAATTACCACATGCATACTGGAGATGTTTGGTGTTTCTGTGTACATATAAAACAGCAGACGCAGACAGACCCTGAATGAAGGATGTGTTGATAATAACTGAAAACAGAGCCTTGATCATCACATCACAGTCCTTTATCTATCACACTCCCTCTTTCCTTCACCCTCTCTGTGAACTAACTCACAAATGATACACACTTTGAAGCATTTAGTTTGAATGTTGCTGAAATGTGTGTGTGTGTGTGAGTTTGTGTGTGTGTGTGTGTGTGTGAGAGTGTGTTAGTCACCTGCTGTAGCTGCTGCTCTGTGGAGAAGCCCAGGCCGTACACGGTGTTGGCTCGGCTGTCCGCCCACTGCCCGAACTTCTGGGAGGTTTTGGTGAACGTCATGTTGGGGGTGATGGTGCTGTTGATGATCGCCTGACATCACAGAGGATAAAAGAAGGAAGAAATAAACACACTTAATTTACACTTGATTTATCCGAGCAGGAAAATTGGTACCTCTGTGTATAACACGGCAGCAGTTTGAAGATATAGTTTTAATACCTGGCTGTGTGGAATACTTGATTCTGATTACGCAATGAAGAACACACAGTAGCTAGGGATGCTGATCACAGACTCTGGCGGACTAACTGTAACTATATCAATGCACACATCCGTGTTTAAGGACTACGGTGGCTGGGAAGTGCAGTGCAAATTTAGAAAGGATGAAACACTTTTGCAAAGTTGGAGACAAATTTACATTTTGGAAAACATTCTTACATTTTATAAAACAAAATGACATGAAACACTTTTACAAAGGACAAAACAAATGTACAAAATCAGAAACACTTTTACAATCGATGAGACATTTTTACAAACAGCAGATCCTACAGGAAAAGGAACGTACCAATGATTTTCAAAATAAAAGACATATGTAATATGTAAATGTGCAACAGCCAGGGAATGAATATATATTTGACATTAACATCCCTGTTTCCACTTTAATATTTTGATTCAGACTGATAAGTCAACACTTCAAAATGTGTTCCTGGCAATCACAGCTATATCTGATTCGGAATTTCAAAATAAATGTATATGCTGAATTTCCAATGGTTTTTATTTTGAAATACCAAATCAGATATAGCTGTGATTGACAGGAACATATTTTGAGGTGTTGACTTATCAGTCTAAATGAAACTATTTAATTGGAAACAGGGTTGTTATGTCAATTATATATTAATTCCCTGGCTCTTGCACGATTTCATATTACAGACGTCTTTTATTTTGAAAATCGTTGGCACATTCCTTTTCTGTCAGAATCTGTCGTTTTTAAATTTGTTTCAGGACTGGTAAAAATGCTCTGTCTCTTTATAAGTGTTTCTGATTTTGTAAATGTGTTTTGTTCTTAGTAAAAGTGTTTTAATGTCATTTTGTTTTATAAAATGTAAAAAAAATTCCATCTCCAACTTTGTAAAAGTTTTTCCTCTTTTGTAAATTTGTATTGCACCTCCCAGCTATCGTAAAAGACTGAAACATGGACGAGCAAGTTTCACAGACACTGACACTGATGAGACGAAATAAACTCGATCAAGTGTGATGCAGAGTTTTGCAAACCTCTACACCTCCTTTACTTCACCACCAGTGGAAATATTCAGTTTAATGTGACAATAACAGCTAGGTTAGCTTATTTATGGTGCCTAATTTCTATCCAAACCAAATGTGATTCAATGTTTTCAGCGCTCAACGTCTGCAACGCTCTCAGGTGAAAACAGTTGGAACACTTCTGCGCTCATCAATGTCACCTCCTGATCACCGACCAATCAGACTCAAGAAGGGGCGGGACTTCTGATACCAACTTTGTCAACAAAAATGGCTGTAGCTTTTTTAAACAGAAGAAATATGATAATTTTGAATCAGTAAAATCATGCTCAAATTGATAAACGGTGTAAAATGACTGATTTATTAAGTTAGTAGCCGTACAGTAAGGGAGATCAGAGGAATCCCTTCAGGGTGAAACAAGATGGAGCTCCACACCATTATAACAACCTGCTCACTCTACATCATCCTTTAGTCTTCACATTGTGGAGCCTTTATGAAGGTTTACTGGAGCATGCAAACAAAGACAAACTATCCAGTAACCACGCCACGGACAGAGCTAAGTGAAAAGGCTTGTTGTGCTGTGCAGTGATACGCTCACTCCCTCTCTCTTGTGAACGTCTGATTAGGCGGATTTGTTGCCAAACGTGGAGTTCTTTGGTCTCTTCTCCAAAAAGCTTCAAGTCTCAGGGCGACAAATTGGCTCGATTGGCTGATAACTACAAAGTGCTGCATTCTCTCTGAGTTTGGTGCTAACAAGATCTGCTGTTAGTGTTTGCAGTCCCAAGTGACTTACTGTTGTTTTGGATGCTGCATTGCCTATGAGTGTGTGTGTGTGTGTGAGTGTGTGTGTGTGTGTGTTATTAATATTCTGCAGACAATTTATAAAACTTTGACTAATGCATCCTCTACCCCCTGACAGCCTCAACCAAACAGAGAACAGATTTGTTTCCTCTTTATCTGAAGAACAGGGAGCTGAATAAATGTTAGTCAGGGGATATGATGTATGCACAAATAAAGAGCCTCTTCCCCAAAGTAATACTTTCACTATAAGAGGAAAATGTTATACAATCACTGCTGAGTGCAACGAGGTACATTTGAGGGATACAGTAGTTTAAACTGGGCCGGCTTCTAAATAGACCACTTTAGAATCACTCAATAGTGTAAGATACTTTATGAAATATGAAGCTCATACAAGGATTTATTTGTCACCTCTTAAAAACTGTGCGGGGTGCTGGTGGCCTAGCGGTCTAAGCGCCCCACATATAGAGGCTATAGTCCTCGTCGCAGGGGTTGCCGGTTCGATTCCCGGCTGGTCGACCATTTCCTGCATGTCTTCCCCCGCTCTTTGCTCCCCACATTTCCTGTCTCTCTTCACTATCCTATCAAATAAAAAAAATTAATAAAAAAAGGCAAAAAGCCCAAAAAATATAACTTTAAAAACTGTGCAAATAAACTGCCTGTCCAAAAAAAAGTCACACACTAATATTTCATTGGACCGCCTTTAGCTTTGAGTACGGCACGCATTCGCTGTGGCATCGTTTCAATAAGCTTCTGCAATGTCACAACATTTATTTACGTCCAGAGTTGTTTTAATTTTCCACCAAGATCTTGTATTGATGATGGGACAAAGTCTTCTTCAGCACATCCCAAAGATTCTCAATGGGGCTGAGGTCTGGACTCTGTGGTGGTCAATCCATATGTAGAAATGATGTCTCATGCTCCCTGATCCACTCATTTACAATGTGAGCCCAATGAATCCTGGCATTGTAATCTTGGAATATGCCGGTGCCATCAGGGAAGAAAAACTCCACTGATGGAAAGACCTGGTCCTTCAGTATTCAGGTAGTCAGCTGAGCTCTTTCTTTGGGTGCATAACGTTGCTGAACCTAGGTAGGCCCTAGGCATGATGGGTGCATCACTTCATCCACCTCTCTTCCTACCTTGATGCACCAATCACTCTGGAACAGGGTCAATCTGGACTCGTCAGACCACATGACCTTCTTCTACTACTCCAGAGTCCAATCTTTATGCTCCCTAGAAAATCTCCTTCACTGTTTTCTTTGCTTGATTTAGGCCAATAATTTGACCCTTCTGAAACAGAGTCACATCCTTTCCACAACCACAGGATATATCCTCCAACATGGTTGTTTAAGAAAGGAGAAGCTACTCACTGCATCAGTTGTTGCTAGCTGAAACATTTTAATCACTGCAGTAATTCTCCAATGGAAGGCTCTTAACTACATGCTTTGTTAAATCCAGGTGGCGACTTTGATTTTGGACTGGCAGTGAATATTTTAATAAAATATGACACACACACACGCATGCAAAGCCTCTGACCTGCACATCTTCCACAGTGGATGTGTGAGTTACTGCCCATGTCTGATGTGTGAAGTGCTCCTGTGTGTAATACTGTGATTGGTTCATACCTTCGTCCCGCCCACGCTGATGATGCGGTAGACGCTGCGGCTGGCATCGTAAAAGAAGGACACGGTGACGGCGTGTTTGCTGGCCGGCAGCCAGTTTCGTTTCGTTGCCGGGTCGATCTGGAAGACATGAGCTCGAGCACTGAAGATGGGCTGCTCCCTTTGAAAAGAAATTACAACAAAAAATACAAAATGAACCTCTTATTTTTGACATCATTTCACGGAACACTTATGTAGTCATTTATGGAGGCTTCCTTTTCTCCCCTCGCTGTGGCACAGACAAGTGAGGAAAACATGAAACATCAAACCACACAGAGTATGAACAAGATTTCAAGCACATGAAAAATGTTGAATGAGTGAAAATTCATCTGATTCAAAAAATGCAGCTTGTGATGAAGGTAATCAAACAGTTGCTCATTTCTTTAACAGAAAAGGTGCTTTGGTCCTTTACACTTGTTGCAAATCTTTGGTGCTATTGGAGGCCACAGAGCTAAACTGAAAGACACAAAATGAATCAAAGGTTCTTGTATTAATGAAAATTTTGACCTGTAAATGGGTTTCATACCAAAGCCATTCAAAAACAAATGCTAGCTTGGGGAAATATGAGTGTGCAAATGTAGTCGGGATGTTTGTTACAAAAACTGTTGGAGTCTCTGAAGGCTTGAAGACTAAGCAGTGCAAGTTTCCCATCGTCTATCTGCAGCACTGAATTAATAAGCTATCTAACGCCGGACTTCCACCAGATCTGTGTCTGGTCTGTCTCCAATCCACTCCATGCTCTCTCTCATCTGTTTACACCCACCGGTTGCGACAGCTGGAGTCATGTGACCGAGGTTTTCTGAATCAAGGAGTGTTTTATTCTGAAAATTAACCGAATGTGTTCATTTTGTTTTGGTGCCTGACTTCCTGTCCCGCTCCATCTGCTCTGTTGAGATTGATGCGTCGTGCTCCGGCATCCGGCAAAAATAGAAGTCTTGTGTATCTGATCCGGAGGGCTACGGCGTGCTGGATCAGAGCAACGGAGCGGATCCAGTGGAAGTTAAGACATTGACTAGAATAGAAACCTATCAGATCCGGTGCTGTGACGGATTGGAGACGGACCAGACACAGAAATTTGGCCGTAAAGGTGTTATTTTTATTAAGGCATTAGTATGAGATATTGATGGTGTGATAACCCAAAGCAAAAACATAACAGTTTTACAGTATTGCGGTAAAGCTATTGCAGCTCTGAAATCTGTTAGCATCATGCTAACAGAGCTAACACCGGACACGAACGCCACATTGGAAGGATTTCACCTGCTGTGGGCGGACAGGATACAGGAGAGCCAGACTGAACTAACTGGTGAAGAAGGCCAGCTCAGTCCTGGACCCTGTGGAGGTGGTGGCTGACAGAAGAATTATGGCCAAGCTGTCGTCTCTGATGGACATTTCTTTTCTGTATATATTCCTGTGCTGCAAACCTTCTTGTTTGCTGCTGTAACTCCATGAATTTCCCCGTTGTGGGACGAATAAAGGAGTATCTCATCTTAAATGTTGTTTTGAAATGTCTGGGACTCTGGGTTTTTCGAACTGTGACTATTTCAAACTGTTGCAAACCGGTAACTGGCCCATGCCTGATTTCTTTTACAGGATGCATTTCATAGAAAAGTGAATTTGTTTCACATTCTTTCTTATGTTTTATAAAATACTTGTGAAGAACAGAATAATGTGAGTATCATTGGCGCACTGATTAGGGCCAATTGGCAGAAACATCCGTACCCAACATTATCATTAGCTGAACATCATTACCATTTCATTCTGTTCATGTGTGACTGTGAGTCATTGACTCTGTTTGGCACTTTAAGGCCCTCTGATGGTGGATCCATCTCTAAATAGGATGAAAAATAACCCCAATTTAACATTATTGTGTCTTTTGGGGACCTCGGGTCATTGATGCTCTACACATGTAATGAGACTATTGGTGCAAAAAGAGCTAACCACTAGCAGTCCAATTAGCCGTCCTCCTCTCTTTGAAGAACTCCATACTGGCTGTGGGGACTAACAAAGGGTGGAGGCGATGGAGGCTCGCAGGACAATCAGGGACTGCTCATGCAACATTACACAGCTAATACAGTCTGCACAATGTTAACGTATGCAATGAGCCATTCCCCATTGGAAGTCAATTATTCACTGACATTAATGAGGGTAATGTGTGCAGAGAGGAGGTTCTAGTCTTAAGAAATAACCATTTATGTAGGTCAGTATCAGCTATATGAAGCATTGTTCCCTCTGGATCTGGTGTGAAATATTTTACATTTGCATACAAACAATGGTGGTTATTGTCTCAACACAGATTACTGAAGCTACAATTCACAATGGAGCACAACAGCAGAGCCAAAGAGGATGATTAAGTCCAAGAAGGGAGCAGGTAGAGATGCAATACATCATAAACGATACAGAAATGGGTCTTTGGAGAAAAATGGAGTCACTGGACAAATGATATGACAGAGCACAGTGAGTCTCTAATTTGTGATGCATTTGACCCCAATGGTTCGACCAATAAGGTATCTTCAGGTGTGTTTCTATAACCTTGAAAACAAAAGGTCATATGTGAGCTTAATCCTTGTTTTTTGATTTTGTTACGTATCAGGAGTTCTAATACTACTCCCAATACCGCTCTCTTCTTCTCCTTAAACAAGAACCGCTCTCTTTTCTCCTTCAACAAGAACCTCTCTCTCTTCTTCTTCTTCAACAACAACCGCTCTCTTTTACTCCTTCAGCAACAACCGCTCTCTCTTCTTCTTCTTCTTCTTCAACAACAACCGCTCTCTCTTCTTCTTCTTCAACAACAACCGCTCTCTCTTTTCTCCTTCAACAACCTCTCTCTCTTCTTCTTCTCCTTCAACAACAAACTCTCCCTTTTACTCCTTCAACAACAACCGCTCTCTTTTCTCCTTCAACAACAACCGCTCTCTTTTCTCCTTCAACAACAAACTCTCTCTCTTCTTCTTCAACAACAACCGCTCTCTCTTCTTCTCCTTCAACAACTGCTCTCTCTTCTTCTTCTTTAACAACAATCTATCTCTCTTCTTCTTCTTTAACAACAATCTATCCCTCTTCTTCTCCTTAAACAAGAACTGCTCTCTCTTCTTCTTCTTCTTCAACAACAACCGCTCTCTCTTTTCTCCTTCAACAACTTCTCTCTCTTCTTCTCCTTCAACAACAACCGCCCTCTCTCCTTCTCCTTCAACAACAACCTCTCTCTTCTTCTCCTTCAACAACAACCGCTCTCTCTTCTTCTCCTTAACAACAACCGCTCTCTCTTCTTCTCCTTCAACAACAACCTCTCTCTCTTCTTCTCCTTCATCAACAAACGCTCTCTTCTTCTCCTACGACAACAACCGTTCTTTCTTCTTCTCCTTCAACGACAACCACTCTCTCTTCTTCTCCTTCAACAACAACCTCTCTCTCTTCTTCTCCTTCAACAACAACCGCTCTCTCTCCTTCTCCTTCAACAACAACCGCTCTCTCTCCTTCTCCTTCAACAACAACCTCTCTCTTCTTCTCCTTCAACAACTGCTCTCTCTTCTTCTTCTTTAACAACAATCTATCTCTCTTCTTCTTCTTTAACAACAATCTATCTCTCTTCTTCTTCTTTAACAACAATCTATCTTTCTTCTTCTCCTTCAACAACCGCTCTTTCTTCTTCTCCTTCAACAACAACCGCTCTTTCTTCTTCTCTGTTTTACAACAGGTGAATTTCTGGACGGGCAGCTCGGCATAGAATTACAAAACACATTTTGCTGTTTTGTCAGTTCTATGCTGCTGTAGAAACATGATGGTGGTTCAAGTAGCTGCCACCACGAGGAGTCCTGCTCCTTGTGTAAATAAACTTATTCTCAGTTTGAGTTTGAAATATTAAATCCAACTTCCACCAAATCTCTTCTGTTAAATACTGCTAACTTCTACAAACTACACCTTTAAACGTGCGTGTTCAAGTGTCCCACTACGTGCTACACTGTCTCCCCTTCCTACAGCTAACCAGGGCGCACATGGTATAAAGCCATTGATGGTTTTAATTACATCTGCGCTTTCACCTCTATAAGGAGTCATAACAACCAAACTAGAGTGTCCCTTTACAGCTTAATGGGGCTGTAATTTATGCCTGCTGTTGCAATACATTAGCAGCTATTAAAGTAGGAAAAAAGGACAGTTATGTGTCCTCTCAGAGTAACTAGAAAACACAGCACTGGACTGAAGGTAACATCTCGCTGCTGTATTTAGTGTTTTTATGATGAATGTGTTGTTTTGAGGCCTAAAACAGCAGCCTTAAAGATTCTGTGTGAAGAGTTTTGAAACTGTTGTTCCTTGTTGTCATCCCAGGCATTTCGGTCCCAGTCATGTGACTAACCTTTTACAGATTAAACTAATTAGTTTGGAGATGTTCCTCCAGGTGTTTTTTTTTCAGCATTACACAACTTTTGCAGTGTTTTGTTGTCCATCACCAAATTTAGAATGAGCGTATATTTTTCATAGAACAATAAAACATTTCAGTTTCAACATTTGATACCTTGTTTTTGCACTATTTTTCTTTTTTTAGTCATGGTGTATTTATTGAGTTTTCCATACAGACAGACAAATACAACAAAGACAATACAGAAATAATAAAGAGAAAACCTGACAAAATTAAATACAACTGGCTTCCAGTCACAGGACAGCCAAGACAAAATGATATTAGAAAACAAAAAGCAAAATAAAGACAATAACAATTTAAAGGAGAAATATATAAATAAATTACATAAAAATAAATTAAAAAGTGCACCAGATCGCAGAGTTGGTGATTTTTACAGAGCCATACCCCTTTTTATCCGTTAAGCGGCACTGTCAATCATTCCACGTAGGAAATAAAAGTTTTTGCACTATTTTTAATTAAAATGATTTGTAAACTCTCTATCAAATTATGTTTTTATCAACATTTAACTCCACATCCTTACTTTTTGGATTTGGGGTAGTATGTCATGGCTCTACAGTGCAGAGCAGCTGATGTTTGAGGTACACCTTAAATTAATCTCCCTGTCAGGAGGTAAAAACCTGATTCATTAGACATGAATCAAGCACCATGAAAGTATTTAATTACACTCCATAAGACAAATTAATGTCTGCGTTACTGATAACCAGGGCGGTAAAGGCATTAAGCCAATAAGGCAAGAGTAAATAATATTTAACATCAAGGTAAAACAGCTTCTGTCAGGATTCCCATTCTATCATATTCTTATCTTAATGAGAAACGATGAGTGAAAGCTCATCAGCTCCGGGCCTTCACAGCGGATCACACAATAAATGAATGTCCCGTCATTCATCCGGTCCCGCCTCGATGTACTTCTGTGAAAAGCCCGTCAAGCTAATCAGCTCAGACAGGATGCATCACATCGAGGTTTGATGATATGAGCAGATTAAAACTGGATTAAAATCCTCCTGAGGTTAGGGAGAGCAAACATGGAACAGCTTGACAGTCACAGAAGCCTGAAGGAGCGCAGTGTCTGGTTCTATACATACAGCAGATCTAATTAACATGAAACGATGTGGTTGTTAATTAAATCAGGTGTTATGAGAGGAAATCTCAGCATGACCGAGTCGAGGAGATGGATATTTATATCTGACAACCTGAAGAACTGACAGCATAAATTAATGAGACTAGAAATGTATATAATTCAAAGAAGTAGCATGATGTGATCTTAATCTCAATCAGGTCAATAATTAAAGGACTGTAGCTGCGTTAACGAACAATATTTAAATACACTTCAGTTACTTTTCTGCTCTCAACAGCACTGAGTTTACTGCATAAATATAAAGTTTTGTTTTTGCAGGTTTAGATCATAGACTGAATAAATAATGGACGCAGTATCCGTGATGTCACCCATCTGTTTCTGAGGCCAATCATCAGCGGGAGCCATATTGGAAATATTGAACTCAACATAATTGCTAAGCGAGTGTGACGTAAAGAGGCGGGCTTTGAGCCTCCTAGCCAACAACTTGTGTTTCCGCCTGTCAGCTGTGCCTCTAATTAAGCAAAACTCGTAATCTTAATATCTTTGAAATTGCAGCGTTATGAAAAAATTCACCCCCAGTACAGTGTGTGGCCGATTGAGAAATGAGCTATCCAGACTACACTCGTCTTTTGAACCAGGCTGTAAACATGTTTATTTCTGCTGGAAAGATCGCCTTTTTAAACTGGGTGTGTATGTGGTTTCCTGTACTTCCAGAGCCAGCCTCAAGTGGACACTCGAGGAACTGCAGTTTTTAACACTTCAGCACTGGCTTCAACTCTCGCGGTCAGAGGTTGCCGCTTGGTTTAGATGAGTTAATATTAATAATTGTGTTCTACTTTGTTGACCTGTTACCTTCTGACAGAGTTATCATCTTAAAGTTATGTTGTGGTCGACATGGATCACGGATATGTGGCTGTTTTGTAGCTGTTAACAAATACAAACAAATACAAACATAATCAATGAGTATTTATTATCTATACGATCTGATAAGTCCGTATATGGTGTTTTATTTTGAAATTGAGCAAATGCTACATGCCGTTCCCATGCCTGACTTCCTGTCCAGGTTCATCTTCTCCAGAGATTGAGCTTAGACCAAGTGGCAACCTCCAGCCATGTGAGAAATTAAGAGAAAGCTGAAAGTGTTATAAACTGCTGTTCCTCGAGTGTCCACTAGAGGCTGGCTCCAGAAGTACTGGAAACCACATACACATCCATTAAAGGAGTCGATCTTTTCAGCAGAAATAAACATGTTTACAGCCTGGTTCAAAAAATGATTTTAGTTTGAATAGCTCATTTCTCTGTATGGGGGGTGATTTTTTTTAATAACGCAGCACTTTAGAAGATATTAAGATGACGAGTTTTCCATAATTAGAAACACAGCTGACTTGATTGACAGGAGGGAACACTGTAGCTGTTAGCGAGGAGGCTCAAAGCCCGCCTCTTTACCTCACACTAGCTCGACTGAAGTTAGGTTGAGTTCAGCATTTCAAATATGGCACCCGCCGTCGACGATCGGCTTCACATTCACATACATTATTCAAGTTTATGTAAACTGAAAGGAGCATTTTGAAGTATTCTACCAGTACTATAACATTAAACATGTATTATCCTCCATGTTCCTGCATCACATATATTCTGGAGCAGCTTTGTGAGCATGTAGCTTAGAGCTCTCCACCTCCTGCTGTGAGGCAGAGGCCCACATCCAGTGAGGGGGTCATCTGGATCAATTATTATTAATCTATTCTAGGTCAAATATACATCCACCCACCCAACCCCCTACATCATATACTGTACACAGTAACTGCCACTCATGCGTGCATTAATGCAGGGACGACTGTGTTCAGATAACAGCTCAGTAAATAAGAAGGCCAAGTATAAACTGGTGTTTCATATTGTATTATTCAGACGTGAGGATCAGAACTGTGACGGGGAGATGTGGGGCTATGAGGAGGGTTAGAGTTTATAGTTATAGGGATGAGGTCAAAAACCAGTTCATCTTTACAGCTTTGGAGCTGAATAATCTGGATTGAAAAATCACTTGAAAAAAAATGAGTTGAATATCTACAAAATGTTCCCTTTAAACTGTGTGAATACGACCTCAAAGGACAACATATGTTAAGTGTATTTGCTTACACTCAGGTTTAATTCAAGGTGTTCTTTAAACTTAAGAGAAATACCTGAGGAATTTTTCGGGCAAGTTTTGTTTTGGGAAACTTTAGGAGACTGCAATAAAAAAACAACTTTTTTTTCTTGAAGCAGATAAGCAAGAACATCCTCCTTGGGATTTTTTTGTATTAGTATTCAGGGTCAGAATGAGGAAAGAGAAAAAAGATAGACAGGAAAAACCTGGGAGCCACAGGAGAGAGAGCTCTTCTGGGATCTGAGCCAGGCAGGCGGGCGGGCGGGCAGGCAGGCCAGCGGGGGAACACGGCTGAATCCTCAAGTGTGGTTCAAACCTCTATGGGCACAAACACTCCTCATGCCTTTCTGGGACATTTTATCTTCCCTTCTGCACGTCTCTGAATTCATGCACCGCACAAGTCTGCAGCAGTCTGAAGCATGCGCCGGATCATCTGATGATTTTGACGTGGAGCCAACTGACGGATTTAAAAGTACACTTTCCATCAAAGACACTTCTGAGAGTTTGCCTGAAGAAAACCTTTATTTGATATTCTGCCATTGTGAAAGACAGGAAGAGTGAAGAAGCTGAGTCTGAGCTGATGGCTGAAGCTTGGAGTCTTCTCTTAAGTCTGCTATCTGCCCCGCACATTCCCCAACAAAAACTCAGCAGCAACGACAACCAAGAGAGGAGAAGGCATGCAGCCCCCGAGGCCGTCAGCTTCTCTCCACCCTCGTGATAAATTAATTACTCCGAAGCCTTCAGATGAATTTCGAGGTTATGGGTGCACAGACAGGATGATAGCTCTGATGAAATGTCAAAATGAGCCAAACAACCTTCTTTCTTCTCCTCCAGTGTGTCTTCTGGAGAAGCTTGTGCCGCCTCTTTATCGGCTCCTGATTCAAACACATGAAATAATCCTCTCAGGGCCAAAACATTCAAACAGTATTTGGCTGCAGCTCGTAGCAGAGGTCATAAACTGAAGAGGCTCTTTTAAGAGAGCTCCATCTGGACGAGTCAGAAGTCAAACAGTATGAGGGTTGAGTTTTCTACAGGGGGGGAGGATTAATACACTTCCTCTGACCTCCGCAGCTTCATTCACAGCAGTTCAAATTACAGTTCACACAGCTCTGATAACAGTTCATTACCTCCTCTGGAACAGAAACGCAGATACAAACTGACAGGGATGCAGAATAGACTCTCAGAGTTAACCAACGTCAAGGCAAGTGCTTTGAATCTACAATCTGACAATGATGCATCTTTCCTTTTCTGACCTCAAGTTGAAAATAAATATAAGAAGTTATAAAGACATTATTTTTTAAATTTTGTTTTTGTCTGTTTTCCTTTTTTGAGACTAGAGGAGGTAGCCCCTCACTAACAGGGACACAATAACAGCCAGAACATCCCAAGACAGTCCAGCTGCAGACCTCCACTCTCAGCCGGCTTAACGGCTCCTCCAACGTGAACCAGAAGCTCCCCTCCATCGTAGGACGGAAGTGACGCAAATCTAATCCTCATTTGGAGGAACCATCTGGACCTCTAAGGTCATCAGGTACTGGTCTGCTTTCAGTCCAGAGAGTCAGAACGAAACATGGTGAAGCAGCGTTTAGTCATTATGCACCACATATCTGGAACACACTCCCTGAAAGCTGCAGGTCTGCTCCAACTCTCACCTCTTTTAAATCAAAGATTAAGACCTTTTTTATTTGCCACTGCCTTACTGCCTTTTATGCTTGTCTGAATGTTTCCAATGCTTTTTATCTTTTAATGTAAAGCACATTGAGTTGCCCTCGTGTATGAAATGCCCTATACAAATAAAGCTGCCTTGCCTTGCCTTGCCTTGCCTCGCCTTGCCGTGCCTCGCCTCGCCTTGCCTTGCCTCCTTGCCTTGCCTCCTTGCCTTGCCTTCTTAGCTCATTTTAACTCGCTTTACATGCAAATTTTAATTTTATTTTTAATTTATTCTAATTTTCCTTTTCTTTTCTGTTCTATTATATTTGTCTTTTTAATTAAGATAAGATAAGATATTACTTTATTGATCCCCCAGGGGGGAAATTCAGTAAATTGTGCTCTTTTGTGCCTGTCTGAATGTTTCCAATGCTTTTAATGTTTTAATGTAAAGCACATTGAGTTGCCCTCGTGTATGAAATGCCCTATACAAATAAAGTTGCCTTGCCTTGCGGTCTCAGCCGTCTGATAGGCTCCTCCACCTCCAGCTCCTCCTCTATCGTCGGACGGAAGTCACACGATAAATATGCCTGCCTAACGTAAAACAACGTCTTGAACATTTAAATGGGTTATATGAGTTGCTTTCATTTAGTTTGTGTTGTCCTTGTTTTGTATTTTGTCATTGATTTCCTGTTTTAATTTCTAGATGTACCTTGTTGTGTTTCAGGCTTGTTTCCTCACTGTGTGTATTCTGTTTGTTAAAAGCTGACCTTATGTCCTCCTTGTGGTTTTAGTGTTTCATGTCTTGTGTCGTGTTCCCTGTGACGTCTTCACCTGCCTCTTGGATACCCTTGTGATTTCTTTTGTGGATTCTGTGGACTTTGATTTAGTACGTTTTTGTTTCTTAAAACCTTTTATTCCTCGCTTTTCCCATCATGACAGTATGTAGTCAAATTAGGGTTTGTACTTGTTGCTCATAGGTGAAACACTTCTGTTGAGGTAAATCAACATTTTAAGAAGTCTTCATCAGAAGAATAAAGCAAACACAGATTTGTATTCTAATTAAAGAACAAAATCCTCCTCCTGAGTTCTTTAAGGTTTTTAAACCTTTTCCTCATGTGATGAGATTTCCTTTATTGATACGACAGCTGAAGAGAGACAGGAAACATGGGGAGCAGAGAGTGGAGAGCAAGGGAAGACGTGCAGCAGATGGTCGCAGCCGGGAGTCGAACCTGCAACCGCTGCAGCGTGGACTGTAGCCTCTGTATGTGGGGCACGCTTAAACCGCTAGGCCAACTGCACTGCTGATGAGATTTTTATGATGAGCAACGTCTGCACCCGAGGAAAATGTGCATGAAAGGCTCATAAATACGATGAGAGAGCCATCAAACACTTGACAACTTCATTCCAATGTGCAAGGTACAGAAAGCTGCTTCAAAAGTCTGTCTCCTCGTCCTTTTTATAAACATCTACATTTTCAAACTTTGCATTATTTCTTATAATCTTGTAGCCAAAAGTGTGTAATTACTGACACACACACACACAGATGTTGGTGGTGCTGTCTGAGTGTTGTGTGTCTTTGCCCCGAGTCATCACTTTCTAATCCTCTCTCTCTCTGCTCTCTTCATCTGTCCTCTTAACTTCAGCACCCATTCAGCACCCTGAATCTGTGATCTGTGAAACAAGAGCTTTGGGTCTGACCCCTCAGTCTGACCCCTGCAGTCAGACCCGGCTGATTTCTTCTGTAGAGAAGAGAAGAACGTACCCCCTTTAAACTGCTAGTAATGGAGTCTATAAGCTCTGCAGGCTGTAAATAGCTGCAAAACTAGCTGCCAGAAATCCTGCTGGCTGTACTTAAAAGTCAATGTTCACACTTGAAGGCAAAGCAGAGTGCTGACAGGAGGCGTGATGAAGGAGGAGACACATAGAAGAGTCAGGAAGGGGTCATATGTATAAAGATATAAACAAATGACTGGATGTAGAGTAACTGACTGCAGCGTGTCCAAGACTTTAAATCTCAGTCACATCATTTCACCAGGATTCACCTCTTATTAAAGAACAGCAGCAACAGCTTCATTGAAACGCTCCTGAATGAGTCAGTGATGAACTGACGGTCAAACACTTGCCCTTCAAAGATATCAGAGAGCAATAAAGAGGTGAAGGCTGCTGGCAGGTGCTCCGTGTGCAGAGGTTTCAGTCCCAGCAGCAGCCTTGAGTAGATTCTCGGCTCTTTCATCCAAACTCTTTACTTCCAATATTTCCTGTCTTTCTTCAGATGAGCTGAATAAAGTCATAATGGACAAAAAAAAATCATCTTTAATGAAGAAGGGAAAAAAGATTGAATAATCTATAATTAATGAGCCTTCCGTGGGTCTGCTGTTAATCCAAGGTCACACAGCTGAAACAGTCTTCTATTTATTGTAAAGGTCAAAATATAGTTAAAGGATTTTCTGGTTTCCAAAGAGGATTTCACAGAAAGACTGTGGACTCCTGAAAAATCTGGTTTTGAATCGATTTGAACGTCTAAAAATTAAGAAGTAAGTAGTGAAAGTTTGTTTTTCCAGCAGGGAGTATCAAGCTAACCAGCTGCTGGCATGTTTGCCATCCACTGGCTTCCATAGTACGCGGCTGCAGTAAGGGGTGTGCTGTTCTTGGCTAGCAAGTTGCGCTGCTAATATAAGCGAGCTAGCTTCTGTGTCGCTTATTTATGTCTATGCAGCAGAAAGCAATTCAGACAGTCCTGTTTGCATCGATACACAACATTTGGATACACTTTGGATCTCCTGGGTAGAAAAAAGCTTTACATATTCCAAATGCAGAGTGTGCAAAGTGAAGGTTAAGCACTTTTGGTCTCATGTTAAATAATAGTTTACCAAAATAGACTGAAATAAATCCTGAAATAAGCACCCCATGTAACAATCAGGGAAATCGGTTTGAATCAAAAATACTTTCTTTTTTTTTTCAAAGTTGTATTTTTGAGCATTTTTGCCTTTGACGGGACAGCTAAAGAGAGACAGGAAATATGAGAATTAAAATATGAGATATTAAAACCTAAAACAGACTCCAAATCCATAAACCAGGACTTTGAATTAACTCTAACGGCCAAATTCCACCGGATTCATGTCCGCTCCGTCTCCGCTCCGTCACAGCATCATATCTGATCAGTTTCTATTCAAGTCAATGTGTTAACTTCCTCTGGATCCACTCCGTTGCGTTCCAGCTGTGTCTCTGATCCGGCAGGTCAGAGCCCTCCTGATCAGAAACACAAGACTTCTATTTTTGTCGGATGCCGGAGCACGACGCATCAATCTCAACAGAGCAGATGGAGCGGGACAGGAAGTCAGGTTTCACCAAAACAAAATGAAAACATCCGGTTAATTTTCAGAATAAAACACTCTGTGTTATCACCAGATCGTATTTCACTTAACTACAACAACAAACCATCATGATGAGCGGAGCCAGGCCTGGAGTCAACAGGTCAGAGGTTTTCAGAGGACCAGAAAGACAACATGGATGAGGAGAGGAAGAGGAGGAGGAGAATCCTTGGAAACAGAAAGCACGGAGCCAGACCACAGCGGATCAGAGACAAACCGGACATGGATCTGGTGGAAGACCAATGTTACAAATGCGTGAAAGCAGCAGGTCGGCCTAAAGGTCTGGGACTTCCACCGCAGGAAGATGGGCTGTTGAGAAAGCCATTGTGCTCCTTCATGTTTCCTAACTTCGTTCAAGGATTCTTATTCATGCTGTGATGACATTAACCAAGAGACATACAGAAGACTCCTCCTGCAGACTCTAACCAGATGCCGCCCCTCACTGAAACTGAACCCAGTATTTCAGGTTGTGAGAACATGCACGGCAGCTTGACATGCGCAATCTCCAGCTGTGAGCTTCAAGTGTGAAAGGGCGAGTCTGGAAAATGTCAGGGCCTGATTGTCTGGAAATTGCCCGGGGACCGAGTGTGAACCTTGCTTTAGGCTGAGACACATATCAGCTCTGTTTAAACTTGAAAATGTGTTTTCAGAGACAAATAACACAGATGATGACGTCCACATGCCATGAGTATTGTTTGAG
Source organism: Notolabrus celidotus (assembly GCF_009762535.1). Taxonomy (NCBI): domain Eukaryota; kingdom Metazoa; phylum Chordata; class Actinopteri; order Labriformes; family Labridae; genus Notolabrus; species Notolabrus celidotus. Next base: position 4,086,118 of record NC_048273.1, on the reverse strand, counting down.
AGTCCTTCATCGAGGACTAAAGATGCTCAGACGTATTGTAATAAGATTGAATTTCTCTGTAACTGTAGATTCTCTTACTGACTGAGGGTGAGTCATCAATATTCATACATCATCATTTCTTAAGAAGCCAGCGTCCATCCTGTCAGGCTGAGAGACTCTTGTTGACCTATGAGCCTGAAAAACAGGATAAATTCAGACGAGATGAGAGCGTCAGCTGAGAGCTTCAGCAGAGCATCATTTTTCACCATCTGTGCATTCAGACAAACACACGATCAGATCTCTGCTGTGTGTGTGTTTCAGCCTCGTGGGAGAAGAACTCGTAGCTCCTCTTTCTGGCGGTTTCTCTTTTGTTCCTCTTAAAGCGTTTCTCATTTAAAGGGTCTGCTTCCTCTGACCTCGGAGACAGCAAGCAGCCTCGTGTCCACATTCCTGAGCCAGCGAAAGTGTCTGGCTCAGTCCGGCAACATGACACGCTACAACCACATACCAAAATAGCACAGCGAGGGGAAACACTGGCTGCTAAACAAGTCAAACGCACGCAACACAACATACGACTTTTACTCTGCTGCTGCAGAGAAGAAACAAGGGTTGTGGTTCCATGTTTGTCAGGCTTGAACTTTCACCGGGTAACACTTGGAGAAATGCCAGAAGCATGAGCTCTGGTAGCATTCAACACTCGACTTATCTGAAGGTCAGCTCCTCTGGCAGGAGTCAGACTGATGTCTTACTTTCTGCAGACTCACATTGTGAAGGTGAGACAGGGAGGTTTCTGTATTCAGAATATGAAGGGCAGTAACCGGCAGCACTGACTGCATGACAATAAAAAGCCGGGGAATTAAGTGAATGGGTAAAGATTTCTCTGAGATGACTGTGTATTCATGCAGATGTCTCCATAACAGCGTTAAAGCAGCTCCTCTCTCCACTTGCGTTCTCCTTGGGCAGTGGGAGGACGCAGACACTAAACAGTGTTAATGGTATTATGCTGCAGATTAATTGATTATGTTCCTGCTGAAATCGAAGACTAGACGTTCTCTGTGCTATAAAGGGGAAGCTGCAGGGGGGACATTAAGACTGATTTAAAGTGTAAATGAGATAATGTGGGCAGAAATATCACCGTTCCCTCTCATGACTCCTCTGTAATTATGTAGAAAGATAATTACAGTGACCTACCTACCCGAAGACTTATTATACATCGCAGTTAAACAACTGCAACAAGTGGTTACAGAGCACGCCGTCTGGTTCTCATGCGGGGAGCGAAGGCCTGGAGATGATTAGCTCAGGGGGAAACAGCTAGCCTCTGATGCTAATCTCTAAATTCAGACAGAACTGAAGTTATTCAACTTATAGTTTTATTATGATTAAACTAACAGCAACAGTTAGCAATCACTGTTTTCAGTCAGGTTTAGCTAGCTTCATTACTGTAGAGTTGCTAACATCCATCCATCCATTATCTTGACCGCTTATCCCGTTCAGGGTCACAGGGGGCTGGAGCCAATCCCAGCTGACTTCGGGCGGAAGGCAGGGTACACCCTGAACAGGTCGCCAACCTATCACAGGGCTAACACAGAGAGACAGACAACCATTCACGCACCTATGGGCAATTAAGAGAGACCAATTAACCTGGTGAGCATGTTTTTGGACTGTGGGAGGAAGCCGGAGAACCCAGAGAGAACATGCAAACTCCACACAGAAAGGCACCTGCCCCCAGGGGACTTGAACCACGAACCTTCTCCCTGTGAGGCGACAGCGATACCAACTGCACCGCCGTACCCAGTTTTTGAAATGAAATCCAAATTTCTAGTAGCTGATTAGTTAAAGGGTAACAAAACATTTAGGGAAACAGTCAAAATTGAGCACAATTTACTGAACACAGCTTGTGTCATGTGACGTCCCCCTTTCGTTTAAAGGGGAGCTACCCAAGCAGCAACCTCCAGTCGTGAGAATTGAAGCCAATGTGGAAGTGTTAAAAACTGCAGTTCCTTGAGTGTCCACTTGAGGCTGGCTCCAGGAGTACTGGACACCACATACACACCCATTCAAAGAGCCGATCTTTACAGCAGAAATAAACATGTTTACAGCCTGGTTCAAAAAATGATTTTAGTCTGAATAGCTAATTTCTCTATCGGCACACACTGTACGGGGGGTGAATTTTTTCATAACACCGCACTTTAGAAGATATTAAGAAAACGAGTTTAGCATAATTAGCTGACTTGATTGACAGGCTGGAACACTGTAGATGTTAGCGAGGAGGCTAAAAGCCCGCCTCTTCACCTCACACTAGCTCAACAGTAGTTAGGTTGAGTTCAGTATTTCCAATATGGCACCCACCAACGATCGGCTTCAGAAACAGATGGATGACATCAGAGATATTACGTCCGTTTATCATACAGTCTGAACCAACCATAGAGTTACAGCAGAACTAAACCGCCTTAAACTCAAAGTTCTGGCAAGTTTTATTCATTAATTATTCCAGGATTAAGCTCACATATAACCTTTTGTTTTCAAGGTTATAGAAATACACCTGAAGATACCTTATTGATCAAATCATGGGGGTCAAATGCCTCACAAATTAGAGACTCGCTGTGGTCACAAAGGAAGGCCCGCCTCTTTACCTCACACTAGCTCAACAGAAGTTAGGTTGAGTTCAACATTTCCAATATGGCACCCGCCGACGGTCAGCGCTTCAGAAACAGACGGGTGACGTCACGGATAGGCTACTACGTCCATTTATTATACAGTCTTTGGAGCTACTTGATTAACATTCATCAGTCATTTCCTGGGTCTTTCCTCATAACACGGCGTACATAAATTATTGTAACCTCACTTCTGGAAGGGAACTGAAGTTGCATCTTTGGTGCAGCTTCACTGAGCAGGCTGGTGTAGCTGTGGTTAGCTTGCAGTACGTTGAAGTAGGCCTTATTCTTTGTAATGCTGCATGTGTCTTGTGAGGTTTTTGATATCTAAATTCATACATTTTGTCCTCAGCATGTCAGCTGCATGTGTTTTCTTGTTCTGCAACTACAGAACAAACACACAAACACATACCAGCAACTTTAACAGTTTGATAACAGACAACAATCCAACAGTATATGAAGCAGCTGAGCAGCAGGAACTGACAGGAGGACGATTTGATGGAAGAGACACCAGCAGAGACGAAGATGAAGCCCCCTCTCTGTGCAGCTTATCTTACAGTTCACAGCACAGTAGGAAGTTACCACAGATACTGAAGAGGGGATGAACACTACGTGGATGGGGTACGGTGGGTTTTGATCAGTGGGAAATGAATGTTTGATGAAGTAGGGATGGGCGGATTGATCCCCAAGTATCAATAGTGCAGATCCTGATGTTGTATTCAAAGCAGAGTCATGTGCATAAATACACATGTGTGTTTAGTCAATTTCATGAACTCATTAATTTTACATTTCTGGAAAAAGCTGCCTTGAAGTTTTACCGTCCATGTATGTATATTAAATCCAAACCATCAATTATGAATAAAAACCAAGTCCATGCTTTCATTTAAGCAGCTCTTTCTGCTGGTAGGTATCAAGAACAGTGATCTGGTGCTCCATATTATTCTAAGAGGGGATCAGAACTATACTTGAGTTATTATCGCCCATCCCTGCCATGCACATCCACAACACAGAGACACCGTGTGTTTGTACCTCTCTCGATGTAGCGGGAACATTTTACAGGTCGCAGATAACTCCGCTGCAGCAGGACAAGAGGACAGATCACCCAAGTTACACAGTGCAAATAAAATCTCATGAAGTAGGAGACCATGTTTGGATTCAGCTGCCACAGATTCAGCAGTGGCAGCAACAATGTGATAGAAATCATTGATGAAGTAACAAAGAAATGTGTGTCCACTAAGGCGTTTTTCTTTTGTGCTAGGATCGTTCAGAGCGCTTCTCACAAACATTTAAGACTGATTTATACTTCTGATTCTCCCCTACGCAGCAGGGGCTGACGCAGACATGAACACTACATACTTGTGCGTCAATGTGTCCGTGAGCAATTCTCCTCCAAAACACTAGAGGGCAGTGTGGTCTCTCTGATAGCCGGTCGCCTGCTTCCGGCCCCGCTACGATCTCTGTTTACTTTTCCACAGAGATTCAGAGCGTGTTCTGTTAATCTACAGCTGATACATGTTGCTGTTTATCACACAGACATGATTACATGAAGAATAGAGAGGAGGAGATGAAATACACGGCCGATGTGCAGGGAGTGCGGGAAATTCAATGCCGCCGAGCCGACCAATCACAGGGCTTGCGGTCTGCACAGATTTGAGGCATATTTACATTTTGGAGGAGGTGCCCGACAGCTACGTGCGTAGGCCTCTGCGTAGGTACGGGAGCTATGCAGACTTCTGGCGTAGGCTACGCCGTCAATTCGACGAAGAAGTATAAATCAGGCTTTCACTTCCCAAAGTAGTGACCGTTAGGTCTGTTTTAAAATCCTCTGTATGTTTCATATTTGCCTTCATTCAATGGCATTTCTTGGTACATGGGGCTATGGACTGCTTAGGCCAATGGCGCCCCGTTTGTGACCCCCTGAAGTCTTGATACAGAGGTTCTTTTTAGGCGAATATTTTCTGCTGGGAGCTAAATTTCAGAGCGCTTATCACCAACGTTAAAACAAAAATAGACTGCAGGTCATAGTCAAGATATGCAGCAGGGTTGCGGGCACACCCCTGCCTGACATGTCAAGCCTCCACCGAGCCAGGACCCTCAGCAAGGCCTGGTCCATCGTGGCTGACCCATACCATCCTCTTTTTCTTGAATTTCGCCGGCTTCCCTCAGGCCGAAGATTCGCGATGCCGAATAGCGGGACGAATAGGAAGAGGAACTCTTTTGTACCGACAGCAGCTAGTCTACTTAACAATGCCGCATAACTGTTGTTTCCAGTTGTTACTGTTGTTGTTGTTGTTACCGTTTTGAATGTTTTGATGTTGGTGTTGTACTGTTTTGTTTGTTTTTGTCACCGCTGACTGAAAGACAAATAGCCCCCCGGGGATAATAAAGAAACCTTGAACCTTGAACCTTGAACGTTAACTGTTGAAAGGCGGCACTTCCGCTTAAGTAGCTACTGTTGGGTCTGTTTTAAAATGCTCTGTATGCTTCTTACTTGTTTCATTCAACAGCATTTCAACAAGGAACTGTAAAAACTGTTGATAGAAATCGTGTCACAGCATTAGCAGCAGCTCTAAACTTGGAAACTGTACCTCAAAAAAACAAGTCTGATAACTCTTCTCCACCGTACGGACCTCCGCCAATGTTGTTGACAAAGTTGATACCCTTCTTGATTCTGATTGATCTGTGTTCAAGAAGTGGCATTGATGAGCGCGGCACTGTTCCAAAAGTTGAACTGTTTTGAACTGGGAGCGCTGCGACAGCAATCAGCTGACTCTGAGGACGCAGTAGGGACTACTAGCACAACAAAAAACGGCGTTAGTGGACACGGCACCGAACCCAAAGTCCCTTCAAATGTGACCAAGATATGTAGATCAAAGTGTGCACATCTCTGGAGAACCATGTGTTATAATGAATAAGCACTCCTTCACACAGACACAGGCTGTTTTCGAAATGACCTGCTACATACTGCGTTTGAATTTAGTCTGTAGTATGACTGCTCTGTTGGATCTGCTCTGCAGGATGCTGGGTCAGACGTCGCTGGATATCCGGTTTTGGAGAGTGGAAGTAAACAACGGCCAAGCTGATAGAGAAACTGCTTCTTTAGCATCACTTATGATTTAAAAAGTTAAGAAGCTGATCCCTCCGTCAATAAAGGAACGAGTGCTGTGCAAACATTACGCAAGGGAGACTGGTCCGATGCACACTGTGAAATTTTCATGAAAGTACGACATCCAGGTAGAGTTTTGGCATACTGCAGATTTTGCTCTTGTTCACATCCTTTATACTAAATTTTGGCCACATTAGTACGTACTGCTAGTATCATAGGTTTCGAAAACAGCCATAGTGTTAGGTAATCGAATGGTGCATTCAGGAGGACCTCTTCAACCTAGAGTATCTGCTGTGGTCACTGAGACATGGCTTTATGGCTTTGTTAAGGCACTTCAGCATCTAACCCTCAATTTGTTTACAGACCTGAAGAGGCCGTTTATCAGGACTCACTTCTGTCAGGAAGGTAGAAGACCTGGAGCAGGATGAAGTCTGAATGTTGGTGTCCAGACCTTTTATATTATTTTTTTACAGCAGCTCTTCAAAGGTGGGGTGTTTGATTCTGTAGAAAAAAAGAGCTAGCACTGCGATACACAACTCCCCTGGCACTATAGCAAATATCATTCCAACTGCATGTGTCTGCAGAGGGGAGCAGAGAGAGTACAGTAACCTGTTAGACATGAGTACGGATGATACCAAACACCCCTTCGTTACTACTGAGGTTAAATATTATTCAAATACTGGTGGAAACCTGTTGTTACTGTCTGATTATTTACCTGAGACCAGTTGATTTTTGGGGGAATTGGTTTTAGTTTTCTGACAAAGCACTGACTGGATACTCATCACTACACAGCATCATAATAGGCTGTATTAGAGGCTGATATAGATGTTGATATTGCACCAACTCTAAGAGAGAGTATGCTGAATTTCACAAATGTGCAACTCACTGTGACACAATATTCAGTGCATCGGATTAGAGCTGCACCGCTCACCTTTAAGGCTCGTATTTGAGATTCCAGGTCATTAAACTCTGCTGGTTAAGCTACAGAAAGATGCTGTGCAGTAAAGCCACCATATGTTTGTTTTTGTGCTTCAGTTAGAAGCCCAGCATCCCCTCTCTCTCTCTCACTGCAGATGTTACCCAGCAGGTTTCCACTGTTGCTGTTGTGCTTCTGACTTTACTTGAAATGGCACAATCAACCTGATGTTTTCTCCCGTCTGACCTTATTACTGAGATAGAATATTCTCAGAGACCGCCTGCACTTTCCTGTCCTCATTAAAGCTACCTGGTACAAACTTTACAGGTGTCTCAGAGACCCGTGTTTTGGTTCCCTGTTGTTGTCACATCACAGATAGTTTGTCTGTGTTTTTGAACATGGCACTAAATCAGAGATAGTCTGAAAAGGTTCCCTAGGTTTGACACAGTTCTTGTTACAAGACCAGTGTGTGTTTTCTTTTTACCTCGACGTGTTTCAACTACAAACTTCCCCCAGTCTTCTTCAGAAGAGTCCCATGATGTTGTGACTTGTCTGTCTGTTGACTTAAAGAGTCTAAACATGTCAAGGTGAAAAGAAAAACACACTGATGTAGTAACAAGAACTGACTCACTATAAATCAGAGACAGTTACTTGGCTCATGACAAGATCAAAAACTGGCGTGTGCCATGTCCCTCTGTAGCTAGTGGCCTGTTGCACCATGTTGCTCCTAAAACAGCAGCAGGTGCCGTTCTCTACCAGCATGTCATGGCCCCAGCTGCTTCTCTTGTGCTCAGTCTTCATATAGTCTTATATTATCATGTTTGATGATCAGTCTGCTTTGAAAACTGTCAAATATTGTCTTTTGACTTCACTTCTCAAAAATCATTTTCTAACCGTATTGAGATCCCGTCGATTCAAACACAAACTCAAGACGTGTTATTTACCTTCATAGAAATAAATCATCAACACTGCTCTCAATGGGCTTTGTGATGTTAACTAGAAGGATGAGAGTCGTCTCAGAGAGCAGTGTTAGACCATTGGCAGGACAAGGAAAAGGAAGGCTGCACATGCGCCTGGATGCTGACTAAAATAGCTTCTCTATTATCATCTAGTTCTCCCTCTAGTGAATGTAGATGAGAGTAAATATATATGATAGATAAAACACATTGTGTGTAGTCAAGACAATATTTGACAGTTTTCAAACATGATGATGATCACCATGGGGGTCTGACATGTCGATAGAGAACGGCCCCTGCCACTGTTTTAGGAGGGACATGGTGCGGTAGGCCACCAGCTACTGAGTGGCATGCCATCGGCCACTTTTCAATCTCTCGGCTGCTGAAGTTACAGACACATTTGTAACTTCATTACATGTGACAACATTCTCCAATTAGCTTCTAGCTGATTAGTAATCATGTGCTGAAACTGACTAATTGACTGAATGAGGAAAAATTCCAGGTGATGAACTCTGAAGTTTGATTTCATTCGCTGATGGGGGGACCGCCTGAGTGCACCATTAGTTTCTGTGTGAGAGGGAGCCACAGGTTCAGCCTGGACTTGATGGATCCAGGAGCACATGTGTGCTACTGCTGCAGTCTGCAGCTTTCATGACTTCATAAGTAGTGTATGTAAATAATGCTTGCACAGAAACATCTTACAGTTTGATCGTGGCGTGTTGTGAGAAATTACTTCACTCTGAAAAGGGAACTGAAAAAACAAATGAGTGGGCTCCAGAAATAGTTCTTTAAAAAGTGTGTTAAGCCCTGTCAGTGGTGGACTCAGGTTTTCTGAGGGCAGGGGTGGAAAAGGGCACCAATACAGAAAGTTTGAAAGCATTAAGGACAGCCAAAAGGGGGCCAAGGGAGCAAGTTTTGTCAACAGGATGGGCATCCACTTTTCTCTTTAGAGAGTGTTCTTCATGATCTCAATCAAAAGGTGGCACTTTAACAGTGTTTTTTTTTAAACAGGGTTAGATCAGTGGGGACCATCAGTGGCCCCTGGGTCAACCACAGACCTGATAAAGATAACAGGGGGCTGCTTAAGATGCTCTAACGTTGTTCTCAGTCGGTCAGTTGAGTGGCATCTCAATTAAAGTGTCACCACACCGGCCTATAAGAGAGGCCAGCTGACAGCATCCAGTCTGGTGATACAGAGAGGGTTCAGGTGTGTTAGAAACAAGCTGAGGGCTGGCATGAATAATTCAACACATGCACGCACGCACGCACGTACGCACGCGCACACACACACACACACACACACACACACACACACACACACACACACAGTTCATTTTGTGCAAACCGTCTGAGTATCAGAGAGAGTTTGATGTGATGTGGCAACGAGTGCATGGTTATCTGGAGGTATACAAAGAAACGAGCTCAGAGTCAGCTCAGATTTCTGTTCAGGGTTTGTGAGCTAAAACCAAAGCTCAGAATATTTTCACCAAGTGAAGAGAAAGTTGGATTCTAAGAAATGTCGCCTTCAGAATAATCACTTGAAGAGCGAGCGTCCCATTTCAGACACAGATATGTAACTTACCCCATGCTCCGAGGATCTGGATGCTGGTTTTCAGACCGATTCCAGTCACAACTCCACTTTGAGTCGTTTTCCACCCTCGGTTTCCAAACTGACTATCTTCTTCCCTGAAATCCTGAAATCCTGAACGGTTCAAGTTACATTCCAAAAAAACAAAAAAGAGAAATCACTTCCGACTCCAGATTCCACCCGGTCCCCCTCCAACAGTCCTCCTCTCTTCCCAAGTCAGTTGTTGTCCTCCAGCCTGTCTGCCTTCCTTTGTCCGCGGGTTTCCACTGCGAGCAGCCCCGCAGACCCGTCGTCCCCCGTGCGTAATTACGCGCAGTTTCCGTCGCTCCGCTGGCCTGACTCACCGGGGAATGTCGATGAAAGTCAGGCAGAAGAGTTCTTTGGGGCTCAATCCTCTTCCAGGACTTGTGCTGTGCTCCGTTGCCGCCTCTGTTCCAGATCACACTGGGACCTCATTCAGCTTTCACAGCGGGACCGTGGAGCCTCTTCAGCGCCATCTGATGGCCTCAGTGGAAGCTACAGACCCCTCCTCCCTCCGCCCCTCCTCCCCATCCTCATCCTCCTCCTCCTCCTCCTCATCCTCATCCTCGCCTACTTTACACTCAAATGTCAGAAAGTGAAATTTGATATGAGGAAATTATGGGGCCCGTTTGTAAAAATGTGCACACTGAAAAAAACAGAAACAATTCAACCCACTTAGCTCCAAAACGTCATAAAAATGTAGAGTGAATTTTTAAAAGTCACTTTTTTTTATCACATTTAGAGAAATATTTGTGATCTTCTTCAGATTTAATTTTGTTGTGAAAAATATATTAAGTTAAAATCATTGTTAAATCCAAATGCTAAATATAAATCTAAATGTTAAATCTAGATGTTCAACAATAAATCAAAATGTTAAATATAAATATAAATGTTAAATCTAAATCTAAATGTTAAATGTTAAATATAAATGTTAAATGTTAAATATAAATATAAACGTTAAATATAAATCTAAATGTTAAATGTTAAATATAAATCTAAATGTTAAATATAAATAGAAATGTTAAATGTTAAATATAAATATAAATGTTAAATATAAATATAAATATAAATGCTAAATATAATTGTTAAATCTAAATCTAAATGTTAAATGTTAAATATAAATATAAATGTTAAATCTAAATCTAAATGCTTAATCTAAATGTTAAATATAAATATAAATGTTAAATATAAATATAAATATAAATGCTAAATATAAATGTTAAATATGAATATAAATATAAATGCTAAATATAAATGTTAAATATGAATATAAATATAAATGCTAAATCTAAATGTTAAATATAAATCTAAATGTTCAAGATAAATCTAAATGTTAAATCTAAATGCTAAATCTAAATGTTAAATGTTGCTCCGCGATCCTAAACATTTAGCTGATATGCGTCAGTGTGAATTTGCCTATCAGCTAAATATTTAGGATCGCAGAGCAACATTTAACATTTAGATTTAACATTTATATTTATATTTAACATTTAGATTTATATTTAACATTTAGATTTATATTTAATATTTTGATATATATTTAACATTTGGATTTAACAACATTTTAACTTAATATATTTTTCACAACAAAATTAAATGTGAAGAAGATCACAAATATTCCTCTAAATTTGATTAAAAAAAAGTGACTTTTAAAACTTCTCTCTACATTGTTGTGATGTTTTGGAGCTAGATGTGGAGAATTGCGTGCCTTAAGAGCGTGTTTATGAAGTGCAGCTCGGAGCAGCTGATGTTATTGGTGAAAGAGCAGAAGCCAAATGGATGTTTACAATAAGCTTCAGTTAAAGCACTGCTCTTGATCCTCCATAATATCAGATCATATTTGGCACAAAGCCTTTTATATAGAGCTACATAATAATCTCTCCAAACACTGTAATGGACAGGATCTCATGTGTAAAAGGGACGAGAATAAAAATACCACAGAGCTCCATAAATTCAGTCCACATGAACATGGAGACCCTGCAGGAATATTACGCATTGATATAATATTCATAAGGTCCTTTTTCAAAGCCATGATTATGTCATCAAATGAATGTGTTCATCACATTATGCTGGGAACACTAAACGGAAGTAAACCTGATTCATACAGCACCGAGAAATATTACACAGAGTATCAAACCCAATCTTACACACACAACAGCATGCTCAAACCAAAGTGACATTAGTGGAGAGTCTGTGTGGTAATGTTTAAGCAGATAAGGAGGCCTAGTTTTGAAATGCATTATGATAATGGGAACATCATGTCCATTAAATTAAGGCAAATTTAAAAAGCTAAACCTCCCCCACTCCTCCCATTTCTTTATGTTTTATCTCATGATGTTTGATTATCCCTCCTGTTATCCTCAAACTCTACTGAGCTGTGCATTCTTCTATATGTCAGCTCCACCCCTACGTTGTGTGAGTCATCAGTGTCTTCACAGGACAATATTTCCCACCCCACAGTCCAGCAAATATCAATGTTCTCATGGGAAAGAACTCTCCCCTGTGCCTTGTGTTCAGGTATGGTGATGTCAGGTCAGGGCCCTAAAGCAGAGGGAGGTTTTTCTAGATGATAAAATTGTCTGTTATATGGACCTCAGTATCATCCGAAAACAACCAAAACAAATACGTGTAAAAAGTAGATTTTTCTTATGTTTTAAACAGCTGAAACAACCAGGGGTCAAATTGACCCCAGGGAACACGGATGCGGATAAAATGTGTAATAATATTCATTTTTCTGTTTACCTAGTTGTCCCCTTTCATTTAGGAAAAGTCATGAAATATGAAGCAAAATAAATATGTTAACCATATTTTTTTAAACATTTAATGGGGTCAAATTGACCCCAATGATAACAGGAGGGTTGAAGATTTTTTGAGTTGTATTTTTGGAGATGTGTGCCTTTACTGGATAGGACAGCTGGAGAGAGACAGGAGATGTGGGGAGTAGAGAGAAGGGGAAGACATGCAGCAAACGGACTCCAGCTGCAACAGCTTCTACTTCTCGTCTCATCACTATCACCTCTCTCTCTTACTCCCCTCTATCCCTCTTTCCAGACCCAACTCGGTCAAGGCATGATGTGTGTCTAACATGAGTCTGGTCCTGCTGGAGGTTTCTGCCTGTTAAAGGAAGTTTTTCCTCGCCACTGTTACTAGCTAAATACTGCGAGGTGCAATGCTCATGGTGGATTAAGTATGCGGTCAGACTGAGTCTTGGTGTTGGGTCTCTGTTCATAATTTGACATAGAGTGGTCTAAACCTCCTATGTTTGTAAAAGCGTCTTGAGATAACGTTGTTGTGAATTGGCGCTATATAAATAAAGATTGATTGATTGATTGATTGATTGATTGATTGATTGATTGATTGATTGATTGATTGATTGATTGATTGATTGATTGATTGATTGATTGATTGATTGATTGATTGATTGATTGATTGATTGATTGATTGATTGAAGTGGTAGATGTTGGGAGTCAAACCTGCAACCGCTGCAACAAGGACTCTACATCCTCTGCACATGTGGCGCGTGCTCAGACAGCTAGGCCAGTGGCGCCCCTTGATTAAAGGGATTTTAGAAGAGTTAAACTTTGAGGAAGCTGCTCATTTGTAAAAAGAAAAATAAGAAAAATGTAAACAAAACAAGAAAAGTGGAGGAAAACTGAAACATTTATTTGTATCACTCCCCCAAAAAATCTTGACTGCTGTCACGTTTTGAAAAGAGCTTGTAGTGGCCATTTGTCATAAAAAAAAACTCAAAGAAAAATCAAAATATAAAACTCAAACTTTAACTAAACTTAATCAAAGGGTCACTGATGCACCGTGGGGATGTGATGTACGCAGGCAGAAGAAGTCCAATGTCCATGCATGAGTTCAGCGGTTTCCAATGGTTTATTTTGATGGCAAACTAAAGGAACAAAGAAAATCACAGCTCCTGCTGCCTCTCTTGTGCTGGTGAAAAACAATAGGCCCACCCAGGTGCATGCTGGCCTTCTGCCACCTACCTACCTAAATAACTAATGACTAGCAAAAAATATATCCCCAAAATCTAACTTTAATTACCTATAAAAAAGAAAGGTTTGGATACATCTAACAACTAATACTACTTATTAATTCTAAAATAGATCAACAGATAGCTCCAACAGAGCTGCTCTTCATTGTATTAATTCAGTCACCCTGGTTTTGAGCCATTACTACATCCAAACAAAGCACTCATTTGTGTGGATATTGGCTGAACATGAGAGAGAGCAGCATCAAATGTAGTGGAAGAGCTATGGGAGCAGCTCTGTGCACAAACCTTGCTGCTCAGTGGACTGTTACCGCTCTGCAGCTGACTGCTCGGCTGTGCTGCAGGGAGACAACAGGGAGCATCAGATCTCTGCCTCACAAGCAAACAACCTTCATGTTCATTTAGGGAGACACTTCTCAGCCGGGCCCAGGCAGTTTGCAGCACAGCTGGACAGAGTGGACAAGATTGGGCTGAACCTCCATGCCCTCTGCCTTTAACACACACACACACACACACACACACACACACACACACACGCACGCACGCACGCACGCACGCACACCATTAATCACCTCTGGCAGCCTGGTGTGCACACACAGATGGGACTTGTTGAAGATTTCTCTCCTCTCTGTGGTTGAATCAAACACACTGTGTCTTCTGCTGCTGCATTCAATGTTGTAAGAACATTTCAAGCAACTTTTTGTAACCAACAACTTTCTTTTATTAATTGCTAGACAGATCAGTTCAAAAATATTATGTCAGAGGAAAATGACGAGTGGGCATTCTTCTGAAAGAGGAAATGGCAGAAATACTTTCCCAGTTACCAAATAAAACAGGAAAGACTTCTCACTTCAAGCTGCTACAACTACTACTAACCATAGACCTTTCTGGAGTCCCTGAGCTCCCTTGTCTCGTAGGTTCCTCTGGATCTCTGCCGCAGACAGCCTGCTGCTACAACTACTACTACCCGTCTAACCACTATCATCTCTCTCTCCCTCTATCCCTCTCTCTATCTCGGCTTCAGCAGAACCATAGACAACCAACATGCAGGCCTGCTCATCATACCTAACGTTTCTAAAAATTAATATGGGAGGTGGAGCCTTCAGCTATAAGGCACCTCTCTTTTGGAATCATCTACCAGTCAGGGTCCAAGAGGCAGACACCCTCTCTACTTTTAAGAGTAGGCTTCAAACTTTCCTTTTTGATAAAGCTTATAGTTAGAGCTGGATCCGGCTTGGACCAGCTCTTAGTTATGGTGTTATAGGCTTAGACTGCCACTCTGGGATCCTGTCTTTCACTCTCTCTCCTCTCCTCCCATTAAAGTCACTAACCATAGACCTTTCTGGAGTCCCTGAGCTCCCTTGTCTCGTAGGTTTGCTCTGACCTGCTGCTGTGGACATGTCAGACTCCAGCTGCTACAACTACTACTATCTGTCTCCCCACTATCATCTCTCTCTCTTCATCTCCCTCTATCCCTCTCTCCAACACGGTCTCAGCAGATGTGTGTCTAACATGAGTCTGGTCCTGCTGGAGGTTTCTGCCTGTTAAAGGAAGTTTGTCCTTGCCACTGTAACTTGCTAAATGCTGCAAAGTGCTCTGCTCATGGTGGATTAAGATGAGATCAAACTGAGTCCTGTCTGTAAGATGGAACTGGATCTGATCCGGTCTTGATGTTGGGTCTTTGTTAATAATAGAACATAGAGTACGGTCTAGACCTGCTCTGTTTGGAAAGAGTCTGAGGAGAACATTGGTTGGGATTTGGTGCTATATAAGTTGGAATAAGTTCAGTTCCTCCTAACTCTTGAATGTCAGAGCAGCACATAAAAAATCTGCTGAATAACGGGAGATTAAACTTCAGGCCCAATTATTCCAGCTCGGTGAGAGGAACGAGTCGGAGCGACCAGCAGGAGGAGCACAGAGAGCCGTAAAGAGTGAACGAGGTGAACGTTTGGGGTTAAGATCCTTTAAAGGAGCTGCAGGATGTAGATGACGTGGCAAACCCTCCACTGCATATGTTAGCCTCTGATAATTACTGAATAAAGATCACTGACATTTTCAGGCTCATAAAGAAATGGACCGGGGGAAATTTAGAGAGCACGGCAGAAAATGAACACCCACTCAGAAGTAATGCCAGGACAAGAATATATCCACAGTGTATGTCAGTTTGGGGCCAAAGCTCATTTTTAGCTCCTACAGATAACAGACAGTGTATCTAAACATTTAAAAATTGGTGTAAGATGTTCACTATCTGATAACACTAATAGATCTGTACACCTGAGTGATTTTAAACGATGTAAAGTTGCTTAAAGTTGGGGAATAGCTCGTTGTTTTGCAGTTAGCACTCAACTTCTAATTTAAGAAAGTTCCTTAAATTAATTCTGAAGCTTGTTTTGATTATATTCGTATCTTCTAGGAGGCCGAATTCCCCTGGTACAAGATGGCAGCAACCAAGGGTGTAGCGGACGCAGGGGACACATGGTACAGAACATATCTGTCCTCTGTGTCCCCGGCACTTTTCTATACCGTGAAACAAGTTTGACACCCGTTCAATCCATTCTAACAAGTCTGAGCTCCAAGTTCCCCCTGATGCCCCATGAGTGCTGCTTTTTTGGGGGGTCTTTCTTTCATGATCAGAGCGGAAAGGAACGCTCCAACTGCTGCTTCTACCGAGGCCAGGATGTGCTCGAAGTTCACACTAAAAGGTAAAGCAATCAAGCCAGCAAGCGGCACTAGACTAACACAAATGGACACAAAAATATTCACCACAAAGCAGGAATTAAGTGTTAGATTCTCAAAATGTTCTGGGGGAGGACCTACAGACCCCCCTCTTATTACCTCTGCCTCAGTACATTTGAAATAACCCTAAACTGTCAGTACCAGGGGTTTGAAAGGAGATGCCCTTTGACCTAGCTAATTCAATTCTGGCCATGATGCTTTACTGCACATCTTTCTCTGCTCATGTTTCCTGTCTCTCTTCAGCTGTCCTATCAATAAAGGCAAAAAATACCAAAAAACACTTTTTTAAAAAGAAGAAGAATCAAAACAACAAGAAACAAATAACATATCGCGCTAAAATCTTAACAACCCTCACAGTTTGTCCCCCTCACTTCTGAAATGATGGCTGCGCCCCTGGCAGCAACATACAGGCCGAATAATTGTCTGTCTCTCTGTCAAACGGGACTCTTGACTTCTACATGTAGTGTTTGCAATAACTTACATCACTATCTGTGAGTATTGTATTGTATTCTAGCTTTATTTATCTAGTTTTATTTTTACTTATTTTATTCTATTTTATTTTATTTTATTTTTATTTTTACTTATTTTTTACTTATTGAAACTTCTTTCTAAATTGTACTTATGTCTGGGTTGCTGTAACAACTGAATTTCCCCCCCGGGGGATCAATAAAGTAATATCTTATCTTATCTTAGCTATTCATCAGATAGAAGTGTAAATAGTGTGAATATATTAGTAATATTTGCACATATTTTATTTTATTCTATTTTTATGTTATTTTATTCTATTTTATTTTATTCTATTTGTATTGTATTCTTCTTTTTTTGTTATTCTATTTTTATGTTATTTTATTTTTTTCTATTCTATTTACTCTATTCTATCTTACCTTTATTATTACTATTATTATTGTTATTATATTTTTAACTATGTAAGTATATAGTTGTATTCCTTGTGTATTTCTTATCTTATCTTTGACCAGCAGGGGGCAGCAGCGCTCCGTCTCTGCCTCTGATCTGCTGCAACTTCCACAAGAAGAAGAAGAAGAAGTCAACTTATTACGTCATCATACCGCGACGAGTAGTGCCCATGCCGTACACGAGGATGTGTTCCTCTCCATGTAAATAGAGTCATTTGGTTCTTATTTGGTAAAAGAACGAGCTGGATTTTGACATTAAGATAAAGAGATCCGGATCGACCCGACATGGCGGACTTCTCCTCTCTGGGTTTGTCAGACTGGCTCGTTAAACAGTGTAAACAGCTCGGGATCAACAAACCCACCCCTGTTCAGGAAAACTGCATGCCAGCTATTATACAAGGTAACTCAGATCTACCTTAAATAATCTGTTAAATCACACCACGTGACTTACCTGTCATGTAAGGATGTTGACTTGTGGTGTCTGTTTTAAATGTCTGTGCTTTAGAGTGAGTCTAAAGTGGAAGATAAACACTTTGTTTATATACTAACTCTTTGTTTTGATTTTAAAGCTTTAAAAACAGCTGATTTCAGACTTACAGTTTTTATTATTGTGTCCAGAATTAGTGGGTCACCTGTTTTCAAAGGTCTGGATTCAGCTGCTTCTCTTGTGATCAGTCTTCAGACAGTCTAACATGATCATGTCTGATGATCAATTTACTTTGAAAACTGTCAAATATTAACTATAACCTAATATATAAACCATATATATATATATATATATATATATATATATATATATATATATATATATAACCGTATTTATTATTATTATTATGTTCATCTGCACTCTGGCTGAGGCACATTTATTTAAACTACCAGTCAAAAGTTTGGACACACCTTCTCATTCAATGTTTTTATTTATTCTAATTATTTCCAACATTGTAGATTAATACTGAAGACATCAAAACTATGAAATAATCTGGTTTTGCCATAATCTGGATTACAACAGTAGTCAAATAGGGCTATCCATTGTGTGCTAACCCTACCTCTGAACAACACAACTGATGGTCTCAAACACATTAAGAAGGCAAGTCATTCTACAAATGAACTCTTGACAAGGCTCATGTTCATTAGAAACCATTCCAGGAGACCACTTCATGAAGCAGACTGAGAGAATACCAAGAGTGTGCAAAGCTGTCATGAAGGAAAAAGGGGGCTACTTTACAGAATCTAAAATATAAAACATATTCTGCTTTGTTTAACACTTTTTTAAAAATTAAATAATTCCATATATGTTCTTTCATAGTTTTGATGTCTTTGGTATTAATCTACAGTGTTTACAATAATTACAATAAATACAAACCCTTGAATGAGAAGGTGTTTCAAGGGCATAGGTCCTTTTGGATCTTGCTGTCACTCTGATTACAAGTGATAAACTTCAGTGTGTGCAGATAAGCAAACATACAGAAGGATTATGATTAGAGTATGACAACCCTCTTGAAGTCCTCTAGAGAAACAGCTGTAAGTAAAGCAGATCTGGTGACTGATGGAGACTTTCTTTCAGGTCGGGACTGCTTGGGCTGTGCTAAGACTGGAAGTGGGAAGACGGCCGCGTTTGTGCTGCCGGTGCTGCAGAAACTGTCAGAGGACCCGTACGGCATCTTCTGCTTGGTGCTGACTCCCACCAGGTCTGTGCTGTGTGATGTCTGTTGTGTCCACATAAACACTCACAGCTTAGCTCAACAAGACAAGGCATTACAAATGTTTTGATTGATGTTAGAAATGATGTTTGATGTGTGATGTCATGCAGAGAGCTGGCCTATCAGATCGCAGAGCAGTTCCGAGTCCTGGGGAAGCCTCTTGGTGTGAGAGACTCCATCATAGTCGGTGGAATGGGTAACACTATGCCTCTCTGTCTCACCTCTCTCCTGTGTTCTGCTCCTATAACGACCTGTCCTCTGTGCTGACGTCGTCGTCCCTCTCGTGTTTCTTGCAGACATGGTGGCTCAGGCCCTGGAGCTCACTAACCAGCCGCATGTTGTTGTAGCAACGCCGGGACGGCTGGCCGATCACATCCGCAGCTCCAACACCTTCAGCCTGAGAAAGATCCAGTTTCTGGTGAGTTCAGGAGGGAACATGAGATGAGACTTGGACCAGGTTTCAACAACCTACTCACATCCTGTTTGCCAACATTGAGACTTAGCTTCGTGAATCAATCATCACCCGGTCTGAACAACCTTAAGTCCATGACAGAATCAACTTTGAACTCTTTTGAAGCAGAAATTAATCATACATTTGATCGCTCAGCAAGTGTCTTAAAACAACCAAACCCAGTTCCAGTGTCATGAATTATTAAAACAATAGATTTCAACACCAGGAGATTAGTTGTGATTAGATTTTTGGAAGTGTAAAGATCACTTGCTGCCCCCCCCCCGGATTGAAACTTCAGACTTCCTCAGCTTCTGATCTCGCCTCTGTTTCAGATCATGGACGAGGCGGACCGTCTGCTGGAGCAGGGCTGCACAGACTTCACCAAAGACCTGGAGACCATCCTGGGGGTTTTACCGGCTAAGAGACAGACGCTTCTGTTCAGCGCCACACTGACCGACACCCTGCAGGAGCTGAAGAGCATCGCCATGAACGATCCGCACTTCTGGGAGAGCAAGTCAGAGTGAGTACGCCTGAAGCTGTGTGGAAACTGTGTTCAGTCAGACATGGAGATCTACTTATTCCAAATCTGTTCTACAGCTCAACATCTTTGAAAACTGTCGTCATAAATCTGAAGCCTTTCTGATGTGATTCAAGTTTAAATCATCCTCTCCAAAACTTCTTCTGACTCTCGCTCTTGGAGCCAAACCAGCTCTGTGGTTGCTGTTTTGCGCTCTGACCCCTGACCTCTCTCTGTCTGCATGAACTCTGAAGTGAACTTTAACATTAAGGTGAACTTTAACGCCATTACAGGACAAAAACTGTGGAGGAGCTGGACCAGAGGTTCATCCTCACTCCAGAGAAGGTGAAGGACGCCTACCTGGTCCACCTGATCCAGAAGTTTACTGACGAGCACGACGACTGGTCCATCATCATCTTCACCAAGACGTGCAAGTAAGAAACCCGGCTAGCGGTCCTCAAAATGTCAGAAAGTATGCTCTCTTTAACTTTGAAATAAATCCCATAGAGGTCCAATGAAAGCCTCCCCCAATTAAAGGCAGGGTCCCTTATAGTAGCCGGGTGTGGCCGCACGTTTTGACAAATAAAGGCCTGTCTCAATTAAAAGCCTGGGTGCATTAACTGCTTTCTGGCAGTCTGTTCAATGTAGCACCTGATTGTTTTTACAAACTAGTCCGAGGGTTTTTCTCTAATTCAGTCCCAACAAGGCACATTCTATAGTAGACACATTGACGATTCAAAGATATCAAAAAAATATTGAGAAATCTAAAAATTGTGGGCGTGGCAGACTTTCAGGCGGTGCATCAAACGCACATGTCTCGCCATAAACAGGAAATGGATTTTTGGGGGCTTTAAATCGCACCAAATCAGCGAACCGCCACACCTGCTGCACATCAGGCGGAGGGGTGGTTGCAGGTGTGCGAGGGCCCGTTCATCGCCGCTTATATTTTGGGGCTTTTTTGCCTTTATTGGATAGGACAGCTGAAGAGAGACAGGAAATGTGGGGAGTAGAGAGCGGGGGAAGACATGCAGTAAATGGTCGACCGGCCGGAAGTCGAACCGGCGACCTCTGCGACGAGGACTATAGCTTCTATACGTGGGGCGCTTAGACCACTGGGCCACCAGCGCCCCAACAGCTTTGATTTTATACTGACACTGAAATGCCACACATCACATTTACTGATCACCAAAGCAGCACAGAGTAAACAGCGACCTAAATGCTGCCAGGCTGTCAAATTTGGCAACATAAAGCAGCAGGGGGATTCTTTCCTGATGATTTTAAAGAGAACGGGAGGAAACAGAGCTGAACCTAAACTTGAATCATAGAAAGAAGATGTAAAGCGGACTCTTGAGTGGTGGTAGGAGGAGGGTTAAACGGTCAGCTGGAGCGAATTATCGTATAGATCGGCGTTACAGTCTCCTAAGAGTTGATGAGGCTGAAAGATGAAGGAGGAGAGTCTTTGTCCCAAGTGGAGGAGTTTAAGTATCTCTGGGTCTTGTTCATGAGTGAGGGGAAGAGGGAGCGTGAGATTGACAGATGGATCGGGGCGGCGTCTGCAGTGATGTTGATGCTGTACTGGTCTGTCGTGGGGAAGAGAGAGCTGAGCCAGAAGGCAAAGCTCTCAATTTACCGGTCAGTCTACGTTCCAACCCTCACCTGTGCTCACGAGCTGGGGGTAGTGACCGAAAGAACAAGATCACGAATACAAGAGGCCGAAATGAGCTTTCTCCACAGGGTGTCTGGGCTCAGCCTTAGAGATAGTCAGGAGATCAGACATCAGGGAGAGGCTCAAAGTAGAGCCGCTGTTCCTCTGGATCGAGAGGAGACAGATGAGGTGGTTCAGGCATCTGGTCAGGATGCCTCCTGGACGTCTCCCTGGGGAGGTGTTTCGGGCATGTCCGTCTGGGAGGAGGCCACAGGGAAGACCCAGGACACGCTGGCGAGATTATATCTCTCAGCTGGTCTGGGAACGCCTCGGTGTCCTCCCTGAGGAGCTGGTGGAAGTGGCCGGGGAGACGAGCGTCTGGGCTTCCCTGCTGAGACTGCTGCCCCTGTGACCGGACCCGGATAAGCGGAGGAAGATGGATGGATAGTGAAGATAGAATGAAGAATGAAAGAAGAATGCCTTGAGTACATGAACAAGTATTAAACCCTTTTTATTTCCTCTCAGGGACTGCCAGATCCTCACCATGATGATGCGTGAATTCAACTTCCCGACGATCTCCCTGCACTCCATGATGAAACAGGTGAGACTGAACATCGGCCTGCCAGAGGATTACTGGGATTACTCTTAATCATGAAGCCTCGATGCTCCTTTAGAAGTCAGGGTTGGATTTTGTAATATTTGTCACATTCATGGCAGAGAGACAAACATGTGGAGATAAAGCCCTTTGTGGGAACGTAGAAACAGACAGAGGAGGATTAGGGCGGATTATAGCAGAAGAACGGGCCTGCAGACTGAACGGCTCTTTCTCTCCTGCAGAAACAACGCTTTGCAAACCTCGCCAAGTTCAAGGCCAGCGTCTTCAAAATCCTGATTGCAACAGACGTGGCCTCACGGTAAGGAGTTCTGCCAAGACGCTCTTTATCTGGATGTTGGTGTTTTGCTTAAATTGAAAACTTATAACACAGTGAAGATGTCACAGAGTTTCTGTTCTCTTCTTTCTGCTTTCAGAGGTTTAGATATTCCAACCGTCCAGGTCGTCATCAACCACAACACGCCCGGCCTTCCAAAGATCTACATCCACAGAGTCGGACGGACGGCAAGAGCAGGTCAGGAAACAACTCAGCATGATCTGATCTGATCTTTAAATAAAAGCAGCTCAATATTGACGATGATGTTTTCCTCCTCTGCAGGGAGGAACGGCGTCTCTGTCACACTGGTGACTCAATACGACATTCACCTGGTTCAAGCTATTGAAGCGCAGACTCGTAAGTTTCATGGTTACATAAAGTAGTACTCGACCCAACATCATGGCAGGATAAGATCCAGTCCCATCTTACAGACAGGACTCAGTCTGATCTCATCTTAATCCACCATGAGCAGAGCACTTTGCAGCATTTAGCAAGTTACAGTGGCAAGGACAAACTTCCTTTAACAGGCAGAAACCTCCAGCAGGACCAGACTCATGTTAGACACACATCTGCTGAGACCGAGTTGGAGAGAGAGATGATAGTGATGAAACGGATAGTAGTAGTCGTAGCAGCTGGAGTCTGGCACGTTCAGAGCAGCAGAGATCCAGAGGAACCTACAAGACAAGGGAGCTCAGGGACTCCAGAAAGGTCTATGGTTAGTAACTTTAATGAGACAGGAAGAGTTAAAGTAAGAGAGAGGAGAGAGAGGGAAAGAGAGGATCCCAGTGTGTCAGTCTAAGCCTATAGCAGCATAACTAAGATCTGGTCCAAGCCTGATCCAGCTCGTACTCAGAAAGTTTGAAGCCTACTCTTAAAAGTAGAGAGGGTGTCTGCCTCCCGGACCCTGACTGGTAGATGACTCCAAATGAGAGGGGCCTGATAGCTGAAGGCTCTACCTCCCATACTATTCTTAGAGACGTTGGTACGGTTAGGAGGCCTGCATGTTGGGAGCGTAGTGTTCTAGAGGGGCTCTATGGACTTTATTAAATTCACTTTGTGACATTTTGAATCTGGAAACGGTCAGAAGAAGAGAGAGCACAGAGGGGGTCGTGTGAAGAAAACAAGAGGAACCTACGAGACAAGGGAGCTCAGGGACTCCTGAAAGGTCTATGGTTAGTAACTTTAATGGGACAGGAAGAGTTAAAGTGAGAGACAGGCAGATAGAGGAGAGCGAGGGAAAGACAGGATCCCAGTGTGTCAGTCTAAGCCTATAGCAGCATAACTAAGAGCTGGTCCAAGCCTGATCCAGCTCTAACTATAAGCTTTATCAAAAAGGAAAGTTTGAAGCCTACTCTTAAAAGTAGAGAGGGTGTCTGCCTCCCAGACCTTGACTGGTAGATGATTCCAAAGGAGAGGTGCCTGATATCTAAAGGCTTGACCTACCATACTACTTTTAGAGACTTTAAGTACGATGATCAGGCCTGCATGTTTGGAGCGTTAGTGTTCTAGAGGGGTACTAGCGCACTATGAGCTCTTAAGATACGAAGGTGGAGCTTTATAGGTCAGAAGAAGGATTTTAAATTCTAATCTAGGTTTTATGGGGAGTCAGTGTGGAGAAGCTAACACTGGAGAGATGTTCCTAGTTCTAGTCAGTGCTCGAGCTGAAGAGCTAAGAGAGTCATTTTTGTGTTGTTTTCAAGTAATGAGAAATGTTTACATGCTCATTCTCTGTCCTATGACTAAATATTTGCTTTACTTGCTGGAAGAGCTCTCATGGTCTGAAACCTCATCAAGATAAACACACTAACTCAACCTCAGGCATCGACCGAGACCTACAAGCTGTGAACGCTCTCAGGTGAACAGGCATGATGTAACTCCACAAACGGGTCTGTTGTGTTCCCGCAGAGACGAAGCTGGAGGAGTTTCCTGTGGTGGAGAAAGACGTCCTGAAGATCCTCACTCAGGTCAACGTGACGAGACGCGAGTGTGAAATCGTACGTTACTGTTTTTTTTATTCTGCATATTCAGTTTCGATCTTATACCTTTGTAGTTCAGTGAATATCAGATGTAGCTGTTTATATTTTATACTCCACACACTAACTGTTGGTTCACTTCTCTTCATGTTGCAGAAACTGGAGGCGACAGATTTCGATGAGAAAAAGGAGATCAACAAGAGGAAACAGCTGATCTTGGAGGGGAAGGTACGTTTCTTCAGGAGGTGGTAGAAGTGGTAACATTAGAGGTGCAGATCCATTAAAATGTTAAGTGTTCAAACCTTATAATTTACCAAACAGTGTGTTGTTTGGTTCTTCATAATTCCAATGAAGTTTTTAGTTTGTTGAAGATGACATTTTTTCCTGTTTTTTGTATGTTTCTCTAAACCTCCGTAGGTTACACAATCCTTTCCTACCAGCAGAACTAAACCCAGAATATTGTGGGAACACATCAGCTGTACATGCAAATCATAGACTGTATAAATATGGACGTAGTATCCGTGGCGTCACCCATCTGTGTCTGAAGCGCTGTTTTGAGGCCAATCATCGGTGGCAGCCATATTGCTGCTGTCGAGCGATTGTGGCGTAAAGAGGCGGGCTTTGAGCCTCCTCGCCAACAGCTGCAGTGTTCCCGCCTGTCAATCAAGTCAGCTGTGCCTCTCATTGGAAGACTCGTAATCTCAATACCTTTGAAATTGCAGCGTTAGAAAAATAATTCACCCCCCGTACAGTGTGTGCTGATCGAGAAATGAGCTATCCAGACTACACTCGTCTTTTGAACCAGGCTGTAAACATGTTTATTTCTGCTGTAAAGATTTTTTGAATTGGTGTGTATGTGGTTTCTGGTTCTTCTGGAGCCAGCCTCAAGCAGACACTCAAGGAACTGCAGTCTTTTAGCACTTCCACATTGGCTACAATTCTCGCGGCAGGAGGTTGCCGATAGGGTTACACCTGTATCTTGAAAAAAACGAGTGTGATAACTTTTCTCCTACGAACGGACCTCCTCCATTGTTGTAGAAAAAGTTGGTATCAGAAGCCCCGCCCTTCTTGATTCTGATTGGTTGGTGATCAGGAAGTGACATTGACGAGCGCGGCGGTGTTTCAAAAGTTGAACTGTTTAACTGAGGCTGTTTCCGAAATCGCCTACTATACTAGCAGTACGTACTGATATGTCCAAAATTCAGTATGTAGTAAGTAGTATGTGAACAAGAGCAAAAATCTGCAGTATGCCAAAACTCCCCGGATGTCTACTGATTTGGGAAAGTATCTCAGTGTGCATCGGACCAGTCTGCCTTGCGTACTGTTTCCCATAATGCACAGCGCTCATTCTGATTTATCTTTTTCCTCATTTTTTGACGGGAGGAAATCTGTTTTTGGGTGCTGTGAAAGTTATCAAATTACATATAAACCACTTCCTAACTTTTTAAATCATAAATGGATGCTAAATAAGCATTTTATTTATCGGCTTCGCCGTTGTTTACTTCCGCTTTCCGAAACCGGAAATCCAGCGAAGTCTGGCTCAGCATGCTGCATGACAGATCGAACAGAACAGTCATACTACATACTAAATTCAAACGCAGTATGTAGTAGGCAATACCTACTGCCTACTACATTAGTAAGTAGTATGTAGCAGGCCGTTTCAGAAACAGCCTGAGAGTGCTGCGACAAAAATCAGCAGACACTAAGGACGCTAAATCACATAGGCTGTTTTCAAAACGGCCTGCTATATACTGCGTTTGAATTTAGTATGTAGTATGACTGATCTGCGTTGCAGTACGCTGGGCCAGACGGAAGTAAACAACGGCCAAGCTGATAGATAAACTGCTTCTTTAACACTTATGATTTAAAAAGATAAGAAGTGGTTTATATGGATTTTAATAATTTTCACAGCACCCAAAAACTGAGTGCCACCCGTCAAAAAGTCAAAAAAGGAAATAGCGGAACGAGCGCTGTGCATTATGGGAAACAGTACGCGAGGCAGACTGGTCCACTGCATACTGAGAAATTGTCCTGAATCAGTACGACATCCAGAGAGTTTTGGCATACTGCAGATTTTGCTCTTGTTCACATACTACTTACTACATACTGAATTTTGGCCAAATCAGTACGTACTGCTAGTATAGTAGGCGGTTTTGAAAACAGCCACAGAGTTAGTGGACACAGCATCTGATTTGTGATCTCACTTCCGTTTCAGGATCCAGATCTGGAGGCGAAGAGGAAGGCGGAGCTGGAGAAGATCCGGGGCCACAAGAAAGTGTTCAAACAGAAAATCCAGGAGAGCATTCAGAAACAGAAACATGGACAGCTGAAGAAGAAACTGATGAAGAGGAAACAGAAGAAGAAGAAAGCAGCACAGGCGACGGCGTGACGGCTGCTGGGGGCGTGTAAATACAATGATTTGTAAACTGTACAATATGTGTGATACTTCATAAATGATGAGAACTTCAAACCATAAAAACAAGTGGTCAAATCGAAAGCCTTTATTGATTCAGTTTGACAAGAAACAACCATGTTGTGATGAAACTTCACTGCAAATGAGACAAATTATTTACATCGCATTGAGCTCTCTCTTCAAATTCATCTCAGCCGTCTGACATCGAGAGTCAAGGGTTGAATGACTAATATACAGCTGAGTCACGTCTTCAATGATCACTGCTCATGTTGCAACTCAAGGTGGCTCAGAAGATGGAAAAAAAACACCACAGCAATAACATTACGGCAGCAGGTTTTAAAGCTATAACATGTCAGGTTTCAGTGGAACGGGGAGGGGTTTTTTTTTTGCACAATGTCAACGAAACATCTATTCTCTAAGTCAATTAAACATGGCGACATGTACTCGCAACATGATTGTCACATGACTGCTGAAACAAGAGGGATAGAAACGACAGTGAAGTACATTCTTACTGTGGTCAGAAAGTAGCTTCTCTGGAAGAGTTAAAAAACAAACTACGCTCCCTCAGACAGTTGGAGGAGAAGATAGAAAACTAACGGAGAGAAAGTGTCTGCCTCATTCCTGTAGTCAGTTAGTCGCTACAAAAACACACTTTTAGTAAATCCACACACGATGGCTAAATAACACCTAGAGAAACGAAAAGAATGACGCACAAAGCAGCAAACTGTCTGACAAAAGCTATGTTTGGATCAACTCAAGGTTCACAAAGTTCTTCAGGAGGAAGGTTTAAAGAATCCATGTAAATCTCAGAGGAACTCTACATGAAACACAACGCAGGCTAAACAGCTTTTTGCACAAATCAAAAAAATCCACAGAAGGAAAAAAAACAAAAAAAAGAAAGTCTACCAGCCTCCGTTTGTTTTCCTCCACAGAGAAGGAAGGTGGCTTTTTATCATCCGCCCATCCTTTTGAGAAACAACCCAGCTGCTCGGCTCGTCGGCCCCGTTTCCATAAAAAAATAAAAGTCCTTTTCTGTGGGTTTGTTGAGCCCTCTGGTGTGTGGAAGGTTTTTTTTTTTTTTATAATAAATGCTGGTAGTTTGATTTGAACTACATTCATGCTTGTGCTGCAGCTGTTCATCTGAAGGTGATTGGTTATAGGCACTGATTCAGGTTTCATCATCTCAACGATTCTGATGGCTTCTCCACTGAAATCAACCGCGTGTGATTAAACGTGACCTCACACAGCAACCAAAGAGTTCTAAATTACAGGGTCGGGGTTGAAGTTGAGATAAATTTCATTGGTGAAAGTCTTTGTGATCATTTTAAAACTCATGTGGCTGTGCAGTCGGACCGTCAGCTGCATGCTCTGATATCTAAACGCTGTGTGAAGTGACACCTACATTTATCGTGTCTATTGGAACTGAACCATCCACCACATCCCCCCCTTTACGTTTTCAACCCTGGCAATGACTTCAACTCCTGTCCCACATGTGGAAACACTCACCCTCTCTCTCTCCCTCTCCCTCTCTCTCAGCCACCTTCCTTTTCCACGTCTTACCTGTGGTGGATTGATTGCCACGACCGCCTGAAAGCCCCGCCTCCTGTCCTTCATCTTGTTTGGTTTCATTCACCTCAAGAGGGGATTCGTATGCCGAGTGTGGACCGTCCACACCCTCCCCTGAGGGATCAATCTTTGCAAAGCGTTCAAGCATTTGCCAATCTAAGCGTACAGAGTGTTAAAAAAGAAAGAAAAAGAAAGACGTCTGGTCATGAAGCACTGTGGGACATCAACAACCCCGCTTTCATACGATTAAAAGAAAGGAAAAGCCTTCGCTGAAACATCAAATGACACTGAGTTGAATCACCAATGCTGGTCATGTTTGATAGTTTCGATGACTTTTTTTTTTTTTGCAATTTTGTGCTCAGTGATAAGAAAGGTAATTCAGAGAAGAAAAAACTGTCCCATGAAGATCGCCATATCGTCGGGATCGTCGCGTCATGCCTTGAAAAACAGTCCGAAATCCCTGTTGCTGCT
The DNA here is from genome assembly GCF_009762535.1 of Notolabrus celidotus. Lineage (NCBI taxonomy): Eukaryota > Metazoa > Chordata > Actinopteri > Labriformes > Labridae > Notolabrus > Notolabrus celidotus. Next base: position 4,057,583 of record NC_048273.1, on the reverse strand, counting down.
CCCCCACTGATGTGTGGTCGAAACCGCCCCCGTTAAAGAGGTCGTGACTGAGTCAGTGGTTCTCAAGCAAGAAAAGGTTTTCATTTCAAGGCTCTTTAATCCCAGACCCAAGCACAGAAACCGGGTTTTCAGTTCCTCTTTGAGAGTGTGTGTCGACTGTCGCTTCCTTCAGAGGCTGCTGAGGTTTTTCGGGGCCCACCGGTAGATTGTTGTTGTTGCCTCTCTCTCCTCCCATGACAAACCAAATTTAAAAGACACAAGTGGAGTACTAAATGCTTTTAGGACGGGGGTTTTTGTGACTTCCTGTGATCGTGCCTCCCGCACGTTTTAAGAACAAGTTCTCCGAATTCAGCTGGTGAGCTCTGATGTCCGTCTGAACATGAGGCCGCTTTGCTTCCGTCCCCGGAGGCGGCGCTGGGTTGAAGGGGGTTGGCTGGATTATTTTGTTGGGAGTTGAGCCTCATTTGGAGACCCTGGAGATCTCCGCTCCGTTTTCCTCAGCAGCTCGACCACTCGCTGCCCTTCTTCCTCTTCTCTCGACTTCCCTCCTTCTCTTTTCCCGGACAGCGGTCCCCTGCCTCTCTCGTGTTCTCTCGGCCTCTCTTGCCCGTCCGTTCGCGCCCTCGTCTTCTTCTTCTACCCTCTTATTTCTCTCGCTGGTCATTGGTTTGGTTTCGCTATCCCGTCGCTTTCACTCGGTGGTGCTTCGGTTGTAGCAGAGGAAAACAGGTATCCATTTTATGTTTTTATTATTTCCCAGATTAAAAAGCTGATGAACTAAGCTCAGCTTAAGCCTAGCTCCCTTCATCAAGTGACCTGAAAGAGAAGAGAGAAGGATTTTATTTTCTGTCCACAGCAGGAGAAACAACAGAAAGATGAACACGTCTGGAGCCAGATCTCTGAATTCTCCAATCCTTTAACCCTCCTAATAACCTTGGGGTCAATTGGACCCCATTCAATGTTTAACATCTCTAAATTAATGACATTAATCATTTTTTGGCTTCATATTTCATGACTTTTCCTAATTTAATGGGGACAACTGGGGAAACATAAAATTATATAAAATTATAAAATATAAAATATATATATAATATATATATAATATAAAATTAAAATGTTTATGTTCCAATTTCCTGTGAAAAAAATTATGCATCAGTGTTCCTTGGGGTCAATTTGACCCCAGGCTGTTTTAGCTAACACAAGAAATATCAACATTTTACACTCAGTTGTTTTGGTTGATATTGAGGTCACTATAACCAAGGACACTTCTGCATGTGACTGCAGGAGCTGGGATGGAATCGACAACCTTCAGATTGAGATCTAATATTTTGAGCCACCATGTCTCTAAAGACATTCAATGATGAGTCTTGTGTCATAGAAACAAGGCAGGGCCGATGAGAGCATGACAGACTGGCAGCAGTTTGATGTTCTGTTTTACAAATAAAGTCCTTCTGAAGGCTTTAAATTGAGTTTATGCTTAAAATATATTTTATTTAAAAGGGCTTTTTAGGTAGTCAACAAAGACACATAAAGTACCTGACACATAAACCTGGTTAACATCAGTTTCTGGAGGTTTAAATTGCTGGGGTCAAATTGACCCCAATGATAAAAGATGTTAGTGAATTTGAGGGTAACAGGAGGGTTAAGAGGTGAAACACATCTAAAGTTCTACAAGAATTCAAGTAAAAAAAAAAGGATTTAGTGATAAAAAGTGAGTAAAGAAAGTGGCCTGTGCTCTGTGACAACCTCAAACAGTGTCTCATGTACTCACACTCTAATACTGTGACAGTCCAGTCACCCCGCCATGTTGGTATGCACGTTCGCCCTGGTAGGTCGAGTCCTGGGACAAAGCCACGTCGATTTGGGACTTGAACTCATCGCCCAGGTAGCTGTCCTGGAGAACACGAAGAAGGAGACAAAGTTACAGTCACATCCTGAAGAGCTCTTTAGAATCTCCTCTTATAATAACCAATCACAGGCCTAGCTTCTGGATGAGCTGGTGAACTATGTCTCAGTTTTCTAAATATGATCAGATGTTGTATTTGATAGAAGCACAGTATTGATCTTCATGTGGTTTCTTTAGTTACCTGGGACAGCTCAGGCTGGGACAGACCGGGCTGGCTCATCTGAGAAGGCTGGCTCATGGAGATGTAGCCCTGCGTCAGGGGCCCCTGGGAGAAGGACTGGGAGGCCCCATCCTGGCTGGCCTGGCTGTTTGGTCCGTTACCTTGACCGGGACCCTGGCCCCCTGAGCCGCGGACTCTCTGCCGCCCGCCACGACCAGGTTTACCCTTCATGGCTCCACGTCCTTTATGGAAAAGAAGATCAGGTCAGACACGATCAATCAATCAACCTTTATTTATACAGCACCAAATTACAACAAGCGTTCTCCTCAGACTCTTTCCAAACAGAGCAGGTCTAGACCGTACTCTATGTTCTATTATTAACAAAGACCCAACATCAAGACAGGATAAGATCCAGTCCCATCTTACAGACAGGACTCAGTCTGATCTCATCTTAATCCACCATGAGCAGAGCACTTTGCAGCATTTAGCAAGTTACAGTGGCAAGGACAAACTTCCTTTAACAGGCAGAAACCTCCAGCAGGACCAGACTCATGTTAGACACACATCTGCTGAGACCGTGTTGGAGAGAGGGACAGAGGGAGATGAAGAGAGAGAGAGATGATAGTGGAGGTGAAGGATGTATGAGCAGCTCAGTGGTGTGCTGTACCTGCAGCAGGGCCGTTGGTCTGGCCGAGGTAACTGGGCGGAGGCATCGGTGGCATCACCAGGTTGAAAGGTATGGGGAGATTCATGGCGGCCATGTGACCGGGGCCCGCACCAATCATCCCGATCTGGTCGTGAGTTTGAAAGTACATGTTGGAGGGACGGCCTGCTGGGAGAAAAGGCACAGAGCAGACCAGCAGTGAAGCTGTTTACTTATCTAAAGATGTTACTGTTTATTAATTGAGGCTGTAATAACTCAAGTAAATACCGGCATTGCTGCGGTCGTAGGCTGAGCCAGGGATGAGCGCCTCACGGGCGTCGTACATCGCAGTGCTCATAAAGCGTCCACCCTGGAAAACAACAATCATCACTTTAACAAACATTCTTCACAGAGTTAGGCAACTACTGATTCATCCGCCCACTAATCATCAGAATTAAAGGTTAACTAATAAATGTCAATTTAACAAGTAAACCCATTAAGTCTGCAAATTGCTTGTCTTGTTAGTTGAAACTCAAAGATGCTATTTGCTCTCACAGAAGACATCAGTGTCTTTTAAAGCTCTTTGCTTCTTCACTGATAAAGACTTCTTTTTATTTGTGTTGTGATGAGGTTGCTAGACTAAATGGAAACACTGTTGGTGATTAAGATGCCATGTTGTTTTGTGCTGGGGGCGCCAGTGACCTCAATTTAAGAGCGCTTCTCACAAACGTTTACCGTTGGTAGGTTTTGAAAGTCGTCCTGCCGTACTTCCACTTCCCTAAATAATGACCGTTGGGTCTGTTTTAAAATTCTCTGTATGTTTCATATTTACTTTCATTCAACAACATTTCAACAAGAAACTGTAAAATCTATTGTTAGAAGTTGTGTCAGAGCAACAGCAGCAGCTCTAAACTTTGAAACTGTGCCGCAAAAAAATTGAGTGTGATAACTTTTCTCCTCCCTACGGACCTCCTCCATTGTGTTGACAGAGTTGATATCAGAAGTCCCGCCCCTTTTTGATTCTGATTGGTTGGTGATCAAGAAGTGACACTGATGAACACAGCTGTGTTCCAAATGTTGAATTGTTTTCAACTGAGAGCGCTGAGACAAAAATCAGCAGACGCCGACTACGTTTACGGGCTGAGGACGCTGAGTCACATTTGGTTTGGATGGAAAATAGGTGAAAAAAAATGGCGTTATTGAACACGGCACCATCCATCCATCCATCCATCCATCCATCCATCCATCCATCCATCCATCCATGCATCCATTATCTTTCACCGCTTTTCCCTTTTAGGGAGGTGGGGGGGGCTGGAGCCTATCCCAGCTGTCATTGGGAGCAAGACGCTGGACAGGTCGCCAGCCTATCACAGGGCTAACACAGAGACAGACAACCATTCACGCACACACACCTTCATTTAGAGCAGGGGTTCCCAAAGTGTGGGTCGGGACCCCTGGAGGGTCGTGAGATGTCTTCCAGAATGGTTATTTTTTTTAGATTATCTATAAATACTATATTTTTTTACATTATAGTAATAAAATAGACAAAAACAGTCACTGCATTTGAAATAAAACCTTGAGAATATAAAATGTAATGAGTTTTCTGCCTTTCTTTGTTTCCAGATAACTCCTAAGTTTAAAGTTAGTGAACAGTTAATTATCAGAAGCATCAGAAGCAGTAGGTTGATTCATAACGGCACAGGAAACACAGACACATGCTCATATAGGTAGGGTCATTTTCTGCAGACCAGCTAAATGAAGCCACATTAAATCACTGAGGGACAGTGGGGGTCGCGATTCTTTGGCACCTATATTTTGGGGGTCACGGGCGGAAAAGTTTGGGAACCCCTGATTTAGAGTGACCAATCAACCTAGTGTGCATGTTTTTGGACAGTGGGAGGAGGCCAGAGTACCTACACGACACTTTAAGGATGTAAGAACAGCTTTAAATCTAATCCTTTTCTTACATCCTGTTCATCATAAGGTCTCATTATTCGGCCTTCAGACTCTGATTATGAGCATAAACAGTTGTTTGTTTTTACTCACGGGGTTGATGGTGTTGACGAGCTTGCGCGGCTTGCTGAACTGCATCAGGCTCTCCCTCAGGTTGTTGAGGGGTCCCTCCACCAGGACTTTCTGCTCCTTGTAGTTGTTCAGCAGGTTGTTCCACAGAGGCTGCTTGGAGAGGGCCTTGGGGTTCCCCACGATGATCACACCGTACCTTCAATCACAGAACACCAGATTGTTAATCTAAAACGGTCATCAGAGAGAAACGAGGCGGCTGCATGCGTGGGTAACCTCTGATGTTTGAAACAGTGAAAAGTAGGTTTTTACTTGGCTCTGGTCAGCGCCACGTTGAGACGACGCGGGTCGTTCAGGAAGCCGATGCCCTGGTGCTCGTTGGCGCGGACACACGACAGGATGATGAAGTCCTTCTCTCTGCCCTGGAAGGCGTCCACGCTGGCGATCTCAACTTGCTGCAGCGGGACAGGAGAAGAAGAGACTTTACATCACAGAGCAAACAGAAAACCAGATTACTTCCAGCATGAAAGAGACACGGAGTAAGAGTACACCTTCATGTACCTGATAGAGTTTGGTGTGCAGGGAGCCGCTGAACTGCATGTACTGAACCAGGTATGAGCGCTGACCCTCGTACGGGGTGATGATGCCAATTTGGTCCGGCTTGGCTCCGGCCTTCAGCAGCCTGGTGGTGATCTTCTCTACGTTGGCAGCCTCCGTCCTTTAAAACATCAACATCAGCAGTTAGTTCTCTGTCAGGTCAATCAGATCTGAAGGGAACGGGGCAAACTAGCTTTTGGTCGTCTTTAAATTAAAACAGCAAACAATAAATAAAGACTGACTGACTCTTTCTGCTCTTTTCTGAAAGCTGTGCAGTTAGCTCTGTACACTCTTTATTATACGAGTTAAGCACAGATAGTGTGTCGTCACCTGTTAAGGTAGGAGGTTCCAGAGCTTGCGATCTCCTCCTGGCCCTGAGTGACGTAGAAGAACATCGGCTTGTCCGGCTGAGGCCACTGGAAGTCGAAGCCTTTCTTTATCCGGTCAGCTGAGGAAGACAAAAATGTCATTGGTCCATGATAAAGGTTACGAGGTGCAGTTCATCTACAGTCATGGATGAAAGTATTGGCACCCCTGGAGTTCTTCCAGAAAATACACCATTTCTCCCAGAAATTGTTGCCATTACAGATGTTTTTGGCATACACATGTTTATTACATTAATGTGCATTGGAAAGACACAAGAAACAGAAGAAAAAAAAGCCAAAATTGACATAATTTTACACAAAACTAAAAAAAAAAGAGCCGGCAAATGACTGGCACCCTTTAAAACTGTGGGTAAATTATCTTATATCAAGCATGTGATGCTCATTTAAACTCACCTGTGGCAGATAACAGGCAATATAGAAATCACACCTGAAGCCAGTTAGAATGTATACTCATTCAGTTGATTCAACCTTTCTGTTGTGTGCCTGTTTGTGTCACACCAAGCATGGAGATGAGAAAGAAGAGCCGACCCATTTTTTGAGTTTTGTGTAAAAATGGTGTCTTTTTCCCTTCTGTTTCTTGTGTTGTTCCAATGCACATTAATGCAATAAACATGTGTATACCAAAAACACTTGTAATTGCAACAATTTCTGGGAGACATTGGCAGGTGTAAAGTAACGAATTACATTTACTCACGTTACTTTAATTGAGTAGTTTTTTTGTGTACTTACTACTTTTTAAGTAGTTTTTAAAATCTGTACTTTTACTTTTACTTAAGTAGCTTTTTTGTTTAGTATTGTAATTCGCTACATTTTAAAACATATCCGTTACTGAGTAAAAAACCAACAAAAAGTAGGCTTAAATAAAAAAACACCAGATACCCCAAGCAAGCACAAATTCAGTGAGGCAGGGCAGTGTTCTTTGTAGCAGCTGCCATGTGGTTCATTTGACACATTATTATTATTATTTTTTGGACAGGAAGAGAATATTCTGTTGTGTTGACATGTTTTATGTTGTTAATCCACTTTATTTGTAAAGATTTCCCTTAATTAAACAACAACAACAACTTTGAAATTAAAATCTTTGTGTCCTTATTGCACTCCATAGGAGAGATCTGTTGTTACAATAAAAGTAACTAAGTAACTTTTACCTGAAGTACATTTTAAACACTTACTTTTACTTGTGCTTAAGTAAAATTTCATCAAAGTAACTGTACTTGTACTTGAGTAAAATATTTCAGTACTCTTTACACCTCTGGAAATTGGTTTATTTTCTGGAAAATTTCCAGGGGTTCCAATACTTTCGTCCATGACTGTACACCATCATGAGATAATGAAGTGCTTGATCTCAACAAACCTGCGGTGACGCCGTTCTGCAACGAGCCCTCGTAGAAGATGTTGGAGGGGAAGGCACTGAGAGCCGGGTGCATGCGGTACTGGACCTGCAGGCGGATCGGCCGGATCCCCAGGACCACCAGGCGCTCAAACAGGGACTGGGAAAGACCTGCTTTGGCTGCTTTCTTACACATCACTACAGGACCAAGCTGGCAGTGATCGCCCACCAGAATGAGCTGGTGAAGAAAGAACAGACACATGAGTACGAGAGCGTCTTCAATAATAAGGACGGGTTATCATTCTCATCTCAGCAGGAATAGTACATCCACTGTGAGCGTGCTTTTGTACCTGTTTGGCTCCGAGCACCACGGGCACCATGCACTCGGGCTCAGTGGCCTGAGTGCTCTCGTCGATCAGGATGGAGCGGAACTGCATCTTGGCCAGACGTGGATCACCGGCCCCGACGCAGGTACAGCATATAACATCAGCATTCTGGACAAAGAAGGAGATGATTCAACGAAACGGAAGTGAAAGATTATTGCACTCTCAAGTAGTGAGCAGCGCTAACACAGGACTTCCACCAGATCCGTGTCCGGTCCGTCTCCGATCCGCTGAGGTCCGGCTTCGTGCTCTCTCGTCCGTCAACAGCCACAGGTTGCATTTTGGAGCAGGACCGTCGGACAGCTGGAGTCATATGACCGAGGTCTTGCCACGGTAATTACTGAATCAGAGACGGAGCCGGAACACATGGAGCGGATCCAGTGGAAGTTAACACATTGATTAAAATAGAAACAGATCTGGTGCTGTGACGGATCGGAGACGGACCGGACACTGATCTGGTGGAATTTGGCCGTAAGAGCAAGATCAAAAGAAACATGACTCATTGTAAGCTGACAACAACATGAGATCATTCCCTCTGAGAACCTCTCGGGTGTCAGGTTAACTCCTCCTCACCATGAGCAGCTCCCTCTCGGCCGTGCGTTTCAGAGCTCTGTAGCGTTTCTCGTCAGCGGAGGACAGCTCGCCGGTCTCGTCCTTCAGCTGCTGCAGCTTCTGAAGCTCCGGCATGCTGCGGGGAGCAAAGATACGTCAGGAGGTGCTCACAACAGAACACACACAAAGTCAAACTGTTCTCTTTCAGCAGCTGAGAGAACTCTGAAGGAACATCATTTGCAGTTTTAGAGTGCATGATTTTGTTGCGGCGAAGACTGAGTGAAGATATTCTCTGAGGTGCATTCGGAGAGCAAACTGTGTAACAAGTTGCATCAATGAAGGTTTGAAGGACCTGAACTGCCTCGATAAGCTGTCTGCCTTTGTTGACCGTCAGCCAAACAACAATCAATGACCTCTGCTGTTTTTAGAACAACAGCACGCGCCTGCTCCTTTCATCTCATTCAGCAGCCTCGCCTCACATCTCTCCTTTCACTCGTCATACATTCTACTAAACCTGGTTTCTGAAGCTTAACCTCTGATTTTATTCTCTATGCACCTGCAGTCCAGGTGTGAACAGGACAAAATGCATCTAAGGGTCGAGTAAGGGGGGATTTGAACTTGTATGAAATGCCACCGACCTGTCCATGTTGCTGATCTGGTTGTGCAGAGCAAGGAAAGACACCGGTGACTCGATGGCCTCCCTGCTCTTGGCACACAGCCGGACAACCTTCAGTCCTGTCTTGTCAATCTTCTCAGTCAGCTGATCCACAGCGATGTTACTGGGAGCGCACACCAGGACCGGTCTGCAAAGGAAACCCCCAAAGAGAGTGAGGACGGACCAGAAAAGTAGACACAACAAAACACAATGTTAAGAATGAGTCTGTTTTACCCGTTGCCTTGCCGGGACAGGTGGTAAACGATCGTGGCAGAGGTGACAGTCTTCCCGGTTCCAGGAGGACCCTGGATGAGACTGAGAGGCCTTTGCAGCACCGTCTTCACAGCGTACACCTGGACGAATAAGTACAGAACAGAAGAGGGTTCAGCCGAGGTGAGGTGATGAAAACACTGACATCAAACCTTTTATCAAAACACTCAAAGTGGAAAGAGCAAACTCTGGTAACTCTTAAGTCTGACCTGTGAGTGGTTGAGGTCGGGCAGGCCCTGGGCAGTGAAGCGCTTCGGCAGCTGGCACTTGATGGTGACGTCCTCGACCTCGTGACCCAGCAGTTTGTGGTAAATGTATCCGGACACGGAGGTCTCATCCACGGCAAACGTCTTCAGGGCGCTCTGCATCCTGCAGCGACACAAGAGTCGGTCACTACAACTGATCTGTGTCATGTTTGAACAACTCGACTTCTCCAACAGAGGACATCTTTACCACTTTGTGAGTTTACAGACTTAAGCCTGGTTTGTACTTGTGTTGACTCTACACAGCAGTGACAGATGTGAAGATGAGCACTACATACTTCTGCGTCAATGTGTCTGCATTGCTCTGCAGTACTTTGCCAAAACACTAGAGGGGAGTGTGGTCTCTATTATAATCAGGTCGCCTGTTTCTTGTCTCGCTACATTTCAGTTTACTTTTTAACACCGATTCAGAACTTATTATGTTAATTTAGAGCGGATACATGTTCCCGTTTATCATATAGCAATTATTACAGGGAAGACTAGAGAGGAGACGTCAGAGGAGATTATATGTACAGTGATTCCAGGAATGCCATAAATGGAGGAAATACAATGCCTTCCAGCGGACCAATCACAGGGCTTACAGTCAGAGTTGTTTCAAGGTGTAGTTAAGAATTGAAGCCAAAATGAAGGTTTTAAAAACTGCAGTCCCTCGAGTGTGGACTTGAGGCCGGCCCTGGAGGTTCCAGAACCCAAATACACACCCCAGGCTACGTGTGTAGGCTTCTGCATCAAAAAAGGGCAACACAGACTCACGCCGTAGGCTACGACACATAAGAATAAACTAGGGATGTAAATTCAAGTATTTCCGTGATCAGTCTTTGGAAATGTTAACGATCGTTTAGTCATTAAAAAAAAACGTTAATGTCTGCATGTCAGAAACAATGCCAAATGCGTTTGTTCCCCTGAATCAAATTTTCCTCCATGACACAATGTATATAACTGACAGTATTGAATATCTATTAGGGATGTACATTTTAAGTATTTTCCGTGATCGATTTTTGGAAATGTTAACGATCAATTATCGATTAATTGATAAAAAAAACCATTATGGGGCGCTGGTGGCCTAGCGGTCTAAGCGCCCCACATATAGAGGCTACAGTCCTCGTCGCAGGGGTCGCCGGTTCGATTCCCGGCCGGTCGACCATTTCCTGCATGTCTTCCCCCACTCTCTACTCCCCACATTTCCTGTCTCTCTCCACCTGTCCTATAAAATAAAGGCAAAAAGGCCAAAAATATAACTTTAAAAAAAAAAAAAACATTATTATTCTTACGTCAAAAACAATGCCAAATAGGTTGTTTTCCCTCTAAATTATATTTTTTACAGCAACAAAATGCATAAAACTGACGGGATTGAATACGGGCACACGTTTGACACGCAGAATATCAACGATCAGGCTCATTCAAATATTCTCCGCGGACATAATCTTATAAAGTGAAGGCTCATAATACTAACAGAAAAGTACTTCAGACTCACAGTGTCCAGTTTTCTGTCTACTCGTTCTTATTGAGAAAAATAAACATGTGTATTCGGTCAGGTGTCAGCCGGGAGCGCAACCGGGTCATAATCAGTCCCGCTGGAGAAAAGCTCAGACGGCTCTGATGTTGCTGCTCTGTAAACGTAGCGTACCTGAATTTCCCACCTGTCTGTTGCCTTTGTCTCCACAGGTGGGAAATATCCTGTTTAAAGCTGTCAACCTTTGTGTCCGTGTCGTTGTTGGCAGCAGTTTTGTATTGATCCTCTTTTAAAAAGCGCACGTGGAGACCTGACGCACAGCCGCAGCCGCCAGCTGAGCGTCTCCGCTGTGCGCAACACCTTTAACAGCTGATTCACATCGAAACATGCTTTAAACTTAAAACACCTCCCTGATAGATGAGTGTAATATACGACCACATGATGTTTGTTCCATGTGCCGGAAAATTGATAACAAAAATGTGTGTTTCGAGTAATTTCTTAACAATCAATTAATCGATAATCGATTAATTGTGGTCATCCCTAATATCTATGGATCGTATTGAGGTGTTTAAAATGTTAAACACGCTGAATATCAACGTGTGGAGCAGGCTCATAATCTCTGTGGACATACAGTCATAAAAGTGAAGGCTCAGACTTCAACAAGGGAACTGAACAGAAACATGTTTCAGACTCTCAGTGTCCAGTTTTCTGTCTACCCGTTCTTATAGAGTAAAATAAGCATGTGAACGCGGTCAGGTGTCAGCCCGGAGCGCAACCGGGTCAGAATCAGTCCGGCGGCGGAGAAAAAAAACGCTCGTGGAGACCTGTCACTCAGTCGCAGCCCCCAGCTGAACGTCTCCACTGTGAGCAACACCTTCAGTCAGCTTTAGATACTCGATTAATTTGTTGACATCCCCAGTATAAACCAGAATGTTAAGGTGTAGATGACATGGAACATTTCAGCGTACCTGTCAAAGGAAGTCGACTTCCACACAAAGTCCACCTGGAAGTTGTGGGGGATTTCAACAGGTGCTCCAACACTGCTCCGCAACTCGATGGCAATCTCATCCCCGTAGTCTTAAAGTCGGGGAGTTAAGGAAGTCCAGCAGAAGAACTTTTAGAGGGTAATTATAATAAGCTTTACATGATGTGAAAAACAGATGAAGGTATGGGACACAGAAGGACAGATCAGAGGTGGGGAGACGTCGACTTTCCCCTCTCTACATCTCCAGAGCCAGCATACTGGACCAGATATGAAGACACTGTAATGCGGTGGATTCATATATCACATCAGAGTGTAAAGGATACTGTCAGGAACTTTGATGACGTGGCCGATGCCCTTCCACAGCGGCGCCATGTCTCCCTTGTACCGCAGGCAGATCTCGTCTCCCTGCATCAGCCTCATATCTGGGAGTGACACGCAGACACAAATCAGAGACCGTTCTGTCCTGTGGAATCATTTCTTCTTTCTAGAACACAGATACTCTAAGGAGGAGCGAGCGATGATCATGAACCAAAGGTTACGGTACCGTGCGGGCACAAAGTAGCACAACCAAAATAAAAGGCAAAAAGACAAATCTGAGCACACATGCCACCAAAAGATGCAGGGGCAGGGAAGGCTGCGTGCAAACTCTGATGACTGAATGGGCATGGGGAGGGATGCTATCTGCACCACAGAACCACTGGGAGGAAGTAAAGCTTTGAGAATTACCACCTGAATCCGTCTTGGGCAGTGTGAAATAGGCAATCCGCTTTTTATTCAGACCCAGGTCCCACCTGACTGTTATATTGTCTTGGGTCTGCAGAGGAGAAATAATAAAGAGTTATTCAAACTAAATCAACACAACAGGGATCAAAGGTGTGAAGTGTTTGGATGCTGTTATTTTCAAGGACAACAAACATCACTTTGTTCAGTTCTAGGAGGAAGGTTGAGGTACCTGGGACTCCTTTAGCTTTTTGTCATAGTCCGCCTCCAGTTTGACCAGAGGGCCGAAGATGTTCTGGTACTGGTAGGCGTCTTCGTAGCGCAGCAGCACGTGCTGAGGCTCCTCATCCACTCCCGGTTTCTCCAGGTCTTCCAGGGTGGCACTGGGGTTGTCCTGAGAGAATCGAAGCAACCGTCAATATGTGATTCATTTACACACTTTGGTCCGAGTTTACCGCCAGACACAGTTGGGCTTGGCTACCGAAAAATGGTTCCAAGTATCTCAGATTAAAGATTTGATCAGGAACGTGCATTTCCGTTCCGCTTTCTGGTTCCTAACAGGGACATAAACCTTTCAGGATTAAGGTGCTACACTTAAGGGAACTCTGCGTTCCAGGTTGTTGGTCCTAAACTCTGGAACAGTCTCCCTCTGGAACTGAGAACTGTGGAGACTGTTGACAGGTTCAAAAAGCAGTTGAATACCTCTCTGTTTAGACTCTCCTTTGTTTAATCCGTATGTTTTTATGTCATGGTTTTGTATTTATTTGCAATCTCTGTTTTGCCTTTTAATGTTTTTCTATTGTTGTTGTTGTAGAGCACCTTGTGACCTCTGTTCTTGAGAGGTGCTCTATAAATAAATCTTACTTAACTTAAATCTCCTTTGTCGCAATTTTTTGCGCTGGGAGCATCCAAGGGCTTAAGTTCAGAGCGCTTCTCAACATATTCCCTAAATAATGACGGTTACGTCTGTTTTAAAATGCTCTGTACGCTTCATACTTTCATTCAACAGCATTTCAACAAGAAACTGTAAAAACTGTTGACTGAAATCGTGTCACAGCATCAGCAGCAGCTCTAAACTTGGAAATTGCATCTCGAAACACGAGTGTGATAACTTTCTCCTTCGTACGGACCTCCGCCATTGTTGTTGACAAAGTAGATATCAGAAGTCCCGCCCCTTCTTGATTCTGATTTTGTTCCAAAAGTTAAAGTGTTTTCAACTCAGAGCGCTGAGACAAAAATCCACAGATGCTGAGGATGTTTTTGCACTGGGGAAGATCTTAAGTTTGGCTAAGCTTCACTTAAAATGATAGCGACACAGCTCAGGAGGAAGCTGGTCCGTTATGAGATTTACTTTCAGGTGGCGTGAATTTGAGGAAGCTCTGTCTTCGATGTGCTGCGGTCTCATGTTCATAAAAACGCACCTGCCACAGCTGTAGTAACGTACCGTCACACTCGAGTACGAGTCACAGCTGAGCTCAAGTTCGCATTTATACAGAGCTGAACGAATAACGTACGAGTTCACAGAGTTCCCCTCCATCACCTGTTCCTACGAGGGGACGCTGTCGTGTAGAAACTTTGTTCACTTCAGATATGAAGTTGGAAGAAGAGGAGGAAAGTCTGTGTGCGATGGAAGATTTGTGGTGACAGGATTACACCTCTTTGAAAACTGCATTATGTGAGATGATATTAGTTCACTTATTATATATTTTTCTTTCATTTATTTAAATAATTATAGTTTGTAAATTCCTTTGATCAATCCTGATAAGATACATTTTTTTTGACACTCCATAAATGATGGAATCGATCAAATTGAATCGTCACCCAGCCCTCGTCACAGTACGATCATGAGCGTGTGACTCGTACCTTCCACAGCTCCTCCAGCTTGTTGATCTGCTGGGCGGTGATCTGACGAGCCCGGAGCTGCTCCTGCTCCGACGGGATCTTCACCAGCCAGGACAAAAAGCAGCGGTCCTGAATCAGAGGCTGCCACTGCGAGCTGTCCCAGTTGATGTCCTTCAGGCTGCTCTGGCTGGCGCAGGGCTGCCTGCACGGGGACGAAAAGAACACAGACAGGAACTTAACTGATGTGCAGAACTTTACAAGATGCAAACACTTCCTCCTCCACCTCCTCTCTTTTATTGCATGACTGCAGAAAGGATTAAATAAACGCCACAGAGCAGGCAACACTATTTACACATGTGTGGACTTCATCAGGGAGTTCCTGAAGCACCAGCTGCAGAGTAAACAGCTGACGACTCCTGTCTTTGTAAAGGTTCAGTCCAATCCTGCTTTTAATTATGTCCATGAGGAAATGAAGGGCTGTCTGCTTATAACGACCCTACTGCAGAAATATCAGTGAATATTTCTGCCTAGTGTAGATGGAAAACACAGAAATGTTAAATATTTGTTCAAAGGAATTTATAAAAGATTTAGTAATTACATAATAAGTCCAACAGAGAGTAAAGAGAAGCGTCTTTAACTCCAAAATGTTCCACTCAGTTCATATTTAAGGCTTTGTGTTGATGATTGATGATGAAATATAAACTGTATTTGTTCATTTTGTCATTATTTATCCGAGTTTGATCGACAGGATTTACCCTACAGCTGTTCTGAAATAAGAAGTGTGTTCAATGTTCACTGTGCTGCGTTTAGAAGCTGCTTTAGGTTGTGGTTGTCTCACCGGGGAGGGAACTAAACTTCCTGTTTCGTAGTGAGAATAAGCTCTAGAGCGTGAAGTTTGAGCCACGCAGAGAGTTATGATGATGTTCAAAGCAGTACAAAGGGACATTTTGACCTTGACAGACTGGAGTTGTTGTCACCAGATGCTGGAAGGTCTGCCTGGATAAAGACTCTGGGTACACTGTCTGTTCAGTGTTAATTTTGGCAGCTGTTATAGATTTAGTCTTTAGACCAAAACACCTGTTAGTTTTAGTCACATTTTAGTCTTTGATTTTTGCTGAAACATTTTCTCTCTTTAAGATAATTCATGTAGTCGATCAGATGTCTGTATCAGGGTTGTGCAAAGTGTTCAAATCATCAACATTTCACTCTTTTGCTTGTGTAATATCTGAAGTTAAATAATGTATCCTGTCCCTGCAAAAACAGTCTAAAGAAAACATCCTTGAAGTGAGCACTGTGACTGTATTTTGATTCTCTCTATTCAAATAAAAATGCCATGAACGCAAAATACAAGGGCTGTATTGCACTTTTACCACGGTCCCTGAATGCACCTGCAGTGACAGTCAGTTCACGGCACTCTGAAATGCATCTGCATCTTTGATGACGAGGAGTTGATCAAAACTTCTAAACGTGTCTGATGTTTCACCAAACTGGATTAAATCAAGCTATAGCGGGAGCTTTTACGGTAATAGCGGCAAAAGTGTAAATGTCAAAATGTCAAAACAGGCGTCCCTCGGATGTGTCTTTGTCAGTAACGGGGGGTACCGATACCCGGTACCTGCGAATCGGTACCGGTACTCAACGGTACCAATTTTCGGTACTTTTGCGTGTTTATGTGGTAATAAATGTTAATTTGTTTAATAATAAAATCTCAAACATTTTTTTAATTTAACGTTTTTATTTCATTTACAATGAAATTAACAGAAACAGGATTATATTGGTGATTAGATATATTAGCTGACACGTGCTCATGGCGTTTAATTGCTCTTTCTGGAGTTTATCAATGAACACACGTGAACGCCTGCAGACAGGAAAAAGTTAGTTCTCTGTCTCTTTAAAAGTACAGGACACACAACTTACTTGTTGGGCATTCACGCACACAGGAACAGTTATAAACAGGGCAGGTAGTCGGAGCGAGAGAGTCTGTCTCAACCATAGACTGTAAATAAAATCTAAACTTTAATCCACCTGCAGTTCTGCCTCGCGGTGAGTGCGCGCGCCTGTCAGCTGCAGGCTCCGTTTGGCACGCTCCCGCGCAGATGCAGAGAGCAGAGAGCAGAGAGCAGAGACATCCACCCGATCAGCCTCTGACTTTATTACAGGGCGAAAGTACAAAAAAATCGCCTATTCTTCCACTCCCTCACAGTCACAGGGATGCGTTCAGGTACCAAAACATGGTACCGTTTGATTTTACATAAGTCAGTACTCTGTAGTACCGACAGAATTCGGTCGGTACCTATAAAAGTACCGAATTTGGTACCCATCCCTAACGGGGGGTTAACATCACCAATGAAGATGAGACAGATGCATGGAGGCGGGAGAGCTGGTTCATAAAGCACACCTGCTGCAGGTAGAGACCAAGCTAACACTGAGCCCCTTCAATAATAACTCAGTCGGTCACTGAATTCATCGCTTTTATTTTGAAAGATTAAACGCACAGCGGGGGGAAATATGGATTCTTAATGTCCAGCGGTGTGCCACTAACTTTTTCGTCTCGTTCACAAAAACGAAACATACGTGCGTCTGAGTTTTCATTATCAGTGATGAACTTGTGCTCATTACGTCGTGAAAAAGGGTTCATTGGCGAACGTTTTTCGAACACTGCTGTTGTTCCGTTTGCTGCCCATCATGTCCACAGCTTCCTGGATTGAGAGACTTTGTGCCTGATCGGGTCAAATAAAGGACGATTGAAACTCACCTGCAGAGCAGCACCACCACAGAGTCGGCCTTGGCTGGGATAAAGCCCAGGAGGAAGACGTTGCGACAGCCGCAGTTGTAACACTCCAGCACGGTCTCGCCCAGCGGCCCATCTTTATGCAGCGTCACCTCTTTGCATTTGGCCCTCACCAAGTGGTTAACGATGTGACTGGAATACAGACCAAAGGGGAAATAGTTAGAAACCTGTCCAGATAACAGCTGCATACATCCACTGTGAGATTTAAAAAAGAAAAGGAAAAGACAATTTTACTGCAACTAAACGGATAACTCTGAGATTCAAACACACACTGTGAGGGCTTTAAGTTGTATTACACTCTCAGGATCAGACAGTACATGGACACACAGCGTGACTTATCGATTCAACTTAAATTAAAACATCTGCAGATGCTGCATCGCATGAATCTCTCTTTGAACTCAAACTGTGCTTAGAAAAATTGTTTCATTTCACAAACTTCAGGTGTGCCTTTAATATGAATTGTTGTACATAAGACACGGGTTTAGCCCAATGGTTAAGTTGCATGCCCAAATAGCAGACGGCCTGGGTTCGATTCCATCCTGCAGCCCCTTTCCCTGCATGTCATTCCTCCACTCTCTCCCTGTTTCCTCTCCTCTGTCAATGAAGGTGTAAAAGCCCCCCCCCCCAAAAAAAAACATATACAGCTTTTTAATGCTAATATGTGAGGTAATAATAGTGTGGAGACAGCACACCTGCCCGATGTGTTGCCACGTCCATTACAGAACCACTTCTTGCTGGTGTTGCAGTACACGACGCACGCTGGATCGTGGATCCCACAGTAGCTGTAAGGACAAGAACAACAGAAGAACAAACAGGATGTAAAGAAGTGGGGCGTTGAGTTGTTCAGTGGCAACAGGATACATTAAGAGAAAGTACACACATGCTATTAAAGCTGCTGTTGGTAGGTATGGTGTAAAAAAAAACATTCCTTTTTTTCGGCTGGGTTTGGAGAAAAGGTCATAATGCCCATCGGTACTCATCTGTAAGTGGAGTCATTTGAGACTATTCGGAAATCTCTGCGTTTTCCAATGCCTTTGTATCAAGCAATGTTATTATTCCCCTCGTTCCCGTTATGACGGACCAATCATAGCTAATCTCCAATCCTCTGTCCTGATTGGTTAAGGGGCGGCACCTACTACATCCTCAGATTGGTTATGAGTCCGGCACTATCATGACTGCACATGCCGATCTGTGTTGGGGGGCTTAGAGGAAATCTGGTTTGGAGGGATAGTGTTGACATTTGCAGTCCCTCTCTCTGAACAGATGTTTACTCTGTGACTACCAACAGCAGCTTTAAGTGTAAGGCAGGTCTCCAACATGAGATGTGTTTTGGAACATTTCAGACAGAAAGGTTAGATTTTCATGACAGCTGTTGCTGGAAGATTTGTTTCCTGAATGATGCCAACAAGTCTTGAACGAGTACCCCTGTAAACTTGATTCTAAGATGCTGGTTTGTTAGCATTTGAGTCTCTTTTTGCCCTTCTTCATCACACACCACGCTGCAACAATAAACCATCAACAAAGCATTTTGTTTTGACTTCAGAACACAACTGAACTGCATCCTGCTCCTCTCTGATCTACACCTCAGGTACTTCCTAACAGAGTGTGGCTCCTGTCAGCTCACCTGCACGCGTGCACAGGCAGGTCTTTGGTGTAGTATGTGTCCTCCTCATCTTCCTCAAAGTTGAGCTCGGCCAACAGCTGGCTGGCTTTGGCCACAGGGTCATCCACACCTCCATTTAGCAGACCCTCATCAGGACCATTAATCTGCGGCACAAACACAAGGGTTAGCAAACAAACCGGATGCTAACAGCTAGCAACTAGTGCGGAAAACAGCGTGTTGACAGAGTGACAGCAGTCTGTACTCTTCAATCTGGTCATAACAGCAGGAACGGTTAATTCTGTTTGATTTAAACAGTTACAATCTAAGGTTCTACCATGGTTAGCATTACTTTGGAAGTTAAGTAAATGGCATTGTTAGCTAACAAATAGCTAGCGTTCCCAGCTAGCTGAGGAAGCTCGATAAGCTCCAATAACAGCGGCTAACCTTTAAATAGTCCATGGGGCTAACATGCATCTCTGTGTCGGCTAGCTAACATACATCTCTGGGTCTGCAAGCTAACACAGATCTCTGGGTCGGCTAGCTAACATGGATCTCTGGTTCGGCTGGCTAACATGGATCTCTCGGTCTGCTAGCTAACGTGGATCTCTGAGTCTGCTAGCTAACATGGATCTCTGAGTCTTCTAGCTAACATGGATCTCTGGGTCTGCTAGCTAACTTCCATCTCTGGGTCTGTTAGCTAACTTCCATCTCTGGGTCTGTTAGCTAACATGGATCTCTGGGTCTGCTAGCTAACATGGATCTCTGGGTCTGCTAGCTAACATGGATCTCTGGGTCTGTTAGCCAACATGGATCTCTGGGTCTGCTAGCTAACTTGCATCTCTGCTCGGCTAGCTAGCATGCATCTCTGCTCGGCTAGCTAACATGGATCTCTGGGTCTGCTAGCTAACATGGATCTCTGGGTCTGCTAGCTAACTTCCATCTCTGGGTCTGCTAGCTAACATGGATCTCTGGGTCTGCTAGCTAACATGGATCTCTGGGTCTGCTACTTAACATGGATCTCTGCTCGGCTAACTAACATGGATCTCTGCTCGGCTAGCTAACATGGATCTCTGGGTCTGCTAGCTAACATGGATCTCTGGGTCTGCTAGCTAACTTCCATCTCTGGGTCTGCTAGCTAACATGGATCTCTCGGTCTGCTAGCTAACATGGATCTCTGAGTCTGCTAGCTAACATGGATCTCTGAGTCTTCTAGCTAACATGGATCTCTGGGTCTGCTAGCTAACTTCCATCTCTGGGTCTGTTAACTAACTTCCATCTCTGGGTCTGTTAGCCAACATGGATCTCTGGGTCTGCTAGCTAACATGGATCTCTGGGTCTGCTAGCTAACATGGATCTCTGGGTCTGTTAGCCAACATGGATCTCTGGGTCTGCTAGCTAACTTGCATCTCTGCTCGGCTAGCTAGCATGCATCTCTGCTCGGCTAGCTAACATGGATCTCTGGGTCTGCTAGCTAACATGGATCTCTGTGTCTGCTAGCTAACTTCCATCTCTGGGTCTGCTACTTAACATGGATCGCTGGGTCTGCTACTTAACATGGATCTCTGCTCGGCTAGCTAACATGGATCTCTGCTCGGCTAGCTAACATGGATCTCTGGGTCGGCTAGCTAACATGGGTCTCTGCTCGGCTAGCTGCTAACGGGGTAAACCGCGCGTTATTTCTCCTCCCTGAGATATTAAACCCTTCAGACCTGGCCGTCCAGCTGGCTCTGTGTCTGGCCTTGTGTTTGGGTCTGGCTCGGGAGGGTGAAGTCGGTGAAGTCGTACTCGGAGCCCTGGGTGTCTGCTCCGAGCAGCTCCGCTTCCTCGGTGTCCAGGAAGGTGAGGGTCTGGGAGCTCGGCCCGTACGCCTCCACACTCATCTCGACTCTCAACTTTCGCTTTAGGTGTTTCCGGTATCCGTTAAAGAGGCGATAAAACCCTTCAGAGTGTGAGTTTGTCGATGAATGATCAGCAGGCCGTCGCTGGGAGTCTTAATTTGAACCCAAACAAAAATGGAACCGATCAGAACCTCGAGAGCTCTTCAGGTCCAACGGCGGTGACGAACTTCCACGCGCGGCTCAACGTGTGACGTCCACACGGCAGGTTGTCGTACAAAGATCCTCAGAGAGAGAGCTCTCACTCTGATCTCAGAGCAGGGAGCTCTCACTCTGATCTCAATTCCTGGTATCAAAACGGAATCAGAATCAGAATCAGAATCAGAATCAGAATCAGAATCAGAATCAGAATCAGCTTTATTGGCCAGGTATGCTTGAACACACAAGCAATTTGACTTTGGTAAGCTGTGCTCTCTTTGTACAAGGCATAAGAATAAGAAATACAAATAAAAATAAAAATCTAATAATAGCATCAGCTATAAATACAAAAGAACAACAAGTAGGCATGGCTAATATGTACAGGCTAAAATAATATGATGATAGTGCAGTGGTGAGTAGCAGAGGTAGTTTTTACATTAAAAAAATAGTAGTTAAATAGTAATATAAATGAAAATATGGAATTCTGCTTGGAGAATTGTTGCATTGTATATTTACGTGTATATTTACAGAGAGTATTGATCTGACAGGTATGACACTGTTATGGTTTAGTGTTCATCAGAGTGACAGCCTGGGGGAAGAAACTGTTCTTATGGCGGGTTGTTTTGGCGCACAGTGATCTGTAGATCCTGCCGGAGGGGAGGAGTTTGAAGAATTTGTGTCCAGGGTGTGAGGGGTCAGCGGTGATGCTGCCTTTCCGTTTCCTGGCCCGGGACCGGTACAAGTCCTGGATGCGGGGCAGGTTGACACCGATGATTTTTTCTGCAGTCCTTATAGTCCGTTGCAGTCTGTGTTTGTCTAGTTTGGTTGCAGATCCAAACCAGAATTGTGCCCTCTACAGCAGGGGTTGAAATACCATTGTGACAACCAACCCAATAGTGTGTGACAATCAACCCCATAGTGTGTGACAACTAACCCCATAGTGTGTGACAACCAACCCCATAGTGTGTGACAACTAACCCCATAGTGTGTGACAACCAACCCCATAGTGGGTGACAACCAACCCCATGGTGTGACAACCAACCCCATGGTGTGACAACCAACCCCATAGTGGGTGACAACCAACCCCATAGTGTGTGACAACCAACCCCATAGTGTGTGACAACCAACTCCATAGTGTGTGACAGCCAACCCCATGGTGTGACAACCAACCCCATAGTGTGTGACAACCAACCCCATAGTGTGACAACCAACCCCATAGTGTGTGACAGCCAACCCCATGGTGTGACAACCAACCCCATAGTGGGTGACAGCCAACCCCATGGTGTGACAACCAACCCCATAGTGGGTGACAACCAACCCCATAGTGTGTGACAACCAACCCCATAGTGTGTGACAACCAACCCCATAGTGTTTGACAACCAACCCAATAGTGTGTGACAACCAACCCCATAGTGTGACAACCAACCCCATAGTGTGTGACAACCAACCCCATAGTGTGTGACAACCAACCCCATAGTGTGTGACAACCAACCCCATAGTGTGTGACAACTAACCCCATAGTGTGTGACAACCAACCCCATAGTGGGTGACAACCAACCCCATGGTGTGACAACCAACCCCATAGTGGGTGACAACCAACCCCATAGTGTGTGACAACTAACCCCATAGTGTGTGACAACCAACCCCATAGTTGGTGACAACCAACCCCATGGTGTGACAACTAACCCCATAGTGTGTGACAACCAACCCCATAGTGGGTGACAACCAACCCCATGGTGTGACAACCAACCCCATAGTGGGTGACAACCAACCCCATAGTGTGTGACAACCAACCCCATAGTGGGTGACAACCAACCCCATAGTGTGTGACAACCAACCCCATAGTGTGTGACAACTAACCCCATAGTGTGTGACAATGGGGTTGGTTGGTTTATTTCTCATAAAATACAAACTCAGTGGTAAAAAACATTGATTAAAGATGAATTTATTGATTTAAAATGATTTACAGTTTTTAAAAATAGACACAAAAGACAATGATGAAATTGTGTTATTCTCTTTATTTCAAAGCCTTTCCTTCCTTCAAAGCCAAAAATGACTTATTGTAACATCGCTTTGTTAAAGTCAGAAGAGGACTTTCCCCAAACAGAGAAGTCATCATTCATCTGTAGAGCCATTGTGTTATTGTACAACAGAGCACACAACAAGATACAAAAAAAACATAAAATTGAGGTAGCCACATTTCTGACTGGACAGCATCAGTGAAATATCTTTGAACTGAACTGCTGAGCACTTTTAAGGCCTTTTATTACACACTTAAATACCAGCAAGGCACAGGATGCTAAGGCAGAAAGTAGACCTCTACAAGGGATGTGTTTGTGGGGTCGCCTGCAGTGTGTTTAACATGACAGAACAAACCAAAGCTCAGGAACATAAAGCATCTCACCTAAGAGCTTACCTCACATACATCTTTATAATTCATTAGGGAGGAGGGGAAATCAAAACCGATGTGTGCATGTTTGGAAAGCTACATATTTGTGTTAAAGTGACTGAAAAGGAAGTCAAATAATGCAGGTATTCTCACAGTTAAAATTGCTGTCCATATTCCGGATACAGTTAAAATAAAAAAGGATAAGAAAGTGCTACATGAACGAAAGTCATGGCCCAACTCTGACCGAAGGGAGTACAACTTCATGAAATCAAATCCTCAAATGAAACAAGCAGCTACATTGGATTTCATGAAGGGACGAGAGAAAGCTTTTGACGTGGGTACAAATTAGGGCTACGTAAAACAAGAAGAGATAAACATGCGAGTGTCTTTACACTCTGATGCTTCCATCCAACGAGGAGTAGGGGTGTAACGATTCATCTACTACATCGATGCATCGGTTTATATTCCTATGACCCGACTACATCGATCTGTGCTCGGCAAGTTGGCCTTCTGGACGACATATATCGATCTAACATCGTTTTAAAAGGTAATACATCGATTGTATCCATACTAGGAAATAACACATTGGATCTAAGCACGGCAGACTTTATATGGATGTGTTTTTTTTTTACACTTTTAATGATAAAGACGTTAAACGTTACTTAATTCAGGCTGCCTGTCTGTGATGTCATCACCACGCGCCACAAGACAATAAAACATAGTATGGCGGACGGCAGAGGAGAAGCCGGCGAGTGAGGAATGATCAAGCCACCATTGCGGTCCAGCGTGTGGAAACACTTTGGCTTTTGTAAAGACGGAGATGTTCTAAATAAGTCGCTCGCTGTTTGGAGGATATGTAAAGGTCAAGTAAAGTTACCACGGCAACTAGGGCTGTACGATAAATCGATTTAATCGATTAATCGCATTTTTGGTTTCAGGCGATTTAAAAAAAAGGAAATCTAGATTTTCTCCATGACCTCCGCCGCAAAATGATAGTGTTTGAATTCAATGTTAGCGAAACTACAAAATGCACCTTTAAAGAAAAGTTTACAGTTTGCACTTTGTTTTTTTTTTTTTAGGTAGTGTGTGGACATCAGACTATTTAGAAATGTCTTAATAGTCAGATTTTAGACTGAAACGCTTCCCTGCCCACTCCTCCAGTGAAACAACACTGGCCTTTAAAGGTGACATATCATGCTAAATCAACTTTTTAATGGTTCTCTCCCTGAAATATGTGTCCCTGTCTACAAACCCCCTGAAAAGTAAAAGAATCCATTCTGCCCCTGTTCTGATTTCTCCACCTTTCTGTAAATGTGTGCTGAAACCAGCCGTTTCAGTTTTCAGTGTTTTTCATACGTCACAACGCCATTCGGTCTGTAACAGGAAGTCAGAGCTCGGAGCTTGTTCAGCCCATAGACTGTATAAAATACAACTCAACCCCTCCTCCGTTTTTCATTCCCTGCACACACGTGTGCTAACAAGGAGCTTAGGAGGGAGGCATGCTAGTTGTAGGCTGTCTTAATGAACACAAAGGTCGGTTTGACTCCCCACGTCTGCAGATTTGAAGATCTAGTGGATGATTTTTATTTATCATGGATAAGTGCTAGCGCTAGTTAGCATAGCTACATAGCTACATGTTCGTAGCTGTGTACCAAGACACACGTCGACATACTGACAAATAAAACAACAAGAAACACTAAATCTGTGACCAATGGTTCAGAAAGGTCCTGCTGCAGGCGCCTCTCTGTCAGGATCAGATTCTGGATCAGATTCAGAGGGTTGAAGTAACGCGGGTCTGTGAGCAGCCGTGTATATTCAGCCAACATGTAAACATTAGATCAACGTGCTGGAGAGCCGAGGCCACACCCACTTCCTGAGGGGGCGGGGTCAGAGGGAAAACAGACTGTTCTGAGCAGGGCTGAAAAAGAGGGTTTTTCAGGCAGACCAAAATCTGATTTCAAAGTGTTTTTTTGAGCATAAACTTTAAAGACATGTTTTGGGGACCTCTTAGACCAATATATGTTGATGAAAAAAGCATGATATGTCACCTTTAATGAAAATAAGTTCCTGTGATGAATGATAAGTGTGATACTCCATTTGTCAAGTTTTTACCATCAAAACAGGAACATCAGTACAATGAATATTGTGTCCCATTCCTACCATGTCTGTTCTGTCACTATGTACTGCACACTGTACCTTTAAGGGGAAATTCAGTTTGCCTTTGTCAAATTCTATTGATAAAATTAAATCAAAACTTGTTGTTAGTCATTTGTAGTTTTCTTTTTTTCAGGAGAAAAACACAAAATAGATTAAAATCGTAAATTGAGTTTTTTGTAAAAAAAAATGGGGATTTTATTCCTAGACCATTTCGCCCAGCCCTACGGCAACACAACGAATCTATCCAACCACCTACTGAGGCGCCATGGAATTTCACACGTTTATATCTATAATTAATTTATACTTGATTCCCTTACAAGAAACAACAGGACTCTAGGACTGTCCAGTATCAAGGGATTTATGTCAAAGTCACACTGGTTGAATTTTTGGCTGAAAAGTTACTGAATCTTTATCTTCCCTAATTTGGTCTGTCTGTTTTGTGTGGGGTTTTTTAAATTTTTTTTTTTATTATTATTATTTTTTTGTGTTTGTTTTTGTTTTTGTCTTTGTTGCCTTATGTAAGTAATGTGAGGTTCGGGTGGGAGGGGCTTGGGGTCATGGTCGTGAATAGGCCAGTAAAATTTGCTGTAATGTGTTGCATTGAAATGCTGTCATTTGTGCACAGATTCTTTGTACCTCCTTTTTTACACTGTCCAGCTTACATGCACTGTAACATCAAAATCAATAAAAAGAATTGTGAAAGAAAGAAAAAGTTACTGAATCGATTTCAAGTCACTGAACTGTTTCGGATCCTATTGTTCTAAATGAACCAATATCGGCAACCACGAATCATGATACGAATCGAATCGTTGTTACAAAGAATCGTTACACCCCTAACGAGGAGGATTCACTCCCCTCAAAGGAGAAGCACATTTTCACAAGAGGGAAAATATCTACCACTGGTTCACTTCAAAAGAATATCAACGGATACATCATTTAGGTTAAGAAGAGGTAACTCAGCTGTCAGTAAAATAAAAAGTGCAGCCCTAATAAGAATCTGTAACCCTAAATTTAAAATCCCCGAACCTGAGATCTGTTAAAATAACATTGCACATCCTGGTGACAGACCTCAGGACGGAGGGTTTGAGGGTTTGTCCTGTCAGAATTGGGCCGGGGAAAGAAGAGCTGGAACCAACCCGTTCCCTGATTAAAGTAACCTTGGTAAAAGAAGGCAAGTTTACAACTTCTTATAAAGAAAAAAAGACTTAAAGAAACAATTCAACATCAAGTGTGAAACAGAACGGTTAAAAAGGAAACGAGCGAGTAGCGTAATGTATCGTGTACATTAATCCTTTGAGTTAAAAACTGCACACAACCGTTTCCCAGAATGTGACTTCTACAACCGTCTAATAACCCTACCCCCTATAAGGTGCCTTCATAGGAGT
This sequence comes from Notolabrus celidotus, assembly GCF_009762535.1. NCBI lineage: Eukaryota > Metazoa > Chordata > Actinopteri > Labriformes > Labridae > Notolabrus > Notolabrus celidotus. The sequence continues at coordinate 4,031,058 of NC_048273.1, read as the reverse complement.
CACATCTGGATTCAAGGTTGCAGTATTCTGCCACAGATTCATTGTTTATAAAGCACTTGTGTCCGTGAGTCTTCATGAACGTTTTACTAAGAGGTCAGAATATTTGATCTTCCTCTGAGGTTGGACAACATCTTATGTTACAAAGGGACTGAGAGTTTTAATCTAACCCTCTATATTCACACCACCGGGATACAAAACACGACGTAATGAGGCGAAGCAACGAATGAAACAAACACGTAAGACAAACACAAACAAAAGCTGATCGTAAATGAGGAAGTTTTCATGTTTCGTCCACGACAAAACAAACAAGAGGTTTTGGCTACTTATGGTCAAGTGCAAGTTCTTCTGTGTGGCGAAGGCTGGAGAGGCTGGTTGGCATCTGGAGGTCACTTAGTGGAAGTGCTGCTGGCAGTGGATCTTCTCCTCAGCCTGGTCCAAGAGCTCCAGCATCTCCTGGATGATAGCCTTCAGCGCGCGGCCCAGGTCCTCCCCGCTGTAAGGCTTTCCGAGAGGAGGCACGTGAACGAAGGCGGAGCGGCCGTGGCTCAGGTACAGAGACGTGTAGTAGGTGAAGTCACAGAGATACCTGAGGAGAGGGGAGCACAGCGTCACAGCAATGAAGGGAAGTCAGGATTTTATCCTCCATAATGAGGTCAGACTCAGATAACACTGACAGCTCTCTACAGCACAGCTTTCATATCAAACAGGACGTCCTGCAGGTATCTCATATCAGACTGAATAATATTCTCAGGTTTCACAAATTAACTTTCTGCTGACTGAACATTTAAAGAAGTGTTGCTGTATTTAATTACTCCACTAGAGGGAGCTGTTTGTTTGTTTGTAGCTATAAAACATCTACCCTCCTCTCCACAGATCCTTCACATTGATTGAGAGATTTGAACAATGTTTCTTATTAAACAATAACATACAGAGATTTACAGGCAGACAATCAGTACAGTCCATATATACTATTATACATATTAATATTATGTTATATTTTATAATATTATTATCTTTTATTAAATTATTGTATGCTGTTATATAATTTATTTTATTTTAATAAATCAGATTGTTATATTATGTTATATTATATTATCATATGTTATGTTATTATATCATATTATTTCATGTTATATTATATTATATTATTTTATCATTATATTGTGTCATATTGAATTATATTATGTTATATTATCATATAATATTATTTGATGTTATACTATATTCTATGATTATCTCATATTGTATTACAATATGTATTACAATTTCATTTTATTATATTGTGTTATATTATATTTTTATTTTATTATATTATATCAAATTATGTTATTCTGTATAATATTATGTTATATTATATTATCATATTTTATGTTAAATATTATATTATATTATTTATTGTTACATTATCTTACATGATTATCTTATATTATATTGTATTACATTAGGATATGTTATTTTTATTATGTTAAATTGTGTTATATTATAATATATTATTTTACTTATTTACATTACTTTATTTCATTATATTATATTATATCATATTACATTATATTATAATTACTATATTATTATGTAATATGATTATATTATATAATATTTTGTTATTATTTATGATGTTATTATTTTGTACTTTTGTCTTTTCTCTATCTCTGAAAACAGACATCTCTATATATCTATGTGTATTTATTTATATTACATATTAAACCTGAACTGTTGCAGCTGTCTGTTCTGCACAGCATGTTCTAACTGCCTGTTTAATTAAATATTTATACCATGTGAAGCATTTGTATATAACTTTCAATTTTAATATTATTTTATTCATCTATTATTATTTTTTTTCTCTATTTTGGGTTCTACCTTGTATTACTCTTTCTACCATGTCTGTGATTCTGCAACACCAGAGTTTCCCCCCAGGCCAATAAGGTATAATTATCTTCTCTTAGTCATGACTCTGTGTCGCAGGCTTATCTTAAAGAGTTGATATTAACACATCATGGTTTGGTGAATAAGACTTCATCATTTGTTGGATATATTTCAAAGAGTACTTCATAAAACTTCTGTATATTGATGCTCCACTACGAAAATCCAAGTTCTAATGTCACCATTACTGAGGAGCGAGTATCTTCAGTACAGTTGTTGATGGCCTGAGGTTATTATTTCATGGTTAGTGATACGTTTGACTTTAAAAAGGAAGCAGGAGGAAACACAAACTGTCAAACTGTCAAAGTTAATTCACAGCAGAACACGAAGAGGAAACATTGACTGTTTTTGTTTTAGAGTCAGAATCCATGAACCGTCATGTCTCTTTCCACCTCGATGCAAAGTTAGTGATCAAGAGGTGAGCGACAGAACAAAAGACTCACTCTGACTGAGAGAATAAAGGGAATAATTACCTTCCAGCATCTTTAGAGACGGACACAGCTACTCCGAGCCCCGAGGCGGTCACTCTCTTACAGACTGATTCCATGTCAATAACTGAGTCGATACAGTCCGGACCTCCCACCACGCAACACTGCGAGTCGGGACAAAAGCTGCTGTTGTCCAGGCCTTTATAGCCGTGATTCCTGCCACACTTCTCCAGAGTTACAGTGGTGGCCATGCCCGAGACTCCCACATGAACGACCAACTGGAAAACAAAAGGGACATTCAAAAGTTGGATTAACTGAAGTATCATTGTCCTGAAGGAGAAAAGAAACTGCTCTTTGTGACTTCTTTGAGTCTTTGAATCTGAGTTTGGAAAAGAAGCTGATTCAGAAAATACACCTTTTAAAGTGTAATAAAGTGGCTGAAACACACCACCACTGTATCCTCCTCTCACCTGGGGATGATACTGCTTCCATAATGAAGGAACCAAACTCTGGACCGTCTGATACTCCACAGGTACCTCGGATACATGCAGGTCCACTTCACTTCCAAGTCCAAGCTTCTTTAACTCCTGTGAGGAAAACAAACAAACAAACATTGAAGCTGATTCTGATTGTGTATTTTTAACTTCGGCATGATTTGGTGATAAAGGTTTGCACAGCAGGGTGTGATCTCTGTGGAGTTAAATCCAAAGGTTTGTATTGTACTTTGCCCAGTGTTCATTGGTGCAGTTGGCATGACGTCAACGTCATCAAGAAACCGATAGATTCAGTTTATTGAGGGGACATAAAGGCAATCCTGATGAGGACAAACTAGCACTTGTCACCACAATCAACCTTTAACAAATGTATATAAAAGATTTAGACCAAAGAGAAGTCAAAAACAACTTTAAAGGGCCGTTGTTTACGTAGCAGTTTCGGCATCCGCCCCATGTACAGAGCATAGCCTGTATAATAAATGGACGTAGTATCCGTGATGTCACACATCTGTTTCTGAAGCCGAGCGTAGGCGGGAGCCATATTGGAAATACTGAACTCAACCTAACGTCTGTTGAGCGAGTATGAGTTAAAGAGGCGGGCCTTGAGCCTCCTCACTAACAGCTACAGTGTTCCTGCCTGTCAATCAAGTCAGCCGTGCCTCTCATTATGCAAAACCCGGATCCAGACTCAAGTGGACACTCAAGGAACTGCAGTTTTTGGGGGTTTTTTTGTGATTTTTTGGGCATTTTTGCCTTTAATGACAGGACTGCTGAAGAGAGACAGGAAATATGGGGAGTAGAGAGAGGGGGAAGACATGCAGCAAATGGTCAACTGGCCGAGAGTCGAACCGGTGACCTCTGCAACGAGGACTGTAGCCTCTATACGTGGGGCGCTTAGACCGCTAGGCCACCAGCGCCCCAAGGAACTGCATTTTTGAACACTTCAGCACTGGCTTCATATCTTGCAGCTGGAGGTTGCAGCTTGGTACAGAGGCTATAGTCCTAATCGCAGCAGTCGTGGGTTCGACTCCCGGCCTCTATTATTTGCTGATTGTCTTCTTCTGCTCTCTACTCCCCACATTTCCTGTCTCTCTTCAGCTGTGCTCTCAATAAAGGCAAAAATATAACTTTAAGAAGTGCAACTATTTCAAGAATGCATTGAGGGAAAGTAATCGCACCAAACAGACTCATGTTTGACTGAAGATGGGTGGAAATACATTTCACAGTGTGTTTAATGTGCAGAAAACAAAGTCCTCTTAATGAGTCATTTACAAGCGTATTCCTATACTCACTGCTCTTTTTGTTTTTTCTTCGCACATGTACGTCCACACATTACCCCATCAAAATCCAAATACATCCTAACACAACAAAACAATCCTACACACGGTAAACCCCACGATAAAGGTACATAAATGCACATCAATAAAGCAGCATTAGTGAACCCTACAATAAGAGATAAGAGATGTAGTCACACATATTCTAAGTAAGATAAATCTGTGTCACATTCACAGTCAGTGACCAGCACCTCCCCTCGTCCCCCTGCAAGGACCAGCAGCCCCGGACACTGACCCCCACTTGTATTGAAAAGAGGCTTTTTTTGACCACGTCTGCGACCCCGCCACAAAGCAGCCCATTGTTTGCCTTTAATATCCTTATCAAGTCCGTCTAGACGCCCTGACAACTACCGTCATCCCCCCACATGCAGCTTCCTCAGCGGAGCGCAGACAGCCTATCGACGTGCTGCTGTCTGCACGGCGTGAAGCCGGCCGGCAGCAATCAGAGCATCGCGTCACAGTCAGGCTCACCCTGAGATGTTCACTCAGTCTCACCTGCACTCTTTGTTTATATTCGGGTGTCACATGATGAGCTGTGCTGATCTAATGTGGCGTTAACAGAAAACAACAAATGAGAGTTGTGAACATAGAGAGGAGATATTTCTGCAGAAGCTCGAGGGTTTGTTTACGATATTTTAAAAACACAGCAGAGTGGTTTAAATCCAAGTACCTGCTCATGATGAATACATTTAATGAACAAGTGTGTTAGAATAGAAACAGAGAGATAAACATACCTGTACTGCGACCCAGCTGGGGTTTACTGTGTGCTCTCCAAATGGACCAAAACCTGCAGAACAAACATTGATGCAGCACTTAGTAAATGATCTCATTACTACTGCTAATAATAATAAAGATAGTAATAATATTCATATTAATCATAATAATAATAATGATTATGATAATAAAGATAAAGGATGTAATTTTGAAGAGGTACATCTGTGAATGTAGATGTAAATGTTTGAGATAAAGGAGAATATATTGATTATTTTTGTGAATGTTGTATGAGACATGTCAGCTGTTCACTTACACATTACTGCATGTTTAAAAAATCATAAAATATTTCTATCAACTTAAAGATATTTTTACATTTGCAGCATTCAACTATTCTCTGATTTAATAAATTAAAAACCTCCTCATGCGTCCGATAAAATCACAGCAGCAGCAGCAGCCTACAGATATTCCCTCAGACGTGTTTATGTAAGGATCTATAACTGATCCCCTTCCACCACCCCTCCAAGGGTCAGCGGGTCCCCTGGGACCACGTAGAGGAGGGGGGTCAGTCTGTCTGACAGGCGGCTGAAAGGGAGCAGAGCGAGGGGCCGGCAGCTGCCAGCCGGCCTGCTATTGTGAAGGTGCTGTTCCCAGGCAATCGTCACATCTTGTATCAGCTGGGACTGTGAGCTCCTGCCCCCCTTTGTGTCTGAAAACACAGAGGCACTGCTCCTGGTGCTGAGGCTGGAAGTTTGCACTGAGGGATATTATATTGAAATCACTGTAACAGTGATTTAAAGATTAACGTGCAGAGAATAACATCCATGTGCAGACATGTACTCTGAGCTGTTATTGAATCAGGTTTAAACTGTGTAATGTTCCTTTAAGAGATCAACACAGGGATGTCAACACTGAAACACATCACTGACTGTCTTCTGCTTATATCACTATACAGACATGTTAGTAACATCTGTAGAAATCAATACACTTTGAATTTCTAATGACTTATTCTGAAGATTTGAGGAGTCAGTCACACAGACTTAGTCCTAATACTGGTCTGAAAACACTCTTTAGGATCTGTCTCAGACTTAGTCCTCATACTGGTCTGAAAACACTCTTTAGGATCTGTCTCAGACTTAGTCCTCATACTGGTCTGAAAACACTCTTTAGGATCAGTCATAGACTTAGTCCTAATACTGGTCTGAAAACACTCTTTAGGATCAGTCATAGACTTAGTCCTCATACTGGTCTGAAAACACTCTTTAGGATCAGTCTCAGACTTAGTCCTCATACTGGTCTGAAAACACTCTTTAGGATCAGTCTCAGACTTAGTCCTCATACTGGTCTGAAAACACTCTTTAGGATCTGTCTCAGACTTAGTCCTCATACTGGTCTGAAAACACTCTTTAGGATCAGTCATAGACTTAGTCCTAATACTGGTCTGAAAACACTCTTTAGGATCAGTCATAGACTTAGTCCTCATACTGGTCTGAAAACACTCTTTAGGATTAGTCTCAGACTTAGTCCTCATACTGGTCTGAAAACACTCTTTAGGATCTGTCTCAGACTTAGTCCTCATACTGGTCTGAAAACACTCTTTAGGATTAGTCTCAGACTTAGTCCTCATACTGGTCTGAAAACACTCTTTAGGATCTGTCTCAGACTTAGTCCTCATACTGGTCTGAAAACACTCTTTAGGATCTGTCTCAGACTTAGTCCTCACACTGGTCTGAAAACAGTCTTTAGAATCAGTCACACAGACTCAGTCCTCATACTGGTCTGAAAACACTCTTTAGGATCTGTCTCTCAGACTTAGTCCTCATACTGGTCTGAAAATACTCTTTAGAGTCAGTCTCAGACTTAGTCCTCATACTGGTCTGGAAACCCTCTTTAGAGTCAGTCTCAGACTTAGTCCTCATACTGGTCTGAAACCCTCTTTAGAGTCAGTCTGAACTTTAAGCTGAGCTCTGTAGTCGTGCACAGCCTGACGCCATTAACCTTACAGCAGCTGTCATGTTAAGAACTTTTCTCAGTCCCTCTGAAAGCTGGAGGATAATAACAGACCTGTAACGACCACCGTCCTCTTGCTGTTATCCATGGCCGGTCCCTGTCGGAGAGGATTTGTTGTCTTTCCGGTCTTGCTTTTGAACCGGTTCCGTAGAAAGAGTCCGAGCCCTCCTCAGCCGACGGCTTCTTCAGCCACACACAAATGAAACCAGCGCTCCTCCTGGCAACAGGCTGCGTGAGACGTGACGTGCTTACGTCAAAAGTGAACTTCTTCTTCTTCTTGTTTTAAGGCGGTTGGTATCCAGCTTAGTGGTGCATTACCGCCCCCTTCTGCTCCGGAGTGTGGGTCAGACTGTGAACTGGGTGTTTTTAAAATAAACTTCAGACTCAACTTTTTAATCTGGCTTTTAATGTGGAGTAATTTATTTTTAGCCCTGGACTGTATTATTATTATTATATTAATTGCTTTAACATTTATTGATCTTATTAATCTATTTATTTATTTATTTATTTATTTATTTGTTTATTTATTTATTTATTTGTTTATTTATTTATTTATTTATTTATTTATTTATTTATTGTATTCATCTGATCTTGTTAACTCTACCTTATTTTGAACCTTTCTTTCCACTCTTACTTATTTTGTTAATTTTACTTTATTGATTTTATTTTATTTTTAAGTATTTTATTTATAATCATGCCTTTTATAATTTTACCACAGATTAAGCACATTAGTGATGTGTCATGATCAAAAGCTGCGGCTCTGAGAGTCGATGCTTTATAGTGAATCAGAAGAGCCGGCTCGCATCCAGAGAGAGCCGGCTCCCAGTTTCTTCCTTTCTCTGATAGCTCTCTCAGTGCTCAGCACCCAGCTCTGCTCACAGCAGAACTTTGTTTTGATTGGTCAGCATGGCGGCCATGCGGCCAATCAGACGTGAGGAAATGGGATACAGGTGATGGAGGGGAGGCTGTGTATCCTGGCTTCGTCTGTTCAGTTCTGTTTCTGTTTACTTGAGTTCGGTTCTGGTTCTGGTTCGGTTCAGTTCTGGTTCGGTTCTGGTTTGTTTCTAGTTCTGTTCTTGTTCTGTTCTGGTTCGGTTCTGGTTCAGTTCTGGTTCTGGTTCGGGTTCGGTTCTGGTTTGGTTCTAGTTCGGTTCTGGTTTGATTCTGGTTCGGTTCTGGTTCTGTTTACTTGAGTTCCGTTCTGGTTCGGTTCTAGTTCTGTTCTGGTTCTGTTCTGGTTCTGTTCTGGTTCGGTTCTGGTTCTGTTTGCCTCAGTTTGGTTCTGATTCGGTTCTGGTTCGGTTCTGGTTCTGGTTCGGTTCTGGTTCGGTTCTGGTTCGGTTCTGGTTCGGTTCTGGTTCTGTTTGCTTGAGTTGGTTCTGGTTCGGTTTGCTTGAGTTTAGTTTTGGTTCTCTTTGCATGAGTTTGGTTCTGGTAACCCTAACCCTATCCCTATCCCTAACCCTATCCCTATCCCTAACCCTAATCCTAACCCTAACCCTAATCATAACCCTAACCCTAATCATAACCCTAACCCTATCCCTAACCCTAATCATAACCCTAACCCTAATCATAACCCTAACCCTAATCATAACCCTAACCCTATCCCTAACCCTAATCATAACCCTAATCATAACCCTAACCCTAATCATAACCCTAACCCTAATCATAACCCTAACCCTATCCCTAACCCTAATCATAACCCTAACCCTATCCCTAACCCTAATCATAACCCTAATCATAACCCTAACCCTAATCATAACCCTAATCATAACCCTAACCCTAACCCTAATCATAACCCTAACCCTAACCCTAACCCTAACCCTAACCCTAATCATAACCCTAACCCTAACCTTAACCCTAACCCTAATCCTAACCCTAATCATAACCCTAATCATAACCCTAACCCTAATCCTAACCCTAACCCTAACCCTAATCCTAACCCTAATCATAACCCTAACCCTAACCCTAACCCTAATCCTAACCCTAATCATAACCCTAACCCTAATCCTAACCCTAATCATAACCCTAACCCTAACCCTAATCATAACCCTAACCCTAATCCTAACCCTAATCATAACCCTAACCCTAATCCTAACCCTAACCCTAACCCTAATCCTAACCCTAATCATAACCCTAACCCTAATCATAACCCTAATCATAACCCTAATCATAACCCTAACCCTAATCCTAACCCTAATCCTAACCCTAATCATAACCCTAACCCTAACCCTAACCCTAATCCTAACCCTAATCATAACCCTAATCATAACCCTAACCCTAATCCTAACCCTAACCCTAATCCTAACCCTAATCATAACCCTAACCCTAACCCTAATCCTAATCCTTACCCTAACCCTAACCCTAACCCTAACCCTAAACTTAATCATAACCCTAACCCTAATCCTAACCCTAACCCTAATCCTAACCCTAACCCTAAACTTAATCATAACCCTAACCCTAATCCTAATCCTAAACTTAATCCTAACCCTAACCCTAATCCTAATCCTAACCCTAACCCCTTTTACTAACCCTAACCCTAAACTTAATCATAACCCTAACCCTAATCCTAATCCTAAACTTAATCCTAACCCTAACCCTAATCCTAATCCTAACCCTAACCCCTTTTACTAACCCTAACCTGGTCCCTAACCCTAATCCTAACCCTAATCATAACCCTAATCATAACCCTAACCCTAATCCTAACCCTAACCCTAATCCTAACCCTAATCATAACCCTAACCCTAACCCTAATCCTAATCCTTACCCTAACCCTAACCCTAACCCTAACCCTAAACTTAATCATAACCCTAACCCTAATCCTAACCCTAACCCTAATCCTAACCCTAACCCTAAACTTAATCATAACCCTAACCCTAATCCTAATCCTAAACTTAATCCTAACCCTAACCCTAATCCTAATCCTAACCCTAACCCCTTTTACTAACCCTAACCCTAAACTTAATCATAACCCTAACCCTAATCCTAATCCTAAACTTAATCCTAACCCTAACCCTAATCCTAATCCTAACCCTAACCCCTTTTACTAACCCTAACCTGGTCCCTAACCCTAACTCCTAATCCTAACATTTCATAAACAGGGTTATTAGTATAAGCAGAAGGGAAGCCCTACAACTGGATTATTACGTTTGTTAGTGATTGTGGTTTAATGAAAATAATAGAGTTATTTAGTTTGTTTCTTTTGGTGTCTGTTTGATTTAAATTAAATATTCATTTATTTCTCCTGTTCCACACTCCGGACAGTAGGTGGCGGTAATGCACCTACAAAGAAGACAAGGAAGAAGATCTCTCTTGAAGTTCCTCCGGTCCAGCAGGTGGCGCTGTGCACCTTTAAAACATGATTGCAATCATCCACAAAAAAAAACACGAAGAAGAAAAGCAGCAGCTCATTGTGAAGTCGTGTTTTAGCTCAAGTCAGTCAATACAACACAGCCTCACGATGGTAAGGATTGCATATTGTGAACAAATGTTTCTCCTGTAGATGTCTCAGATGTGTTCAGTTGTAGCTTCGCCAGCTAATCAGCTAACGCTAGCTGTGTTAGCAGCATAGGACGTCTCAGTGATGCGCCTCATGCTAGCTCCATGCTAAGTGTTAGCTGTTGTAGCTTAAACTCAATGTTTTAAATGAAAGGAGGACCAGTTAGTAATCCTGGAAACCTCTAAATCACGTGAAAGAAGCAGTTAAAGCTCAATATGTTTTATAAAAGTCTCTGTTATTGCTGTTAGCTTGTTAGTGTGTAGTTTAAGCTAACTATGAACATGGCTACCTCAATGTGACAGACAGTAAGCTAGGCTAAAGCAGTTTAAGAAATCAACACTGTGACTATTAAATATCTGTCTTTAAACGGAGTCCCTGTAGTTAGAGTAATCAGAGGATGTATGTAATGTTTACATCAGGTGGATTCCTCATGTGACCTGTTCTTCTTTCACCCCACAGCTCCCCCTGTCTCTGCTGAAGACCGCCCAGAACCATCCCATGGTGAGAACATACTGATCCCCCTCTGATGGGAGCTGATGTTAGCAGTGGAGATGTTAATGAAATGATGATTTACAACCATACTTGTGATCCATCTTCAAACAGTCTTACATTATCAAGTTTGATGTCAAAGATTGTGTGTTGACTACACTTTCATTTTCATCAACTGTATGGAAATGTTAAAACTGAAAATGTAGACGTGTTATTTGTGTTCATAGAAATCTATCTTTAATACTGCACTAAATGTGCGTCTAAATACATCTATCATGTATTATCTATCACGTATGTTTACTCTCACGGCAGTGGGGGCGGCAGTAGCTCAGTCCATAGGGGCTTGACTTGGGAACTGAAGGGTCACCAGTTCGAGTCCCAGTATGGATGAAGTTTGGCAAGTGGACTGGTGGCTGGAGAGGTGCTGGTTCACTTGCCTGGGCACTGCCGAGGTGCCTTTGAGCAAGGCACCAAACCCCCAACTGCTTGGGGTGTGCTGGTTGATGGCAGCATCCTCACTCTGACATCTCCCTAAGTGCATGTCCACTGCATGTGTGTGCATGATTGTACGTATATACCAAAAACTGTGCCTGTAGCATGACTGAAAAAAACACAAGTGAAAAAATTGAATTTCCCCCTGGGGATTAATAAAGTATGTTCTTCTTCTTCTTCAACCACACTCTGTTGCAGAAGGGAGAATAGATGATAACAGAGGAGCTGTTTAAGTCAGCATCCAGGCACATCCTCAGTCTTCCTTTTCCTTGTACTGTAAACAGACTAACCCTGCTCTTTGAGACGACTCTGATCCTTCTAGTTAACATCACAAAGCCCATTTACACTATGTCCTGTCTCAGGACATTTAAAACCCGCTCAAGCTTCTGCCGTCCGTCCTGCAATACTTCGTCCACACTAACTCTGTCTTTGTCGTCTTTTCTTGCCTCAGCTGGTGGAGCTGAAGAATGGAGAGACCTACAACGGTCACCTGGTCAGCTGTGACAACTGGATGAACATCAACCTGAGAGAAGTCATCTGCACCTCCAGGGTAAAGCTGAGGACTCTCTTTGGTCTTATGTTAGCATGTAGCTCTAGCTAGAGGTATCCTGCTGTAGATGGGCCACCATCAGTCCATCATAAGACATTTAGAGATGATCTTTTTCGTGTACCCCTGTGTGACTAGGACCACAGACTGTACTTGTGCAAAGAAGCCCTCGTCATGTTGAGGGTGAAAAGCCAAAATGTAAACTGACAGCTGAGTGGACCGAAGTGACAATGATTCCTTTTGTCCTGTAAACAAGAACACAAAAGACTTTGAGACGGCCTCACAGAAACGACAGCGCAGACTTCAAATTGAATTCAGGATCAGGTTTCACTGACAGTCCCGCCCCCCTCTCACAGGATGGAGACAAGTTCTGGAGGATGCCCGAGTGCTACATCAGAGGGAGCACCATCAAGTACCTGCGAATCCCAGATGAGATCATCGACATGGTAAAGGAGGAGGTGGTGTCAAAGGGCCGCGGACGTGGAGGCGCCCAGCAGAACAAACAGCAGGGCAAAGGGAGAGGAGGAGCCGGCCGAGGTGAGTGAATGAGGACTGCGGGCTATCAGGAGCATCAGGGCTTTGCTAGTAACAGTTGTAAACAACACATTAAATTCAGGACCAGGTACGGTGAATACTGTGGTTGAATACTTTTCCTCTCTCATCGTGAGTCCAGAACATTCTGCCGTCATATCTGATTAAAGTCATGACGCGACTGTTTCAGATTTATCTGGAATTTCAGATTTTTCAACATGAGAAGTTAACCCATGAGACATCAGAGTTGTTACATGGGACTTCCACCAGATCCTTGTCTGGTCCGTCTCTGATCCGCTGCGGTCCGGAGCCAGACCGCAGCGGATCAGAGACGGACCGGACAAGGATCTGTTGGAAGTCCTGTGTTAGAGATAGCGTCAGGAGCTCAGACATCAGGGAGAGGCTCAAAGTAGAGCTGGTGCTCCTCTGCATCGAGAGGAGCCAGATGAGGGGGTTCGGGCATCTGGTCAGGATGGCCACGGGGAAGACTCAGGACACGCTGGCGAGATTATATCTCAGCTGGCCTGGGAACGCCTCGGTATCCTCCCAGAGGAGCTGGTGGAAGTGGCCGGGGAGAGGAGAGTCTGGCTTCCCTGCTGTGACTGCTGCCCCCGTGGATAAGTGGAGGAAGATGGATGGATGGATGGATGGATGGATATTCAAAAATCTGAAAAATGTTAATGTTTGTTCTTTTTTGATTCCTTCCCTGCAGGTCTGTTTGGCGGCCGCGGCAGAGGGATGACCGGCCCCGGGCGAGGGCAGCAGCTGCAGCAGGATAAGAAACCGGGCAAACCACAGGGGATGAAGAACCAACACTGACAGACTACATCACACCCTCAACAACACATCCTGTCATATGAAAGTGTCTCTCTGTCAGTGCATGAAGATAGAACCCGCTCTCTGGTGTTTTGCTCCTGCTGGGACGCTCGTGGAGAATGACCACGGCTGCAGAAACCACACTGGTAGAGGTTAAGAGAAGCCGTGCTCTTACACTTTTGTTTTTTAGCATCTGACTTTTTTTTTATTATGAGGTGACAGACTCCTGATTATTTGTAACACGTATCACAAATCAAACAAGTTTCCCATCACTTAGAGCACTGGAGCTTTTTCTTTTCTAGTTTTTGAACCGGTGAAATAACCGCCCCCGACTTCTGTTGCATGAATATTATTTTTAATTGCTCTTAATTTTGTGTCGTTGGTGATACTCTGTGGTCTGTGCTTTTTGTTTGATGTGCAGTCTGTTCACAGCAGGACGGCCGGTAGAGTGGCACCCGGGGAGACGAGGATTTAAACCCCTGAATAAACACCTTTTGTTTAAGAATTTGTAGAAAAAAAAAAGATTCTCATAATCTGAAGTCTGAAAGGGTTTTGTTTTATTTTTGTAATAAAAGACGATGTAAATTATTTACATGAGAACATGAGAATAAAACGGCTTTTGTTAGAGTGGTCTTGTTATTTCTAGAACAGATTGTTTGTTTGACTTCTGCAGGTGAAACACATTTAATATCTAGAACAGCAAACAGCAAGAATTAAAGTGTTTGATGCCTGTGTGCACTATCTCATGCAGGTAACTCACACTGCGCTGATTTTGCATTCTTGCGTCATTCTCACAATCACAGGTGGTTTAATTACAGCCGCAAGATTTCCAGTCACTCCCTCTACTCTGCACCTGTGCTGGGCTTAGACTTTCAGCCCCACCACCTCTGCAGAATCGACCCACAGGCTCCGGCTGCAGAGGGTTTTAAGGTGTAGGGCCAATCTCAAACACTCACTGACTTTGAGGCGCCCTCCCGCTAAGTCCGTGAGCTCTTAGAGCTGTCCCATTGTCAAATCACCAAGTGTGTGAGGGATCTCTCTCTGACTTTTTGAGCCCTTTATGCCCCCTTTCTGTAAGTGGGCATTTTTGCAGACTTGGCATAAGCAAATTACCCAGAGTTCATAGCATTGTGGCGTGAAACACGGGATTCCCAGGGGACGCCCGCAAGCTTGGAGGGTAAACGAGCCGTAACATGAAATTAAAAAAATTGTGACAGTAACAAAGAAGCAGGAAAGTTGCAATAAAGTTTACAGATAAAAAAAGTTTGCCTGTAAGTATAAATATAGAAAAGAGGCTTAATCTGTTCATCTTCACACAGATGTGTATACAGTATAATTTATATATTTATAGGTAAATAGCCTATTTATATATTTTAAATGTTGTGGTTAAGCAGTCTGTACGGTCAGAGCCTGGATCACATGACAATCAGACAATCAGTCCCTTAAGCGCCTTGAATTTGAGAACAGTAAAAATTGTGCAATAACAATTCCTAATGCCGCCAAGGTGAGCTACATGACGTCATGCAGGTTACGTGAGAAGTCTCAAAGTGCTGTCCCATCCATAGATCTACAGTTTGAGTCCTTACAGCCTCCTGCCCTCAATCACTTTACAGGTGACGTCAATTAAGTCAAGAAGGGCTCAGGACTCAGGGCTCAGGACTCAGGGCTCAGGGCTCAGGGCTCAGGGCTCAGGGCTCAGGGCTCAGGGCCAGGGCTCAGGGCTCAGGGCTCAGGGCTCAGGGCTCAGGGCTCAGGGCTCAGGGCTCAGGGAGGACATTGAGATTGGGTTATTATCTCTCCACTCATGAACTTTTCTGCGTGTAAAAGAAATGTGGAGGAGTCACGAGGTCAGAGCCTCACCTTAAATACGTAGCAGAATAAAGATCTCTGTGCATCTTATAAACAATATTTGAACTAAATAAACCCTTCTTACAGGAAGTTAGGGATACTTGACTTTCAGCTGATGGAAAATGTAGAAAGTTGATGCTACAGTGATATTATATCATGAAAGTAGAGCATTTAAGAAGAGATGTAAGGATATATATTGATACAAATAAGGGTGGCTTAAAATAGATTCAACAAAATGTATATTGCAATATTATTTTTAAACAGTAGAGGGCGCTATCTGCATTTCACTCCGCTTGTTCAGCATCATGAAGTCTCTTGCGCTGCTCTCTCCTCACTTGCTGAGTGACAGACATGGAGGCAGCAGGTGAAGACCGAGCAGCTCAGGATGCACCTTTGTGTTTACAGTCTGAGGTCTGGAAGCATTTTGTCTTTCCCTGATAATCCTGAAGAAAAACATGTCAATTCACAGCCAGGAGCATCAGCTGCACTTTAGTTTATTTAAAGAGATTTAACTTGTTTGTTTTAATATTTAATACTTTCATTTGGGAATCGTTCACTTTCCATTTCTTTAGAATTGTTCTGAAATTTTCCAACAAGGCATTTTTGTTCTGTCATTTTTTTATTTTTGCAAGGTGCTGAAAAAAAGTGTGCAGTGGTTTTATTTGAGTTACAACACCTTAACAATGAGAAGGATTACTTTGTTTACAAAGAAATATAAGAGACAACATATATATTGCAACTTTCCATATCTGAGAATTGAAATTAAATAATATTTAAATT
Organism: Notolabrus celidotus; assembly: GCF_009762535.1. Lineage (NCBI taxonomy): Eukaryota > Metazoa > Chordata > Actinopteri > Labriformes > Labridae > Notolabrus > Notolabrus celidotus. Next base: position 4,015,159 of record NC_048273.1, on the reverse strand, counting down.
TTGAGTTCAATCCAGTTTTCTTGAAAAGAAGAAGAGAATCCTGAGTGAATCGTATCGTCACACAGGCGAGAGAAACTTTAGGTTAGCGATCTCTACAAAGAAGCTTAAACCCTGAGCGGTGGTGATGATAGCAGCAGGGTTCAAAGTTGTGACATTAGTTCCTTTTTAGAGGTTAGTGCGCTGAATAACTCGGGGTCTTGTCTCACCCTGTCGGGATTCTATTTCTGATAACTACCTGCTAACCATACTAGTAAATGTACAGCTCTGAAAAGACCCCTTCTTTTTAAAGCTCTATATAAAATCAGAAGCCTCAGAGTCCTTTAAGACAAATTATTCATTGTATGAACAATAATTCTTTATTGGTACATCATTTTCCTGAAGAGACATGTTTTTATATATCATTGATTGTTTTCTGAAACTTGAAACTTGAAAGCTCCAGTGAAGCTTGCATCCATGTCCAGACTTTTAAACATCAGCAAACAGACTCAAACATATCAAAAGAAAATCACAGTCAGTTCCATATATAAGTGTAAACTGTGAGTACTTCATTTAAATGTGAAAGAAACATTAAAGAGAAATCTGCATGGTCACAGTTCTTTGCCAATCAGATTAAAGAAATTACTCAAGGAGAAAAAAAGAATCCCAAGTTTGGGAAGGATAAACTCAAACTCGGCACAGGCTCGACAGAACTTCAACATTTCCTGAGTAGATCCTGAGAGATCCTTCAAGTAAGGCTCGGACAGTGACACTTTGAATTTCTAATATTAATAAAAATGACAAACTGAGAGATAAGAATACGTAAGGAATATTCATGTTTAAAAAATCTTAAGAGCACTTTTGTAATCCTTCACACATCATCTGAAAAAGTAAACTGGTGTTATGATTCATCTGGTTAACTCACACCTCTCACACACATCCAGCTCATCCCTCCATCAACTCCTGCCTGACTGTGACGGAGTACTTCCAAACCTCCACAATCTGAGACAACTTCAGGTTTTCAGGGAACTTTTCCTCCACATACTGAGGCACCTCCACCTCTTTATCGTCCATGTAGGGAGTCACAGTCTCCTTCACACTGAGGAGGGAGAAAAGACGAGCATGAGTACACTATCAATATGTTGAGGCTATGAAAGTAAGTAAAGTGTTTTCGCCTTTCTGCAAGCTTTACCTCCATGAAGGATTGTAATCCTCTGTAGCTCTCAGGCGGCCCAGTCTCAACAGGAGGAACTCGTGTATCTCGAGCAGCCATTGGTCCGTGTTCCCCCCGGACAGGAAACGTTTGAGCTCGATCTTCTCTTCCTCGTTCAGCGGATTCTGGTATTCAGCTGGATACTCTGAAAAGGGCTCCTTTCAACAGAAAAACATGGCAAGGCACATTACAGGTATGTGATCAATGGAGAAGTGAAATACGTTGCTTCAAATCGTAGACTACATAAATAATGGAGGTAGTATCTGTGACGTCACCCATCTGTTTCTGAAGCGCTGTTTTGAGGCCAATCGTCGGCGGCAGCCATATTGGAAATGCTGAACTCAACCTAACTTCTGACGAGCTAGTGTGAGGTAAAGAGGCGGGCTTTGAGTCTCCTCGCCAACAGATACAGTGCTCCCGCCTGTCAGTCAAGTCAGCTGTTCCTCTCATTGGAAGACTCCTAATCTCAATATCTATGAAATTACCACATTATGAAATAATTCACCCCCTCAGTGTGTGCCGATCAGGAAATGAGCTATCCAGACTACACTTGTTTTTTGAACCAGGCTGTAAACATGTTTATTTCTGCTGTTATTTCTTCCACATTGGACTCGTATTTTTAGACCGGAGGTTGCCGCTTGCTTCAGATATACACTCAAATAAACTAATCACTTACCCTCTTGAGATGCAGCATGGTCTCAGATTTGAGGGAGGCGAGGAGCTGCCACAGAGAAACACAGTGTCCGAGGGTGCATCTGCCCAGAGCCTGAAGAAACAACACCGCATGTTTTTTATCCAGGCTCGTTTAGGTAACATCTTCACTTCAGACACAGAAGCTGCCCATGCACTGACCTGCAATATGTGTTGATCAATGTGGTCTGCCATTTTCAGGACGTCCCGGAGGTAAGTGACCAGCGGCATCGTGGGATCACCACCTGTCATTGAGAGGAAACCCAGGAGCAGTTCCACGATCTTGAACGCCTCACACACCTCGCTGTAGGAATCCAGCTTTCTGGACACGGTGTTCCGGATCAGAAGGGGCAGAGTGTCCTGAAGAAAGAGAAAGTATGGATGAAGACAAAAGCCATAATCTACTGTAAATATGTCTCCTCTGTATTAAGATGAACATCACTACTGTAAACACCAGGGTTCATTATCTGAGTGTTTCTACTTTTACACATCTTTAACTTCAAGATAAGATAAATGCATTCAACTGAACATTGATCCCAGCTTTACATGTTTTTATGAGCATTTTGATAAAGCTTATAGTTAGAGCTGGCTCAGGCTTGGACCAGGTCTTAGTTATGCTGCTATAGGTTTAGACTGACACACTGGGATCCTGTCTTTCCCTCTCTCTCCTTTCTCTGCCTGTCTCTTACTTTAACTCTTCCTGTCCCATTAAAGTTACTAACCATAGACCTTTCTGGAGTCCCTGAGCTCCCTTGTCTCGTAGGTTCCTGCTGCTGTGGACGTGTCAGACTCCAGCTGCTACAACTACTACTATCCGTCTCCCCACTATCATCTCTCTCTCTTCACCTCCCTCTATCCCTCTCTCCAACTCGGTCTCAGCAGATGTGTGTCTAACATGAGTCTGGTCCTGCTGGAGGTTTCTGCCTGTTAAAGGAAGTTTGTCCTTGCCACTGTAACTTGCTAAATGCTGCAAAGTGCTCTGCTCATGGTGGATTAAGATGAGATCAGACTGAGTCCTGTCTGTAAGATGGGACTGGATCTTATCCGGTCTTGATGTTGGGTCTTTGTTAATAATAGAACATAGAGTATGGTCTAGACCTGCTCTGTTTGAAAAGAGTCTGAGGATACGTAACAATCTGTGTTTGATACGACTGAATAAAGAAACAAAGTTGCAGTAAATAAATTCATACTTTTGCTTTGGTAACTGTGAACAGTGTTATAACTATAAAGTATGGTGTGTCGTCAGAAATCATAACTATGTTACAAACTATGAAACAGAGAAGTCAGGGTTGAATCATTTACCTGTCGCACTTTTCCTTTCACAGCTCTGAAAATGGATTCATAGTCTCTCTCTTGTGTTTTGACCAGAGTGGGAATCCCCTGAAATGAAGAACAATGGTTGTGTTGAAGCAGGAAGTACAGAAAAAATAGCATTGAGGTTTGCCTCCTGAATCAGAAGCAGTTAAAATGAAACTAAACACAAAACAAATCAAACTCTTTTGATCTCTCTTTTATTTGGTTGCTGTTATCTGACATGTTAATAGTTATCTAGGTGTGTAATGTGAGGCATGATGGAAGACCAAGTCTGCTGAATCCAGGTAACAGCACACCGTACAGGGCAGGTTGATTCGTTAGTGTATGTAACTGCCTGTGTGGACTCACTATGCGGGTGATGATGGGTTTCCCCCGCAGGAAGCGGGTGAGGATCTGCTGCTGGATCCTGGGCAGATCATAATGTGATATTGTCTCATGGCCCCGTTCCAAGCTGTACTGGCAGTTGGATAGAACCAGAGGAAGCAGGTCTTTGTCCAGCTCGTAGCGGATCACTTGCTGCTCTGTGAGCTCTGCCAAACTCACCCTGTAACTGCTGTGGACGGAGTGTTAACTTTATACAACTGAAGTAACATTTATTTTTGCAAAATAAGAAAAGCCCAGACCTTCTTGATTAGCTAATGACTTCAGATTAACTGTCCATTTCTCCCAATCATGAACTTTCATATAAAGAGATATTTTAACAGTCAGTCATAGAAGGAAAACCCTGCTCCTGTTCACAGACAGACTTGTAACCTTAAGCTGAAGGGTTCTCTTCTGCTCTTTGTTGGACAGCACCTCTGTGTTTTGTGGCTTCATGTTTGTTTTACCTGCTGTCCTCTCCAGTTTGATTGTCCACAGCATTCACCAGCTCGTTTTGCAGCGACACTAGGTAGCTGACCAGCCCTGTGGCACACAGTCCTGGACCCTGTCGGCGGGGCAGAAGGTACTGCAGGTCGCTGTCCAGACTCAGATCATCACTGCAAAATTCAGCTGGTATCCTCATCTCATCTGCAGGTGGAAAAGGACTTCAGTCTTGGCTTTCTACCTCTCAAAGAAACACCAGAAGTGCCAATCATCTAAAAATGCGTTCGTATCGAATAACACAGGTATGACGCAGCCGCTGAGAGCAACCAGGGGCTGACTTTATCACCAGAGACATTTCAACATGCAGACAAGAGCTAGAACAGATTAGTGTAAAAACTTAAGCAGCAGCTAATGAAAGGTATGAATGGATGTTTGGATGAATGGGTGTCTCCCTCAATGTCAACTGGGTATGTGAAACAACTGAGATTTAAGATCAATGTTCACACATGCTTATAAAAACATAGACTGTATAAAATATGGACGTAGTATCTGTGACGTCACCCGTCTGTTTTTGAAGTGCTGTTTTGAGGCCAGTCGTCGGTGGCAGCCATGTTGCTGCTGTCGAGCGATTGTGAGGTAAAGAGGCGGGCTTTGAGCCTCCTCGCCAACAGCTACAGTGTTCCCGCCTGTCAATCAAGTCAGCTGTGCCTCTCATTGGAAGACTCGTAATCTCAATATCTATGAAATTACCACGCTATGAAATAATTCACCCCCGTACAGTGTGTGCTGATAGAGATATGAGCTATCCAGACTACACTCTTCTTTTGAACCAGACTGTAAACATGTTTATTTCTGCTGTAAAGATCGGCTTCTTTGAATTGGTGTGTATGTGGTTTCCTGTACTTCCAGAGCCAGCCTCAAGCAGATCCTCGATGAACTGCAGTTTTTAACTCTTCCGCATTGGACTCATATTTTTAGACAGGAGGTTGCTTCTTGATAAAAACCCAATTGAAAATAAAGAGGAGGTATAAATATGTAAATGAATTCATTTGTGCATTAATGAAATATGAAGAAAATACTCACTGCTGGTTACGGACACTCTGAGCAGATTCCATGTTTTCAGGAAGGTGTCGATGTGTTTCTCAAACCATGACATTAAATCTGAAACAACATTTTGAAAGTAATTACTCGTTTGACTGACAAGACAAAAAAAGAAGAAGAAATGCTGAGTGTTTGTTAAATGACACATGCCTGGTTTCCTGTCTCTTAACCGCTACTGATCTGGACGATTATCAAAAGATTGGAGCACTTGTTGTCAGTTCGAGTTAGATATCGAGTTTCTTAGTTAATTAAAGAATTCTAGTTCAGAGTCTTTGGTCAACAACTTGGCTTTCCGATAGTGACTCAGTCTGTGACTCACTGATGATGGTGTTCTATTGTACTAACTGAGTTCAAGGTTACTTTATTTTTACCAGAAGGTAGATATTGTTTGCAGTTAGTCAGCCGCCTTTTCACATCAACCAACAAACAGCACAGGACAAGACACAACAAACATAGTGACAAAGTGCTCGGCACTAAAAAGGGACCCTCGATAAAAACAAGATAGAAGTAAAATCAGTAAAAAACAAGATAAAAGATCATAAATAGTGACAAACTTGTTTGTACTGCATCATGCTGTGTTACTGTGATTTGTTGATCATACTGACGGCTGCTGGGACAGAACTGTTTTTATATCTCTTGGTTGTACTGGCCGTTACTTTATACCTCCATCCAGATGGGAGAAGCGGAAATTCATGATTTAATGGGGGGGAGTCGCCTCCAAAACTACAAGTGAGTGACTACAAGACTGTATCAGAAGATACCATGAGGGGAGTTCATTGCTCAGCAGGGGTTGCCCTGTCAGCGAGACTATTCAGAAACGAGACACAGAAACAAATCCAGAGGAATTAAATAATTTGATATTTAGATGAAGACAAAGTCAAACTGACAGCAAGAAGGTTAGATCTCTGTTGGAGTGCACACCTGTAAAGACTGCTTATTGACACAGGTGCTGCCAAAAATAATCAAACTGGGATCTGTGAGAGTTTGTTACTTCACATTTTGAGAATAAACAACGTGAAGGTCAAGCCATTGTTTTTTACCTTTTTGCTTCTCGATGAAATCTCTGATGGAGCCTGTTACTTGATCTGATGCGTTCTGGAACTTCCTCACCAAGAATTTCTGCAGGATAAGGATGTCTGAAAGATGCTTTATCTGCTGAAATTCTTTCTCCTGAGCAGAGGGAGGAAAATAAAGTAATAAAGATGTTAATCATGCCTTTATTATTGCTTGTATGAAATCACAAGATACATAATCACATCTTTATAAACACACAGGTCATGACCTCACAAAGTACAAAGTTAAGGTTTTTTATTTAATAGGAAACAAATCATCATGACTGAGAATAGAAGTAAGGCTGTAGTCATCGGATGTTATGACCAAGTATTACTCTCTAAGTATCATAGATATTTATATTTAAGGTTGTAATAAAGAAAAGCTCTTTATCTGTCCTGAAGAGGAAATAAAGTTTCAAAACCCAGCATGTAAAAATGTTGGATGTCAATACTAAACGTGGGCAGAGTTTCAAACTGCGAGGTGAATGCGTGTCAAGTAATCCCAGATGAGGCTGCTTTGAACGACTTGTTCTGAAAGTCACACGAGGATTCAGGGAGATCATGACATGTTGCTCAAATCATGACATCACTAGTTATTGAATCTCTTGAAAGGGAAAATAAGTCATTTTAAAAAGAGACACGCAACTATGTAGCATTGCAACAGCAGAGGAGGCTTCCGGGATGCTAGGTTCTGGAATGTTGGGGACGGGCTTAAACAGACAGTAGGTGAAATGAGGCGTTTCAAAGAGAGACCAGTCTGAAATAAGTAATTCATGTTTTGAGCTGTAAATCAAGTAAAGCTCCTTCAAAGCTATTAGAGGATCCTTGAAATAAGTAATTCATGTTTTGAGCTGTAAATCAAGTAAAGCTCCTTCAAAGCTATTAGAGGATCCTTAAAATGAGCACAGTATCCCCTCTTTAAATGTATTCCTGAAAACTGGACTTTGATGGTGGCTATAGACCAAAGGTCAGGAAGTCAACATACAATAACAAACCATCCTTTAAATATGAATTTATATAAATAATTCACCACAGTGTGGCTGGCAGTTTGTAAGACTTATTTCACTGGACCAAACATCTCACAGAATTCACCTTCTGCAGGAACCTCCACAGAAGAGGCAGCTCCTCCTTTTGACCATGCTGCTCCACGATGTGTATGAGACTGAGCAATGACAGCTTCTCTCTGCAGCTCCACACAGCTGAGCTGTGGACTTGAGAGCCTTGTGCCAATGATGTCAGGAAGGAGCAGTCATCAGTGAAAGCCATCCTCATGATTAAGTTGGAGGAAACACGGGAGTCGGTTCTGATGCTCTCCTTCACTTCCTCTAGGAGCCGATCTAGATCCTACACACAAAATATATGTTGTTCTTAAAGATCATATCAGTGAGAACAGGAAGTATGAGAGTGCTAGAATAAAACACAAAATAATACAAGTTTTAATCATCATAAGCTTCTCTGAGGAAAAAAAGGTCAAAGGGTAAAACAATGAAGTTAAGTGAAAGGTGTTACCCTCAACTGAGGAGTCATGATGTCTGCAGACACTGTTTTCTCCCAGTTGTTTCTGGATGCTTTTGTAGTCAGGCCGGGATCGGTATCAGCTATACAAAGTCAAACAGAAGGTGTTTTGTAAAGGGCTGTTTCTACCATTAGCATATATGTGCTAAAAATAAAACAAAACATTTGAAAATGCCACAATACTTACACTACCGTTCAAAAGTTTCGGGTCACTTAGAAATGTCCTTATTTTTGAAAGAAAAGCACTGTTTTTTTCAATGAAGATAACATTAAATTAATCAGAAATACACTCTACACATTGTTAATGCGGTAAATGACTATTCTAGCGTCTGGTTTTTAATGGAATATCTACATAGGTGTATAGAGGCTCATTTCCAGCAACCATCACTCCAGTGTTCTAATGGTACATTGTGTTTGCTAATCGAGTTAGAAAGCTAATGAATGATTAGAAACATCTTGAAAACCCATGTGTGGTTACGTTAGCACAGCTGAAAACGGTTTTGCTGGTTAAAGAAGCTGTAAAACTGGCCTTTCTTTGAGCTAGTTGAGTATCTGGAGCATCACATTTGTGGGTTCCATTATACTCTCAAAATGGCCAGAAAAAGAGAACTTACATATGAAACTCGACAGTCTATTCTTGTTCTTAGAAATGAAGGCTATTCCATGCGAGAAATTGCCAAGAAACTGAACATTTCCTACAACGATGTGTACTACTCCCTTCAGAGAACAGCACAAACAGGCTCTAACCAGAGTAGAAAGAGAAGTGGGAGACCCCGGTGCACAACTGAACAAGAAGACAAGTACAGTAGAGTCTCTAGTTTGAGAAATAGACGCCTCACAGGTCCTGAACTGGCAGCTTCATTAAATGGTACCCGCAAAACGCCAGTGTCAACGTCTACAGTGAAGAGGCGACTCCGGGATGCTGGCCTTCTAGGCAGAGTGGCAAAGAAAAGGCCATATCTGAGACTGGCCAATAAAAGGAAAAGATTAATATGTGCAAAAAAACACAGACCTGGGACAGAGGAAGATTGGAAAAAAGTACGGACGGACGAATCAAAGTTTGAGGTGTTTGTATCACACAGAAGAAGATTAGTGAGACGCAGAACAAGTGAAAAGATGCTGGAAGAGTGCCTGACACCATCTGTTAAGCATGGTGGAGGTAATGTGCTGGTCTGGGGATGCTTTGTACAAGATAAAAGGGATTTTGAATAATGAAGGCTATCACTGAATTTTGCAACGCCATGCCATACCCTGTGGACAGCGCTTGATTGGAGACAATTTCCTCCTACAACAGGACAATGACCCAAAGCACACTTCCAGATTATGCAAGAACTATTTAGGGAAGAAGCAGGAAGCTGGTATTCTGTCTGTAATGGAGTGGACAGCACAGTCACCAGATCTCAACCCCATTGAGCTGTTGTGGGAGCAGCTTGACCGTATGGTACGCAAGAAGTGTCCATCAAGCCAATCCAACTTGTGGGAGGTGCTTCAGGAAGCGTGGGGTGAAATTTCTTCAGATTCCCTCAACAAATTAACAGCTAGAATGCCAAAGGTCTGCAATGTTGTAATTGCTGCAAAGGGAGCATTCTTTGATGAAAGCAAAGTTTGAAGGACAAAATTATGATTTCAACTAAAAATCATTATTTCTAACATTCTCAATGTCTTGACTATATTTTCTATTCATTTTGTAACTCATTTGATAAATAAAAGTGTGAGTTTTCATGACAAACACAAAATTGTCTGGGTGACCCCAAACTTTTGAACGGTAGTGTACATACAAAAACATTTTCATGAGTATGTCCAACAGATAAAGTCCCGTTTTAAACTCTACTCTTGTGTAAGCCATGACCTCAGTACGTACATGAAATATGAAAATGATCCTTAAAATACTGAATAATCAAGAATGTCTCAGATGACAGCAACAATAAGAAGCTCCATGAGTACTTACATAACAGATATAATGTGCAACAGAACCAGAGCTGCATATATGACAGTCTGAAGGGTTCGTACAAACAGAAGGAGACAAGACGTTCAAAAAATCAAACTCACTGTTTTCTGAAAACTTGAGCTGATGTAATCTATGCATACTAATCATTTAATCAATCATGGTTGGAAATGGCTTCACCATCGGTGAACATCTGTGACACTGGAGCTTCATTACAGCAAATCAGCGACAACAAAGGGAGAAGAGTGGAGGAAATGAGGGATAAAGTTATTTCAGTGACTGAGTGAGGGCAGGCTTACTGTGACTTGTCTGCGACAGCTGTTGCAGTGATCTGAGCACCAGGTGGATGATTGTTACAGTGTGGTCAGCACCTCTCCCCAGTGTCTGTGACAGCTGATCCATATCCTTTAATATGTGCAGGCTGAGAAACTGACAAGAATCCTCCACAGGTGGCTGGATGATGTTCTGGAAAGACTATTAGAGCAGAGAGTGACGGACAGTGTCATAAAGACATCATTATATGCAAAGAGAGACCTCAGCTATCTCAGCTTTCATGGCATTAAAATCCAACAGTGTCACCTTCACTTGCTCAGACTGTGCTACCACACAGGAACAGTGGATGTACGTATCTGAGATGAACATTTCATCTGCTCACCTGGGGCTTCGCTGAGGCTCCCAGCAGCATGGCCAAATGTGTAACCAGTCTGACCAGAGTGAAGGGAGCCAGAGACATGTTCTTGGTGTCTGGGTGGTTTCTCTGTTCTGGATCCCCCAAGATGTGGCCAGGCTTCGTCTGATCCCTAATCATCAGACAGTCAGTCAGAAGTGCAGGAATTTGTTTAAATGTTAGATTATTCAATTCTGAATTACAATTACATTTATAGTAAAGTCACAAATGATCATCCTCACGTTGCTAGCCTTAGATTGAGGATAATAATTTTAATTTATGCTCTATGTTTTTTAATATCTACACCTGGATTATTTTTGTCATGCTGCATCTCATGAACAAACTTTGGTACACCTATGAAGCACCACAATTTGGGCAGCTGGTGACACGCAGCATATACATTTAAATTTTAAAACTATGATATATAATACTGTCATGAGTTACTTTTGTTTTTGTGTTGTATTTTCTTTGTTGTGATCTTTCTTAGATTTCCAGTTTATTTTGTAAGTTCCTTTAGTCCTCCGTGTGTCTCTTAGTAACTTGTGTTTCTTAGTGATCCTTGTGTGTGTTTCTTGTCTATCCTGTTTCCTGTTTCATTTTGTGGTTAATGCTCCCTGTGTGTCTGGCTTAGTTTTACTTCCTGTATTTGTCTGTTGCTCCTCCATTTTTGATTGTGTTCTGAGTGTTTCACCTGTGTCTGATAACCCCTGTGAGTATACATTTTCTGTGGCTGTTTTTCAAAATCGCCTGCTACATACTACCTATGAATGCAGTATGCAGTACATACTGCAAACTGCATACTGTGTTAGAAGGTAGTCTGACTGTTCTCTTGGATCTGGTCTGCAGGATGCTGGGTCAGGCCTCGCTGGATTTCAGATTTCGGAAAGTGGAAGTTAAAAACGGCCAAGCTGATATATAAACTGCTTCTTTAGCATCACTTATGATTTAAAAAGTTAAGAAGTGATTTATATGGAACTTAATAATTTTCACAGCACATAAACACTGAGTTCCCCCGTCATATACAGAAAAAAGAAGAAACAAGACGTTAGCGCTGTGCATTGTGGGAAACAGTACGTGATGGAGACTGGTCCGATGCATACTGAGAAATATGGCTATGTCCCCACCAATTCCAAAATCAAAACCACGCGTGTGATCTATGGGGTCATAAACTCTTTGGTTTAACCATAACATTAAAAGGAAAATTCAGCAAGGCTGTAGCTCGACAAACGATGGCACTCACTGCTGCAGCTCAATTCGTTCGAATCCAGGCAGGGCTGTATGATTTTCTCCCCCAACCTCTAGGCCACAATCTGGACATTTGCCTTTCTCCATGGTCATGCCACACTATAGGGAAACATAGAGATCAGGAAATTTAGCTCAAATTGTTTATTTACCATTTTTATTATCAATACACTGTGTGCAATATTTGTGTGAATGAATAAACTGGAACAGGATAAAATAGCTCACCTCACCAACAAAGCACGGATGATTATTTGGACACCCTAGAAAAAGAAAACAAATCAAACAGGCTTAAAGCACATGATCTGTTGGCACAAATTAAAGTGGTTTACTACCTGGCTTTCTTACTAACCACACAGCTGTGTTAAGAAACTCTATTCTGATTGGTCAAAACCTTCTTACCCTGTCTGGATTCTATTTTGCATAAGCACCCCTGCTAACCATACATTATATGATAACAAAAACCCAAAGCAAAACAGATTATCCAAGACATAAAAAGACCGTTCACACAAAATAAAATCTACCCAATAGACAGCATGAGGTCGGACAAATTCATACTTTAGTATTGTGATTAATAAATACATTTAATAATACTTACTATACCAAGCACCCCTCCCATAGACTTGCTGTATGATTGTCTGGGCAACTGCTAACATGTCATCAGGCATTGTGGGTATAAATGCCCCCTGTTGGTAAAATAAATAAAATGCAGAAGTTTGTGTTCAAGACGTTTTAAAAAAAGTATTCACTTTGTAGCAGCAAGCTGTTTTTGAACAAAAGATTAAAACACCCAAAACATTGGATTATAAAAAGCACCACATACATACTCAGCTTTGGATGCATTTGAAGCAGAGAGTAGATACGACTGTAACATGAACTGGGTTTACCTGCATATTTTCAGGAGACAGACCAAGCTGCTTGAGTGGCATCACCAGGGGCTGAGTCCCCGTGAGCAGCACTGCTGCCAAGTGAACAGTCAGCTCAACAACAGCATTGTATGTGGCAGTGTGGTTAGGGTTCATGGCCAGGGCTCCCAGTCTGTTGTGAACCAAGGCTGAGGCAAAGTCCCTCACTTCTTTCTGAGGCAGATATCTTGAGCCCTCGATGAGCTCCTCAAATTTTTGGCATTGCTGCAGGGAAGATATATAGCAATATAATGTGTCAATAAGCTTAACTTTTATGGTATCATTTGAAAATAAAGCTAGTTAAAATATCTGCTGAATGTTTCTGATCACATAAAATTAATAATTTCAGAATATTTTTTACTTGAAGCATCTATTCAGTCAATCCTTATTTTACTGATACTGCGAGGTTGTTTTTATGCAAGAGTTCCTGTGGTACAAGTTTACAAGCATGTTCACTCTAAAACATCTAAATGATGATTTAACAGAGGTTTTTCAGATAATGATAAGATGTCTTGAGTTTTTATGTTTTTTTTTGTATCTTTTATCCCTTTTCATACCTCAGGTGTCGGGGGAAGACCTCTATTTGCAGACCTGTACAGAGTTGTTACCTCTCGGAAAAGTGCCAGGAGCATGAACAATGTTCGATTCCTTGGTGGTGCAGTGCATTTCTAAATCAATGGGAAACAAACAAAAATTTAAAATTGAGCAGTAAATATTTCAACTGAATGGGCAGCTGGTCCCAGCGTGAACAACGGCAAAGAAGTTGGGGGTTGTAGTACAAAGCAAGTTTAATGGGCACGCTGAGTATGTTTAGTCTAAAGCTGGAGTCACAAAGCTGGCTGTTTTCTAACCTGAGCAGAACACTGAAAACTCCCTCTGCACTCCTAGCCTGGTCAGAACCTCAGATTTGGCCACAAGGCATCATATTTTGTAGTCCTCACGATATGCTCCATGAGCAACAACTCTCAGCTGGGGTAACATGCAAACTGCATATGTGTAAGTATAATGTAAAATTACCTTTGTAATGACACATCATGAAACCGGCAGTTACTGTACTCTGGATTGTCAAGTGTTAAATTCATTTGAAGAAACAGCCTTTGTATAAACTACTCAAATGAACTGCAGGTTGAATAAAACAACACTTTATCTCTTGTCGAAACACTTAACAGAAATATCAGAGTCAGTTATATAAAATAAAGTGCATAGGCCGTTACTTGAAGCAGCAAAAAGTTTGAAGTTTCAAATACCTCTAAGGCTTCTTCTATTTGATTTACATCACCATCCACTGCTGCCTTGGCAACTGCATCCCTCACCGTCTTGTACTCTTCTCCGTACACAAGAAACTGGTCCATCAGTCCTCCATCTTCATTCTATTCACACATTGAAGGAAGTCACAAACAACACGTCAAGCTGTATAAGAACTACACTGATATTAAAGGGGGTCAGGGCTGGTTAAGTGAGGATATTTTGACTTGTTGGCTGGTCGTTTGTTTTCATGTAATTATGATGACTTACTTTGAGTGATTTTTTTGGATACAGTGGATTTTGTTATTAAATTATTTTTCTTACCTGTTGATGTATCTCTGCAGGAAAAAGCCAGCTGAACTTTTGTTGTTTCACCAGAGTCTGAACGAATTCCACACCCTGCCGTTCGCTGAGCTTGCGAATCAGGTAAACCCGATACCAATCATTCCCACCCTCCTCGCAGAGCTTTATCACCATGTTCAGGAAATCTTCTGCTCCATCTGGGACAACATGGACAGTAACAGTATTGTGTCGTTAAATATCCTTCATTCTTTTTAACTGCTAGGATTTATTGTCAAAAGTAGTGATGTTAAGTCTCACCTGATATATTGTCACTGATGAGCTGAGCAGCCAAGGTAAGGCACAGACGCAGCCTTGCAATGTACTGAAGATATTGGACTGACACCTTTTCTGGCACGGGTGTGACATCAGATAAAAACAATTTCAGGAATTGTGTTTCATCTTTGGTGAATGACATCAGCTCTTCGGCTTTGTTGTCTCCTTGAGGCATTTTCTCCCACATGGAGTCCTGCAAAGAAACAGTGTCAATTGAGCAACAGTGAACAGCTGTTTGAACTGATGAGCAAAAGCTTCAGCACTTTTGTATACAGCTGCAAAGTTCACCCCTCTACAGTGGTCAATGAGTTTAAATACAAGACTCAAGTAAGCCATACACCATCACATCTAGAGCTTAGTTCTTAAACCTTCTATCATGAAATCTAACCTACACAAGAAATTCAGATAATTAGGCAAAAGTTGGACTTTATCTACATGGTTGTTTATTTTGCCTGCAACCAGCTCTGGTTCAGAAGAAGCCATTTACCGTTTGCATAATTAAGGAGTCTTTATTTATGTTTTCCCCTGCAAAGTTTCACAGAGGGTAGAACTGTATGTTTGGCTGATGAAAGAAAGCAAGGGGAGAGTTCCACACATGCAGTGTAACATTAAACTTAATCAACCCAAACAATGCCTTAACTGATACCTGTAGTTTGATTTGATTTCAATCTAAAATAGACTCAAGTAAAATGACAGAAGAGCTGCCAACATCTGGCCTCACTGTTAATTCTTTATTACTCAAATGTTGGACTTGATTGAAATCTCTCTTTAGTTCTGTATGAGTAAATGTCTACGATATTGATGACAGTAAAGCAGTTCAATTATTGTTTAAAAGATGTTTTACCTCAAAGCAGTTGATGTACAGAGCGTAAAGCTCTGCTTTATCCTCCTCCACAAACCTGCTGTCTTCTACAGATGACAAGTGCTGCTGCAAATATTCCTTGACATCTTCAAAGCTGAAACACAGTTAAGCTGATTATAGTGACGGTGCAGTGCAGAACCTCTTTCAGCAGAGTTTTATAAATAAGTTTAGACATTGTCTGTCACACAACCAGATCCTTCAACTTGATTAGGCATCTATGCTGTCAAACTCCTCCGAGCTGTTCCTCACTGAGCTGTATATAACAGACTTGTTAAAATTGATGCGTTAGATTTAAGACTCATTATTAGTTGACATACCTGAACTTCAGCAGCAGCTTGAGGATCACAGATCGCACAACTGGGTTTTTGTCAGGGGACTCATCAAAAGGTGACAAATCTTTGGTTTGAACCTGTGTATGTTCTGGAATAAAGGAGCAAAAATACAAAAGACTAACAACCTAGTCTATAAACAAACTTACATAATAAAAAATTGCCATAGCTCTCCAATATTACGAACTAATGACTAAAATATCTGAAGCTGTCAGATGCAGTGTCTGGAAAATCCAGGTTTAATAGGAAAGAAGTCAAAGGAAACAACAAAGGGGAAACAAAATGTTTCATTTGATGTTACTTTTACTTGAGGCTCTACAGTTAAGGTTACCTGTCTTAACCGTCAGGTAGGACAGCAGGTGGTCGATGACACCTCTGTTTGGTGGAGTGTTGTCCTTGAAGCACACAGTTGAGAGCAAATCGATGAAGAAACCGTTGCAACGCCGCCTGAACTCTGCATTTTTCTTGACAGACACCCTGAACGGTCACAAAAAATCAGAGCAACAAATAAATGTAAAACCCCAAGAGACTTGTTTTATTAAAGTTTGTGTTTTCTAGTTAGGCTATGCTTGGCTAACTGCTTCCCTGATATTAACACTGACTTTGTTTTCTTTTTTATACTCAAGCCTTCTGAGAGTAACGTTTATCACTGCCACCTGCAGAGTTACCAAGATGTGTTCATATCCACTGAAGGGTAAGTTCAGCCCTGTGACCTCTCAGGCCTCCAATCCATTACTGATCCTACGAGGAACGAGTTACACAGGGGTGGAATTTTACAACTTGTGAAAAAACGTACCTGGCTTCTTCAGAGACATGCGGCTGAAAGTTATCCGGTAACTCATGTCTGCACATGGGACAGGAAGTGTTTCCTGCTTCAAGACTCTTCTTGATGCATGTCAAGCAGAAGATGTGATGGCATGGCAGTTCCACAGGGTCCTGAGGCTCCCTCAAACACACACATTCAAGTCCAAACCTTGAAAATGAAACCAATGAGAAGCAGATTCACAGACAGGCTAGGACTTTTTCCACAACGTCTTTAAAATTAAGTAGACAGAACTGTTAAATGAACAAGCACTTACTTGAAAATCAGGTTACTTGCACTCTGCTTGCAGGACTTGAGTACTTTAATTACAGCCTCAAAAGGGTTCATTGATTTAACATCTGCATTTCCCTCCAGAACCTCCAGAAGAAAAGAGATGGATAAAAACCATTGGATATAAATATGACATAACCCTAATAATGTTTTTTTTTTCTTTGAACTCTCTTCAAGTTGGTTGTACTTCATTGAAAATAAAATGTAAAATGACAAAATGTGCCAACAGTAGGAAATTAGCCAGACATACAGATGGGCTAAGACAGAGACTTCACCACATTTGATGTCAGCTGCCCTCCTTGTGTCTTTTTTTTAAGAATAAATCAGTTGTTGAATTTCTACTTACTCTGCTTAAAGTTTGAATGTGTTTCTGGACCAGTGTCCTGAGCTGGTTCTCATCATTTTGAAGACCTAGCAGCATGTGTTCCACAAACAGTGAGAGAATGTAGATGCGCTTCCAGCCATTGCTGTAAAATAAATCAAAACCGCAGTTAGTTCATCACGGAAGTACGTGCAGGTTCATCTAACCACAAGGCAGGATTTTTCAAAAACATTTTTAAGTAGAAATAGTAAGCACTTCTTTCCCATAACACTCCTCACCCTCTCTCTCTCTGGATTTTCTGCTTAATCCACTGTCCTATCCTCTATGAATAAAAGCATAAAACCCCCAAAATATTAAAAAAAGAGTCAGTGTTACAGCTGTTTGTTTTTCCTGTCTGTGTCCCTCCTCCCCCTCTGTTTCCTTTTCCTCTGCCCAGGTGAAATGAAGTCGGGAACACCTGGACCTGGGTGTTTGAAGTGGGGACTGCTGCCTTGCTGCCTCTCAGACAGAGGTTTGAGCTTCTTTTGTGTTTTGTTAATTTAGTCTTTGTTGATTTTGGTTTAATAGTTATCTGATTGTTTCATAACAAATCCCATAGTTTCAGATTGTTGTAGTTGTTTACTGTTGTACAGGGCCATCTTAAGGTGGGGTATAACCAACCTCCGGTCTTAAAATATGAGTCCAATGCGGAAGTGTTAAAAGCTGCAGTTCATTGAGGATCCGCTTGAGGCTGGCTCCGGAAGTACCGGAAGTCACAAACAGATGAATGGGAAGAAGACGATCTTTACAGCAGGAATAAACATGTTTACAGCCTGGTTCAAAAGACCAGTGTAGTCTGGATAGCCCTTTTCTCGATCTGCTCTCACTGTGAGGGGGGTGAATTTTTTTCTAACGCGCCAACTTCGAAGATATTGAGATTACGAGTCTTCCAATGAGAGGCACAGCTGCCTGCAGGAACACTGTTGGCTAGGAGGCTCAAACTCCGCCTCTTTACGTCACACTGGCTCGATATGGCTGCCGCTGACAATTTGCCACAAAACAGCTCTTCAGAAACAGATGGGTGACATACGTCCATATTTTACACAGTCTATGGGTTTAAAAGGCGCCTTGCCATGTAAGTCAGTGAGAAATGTCTGACGGATAAAAAGCAATTTACATCTGTCAACAAGTTTTATCTGCTTGTGACTGGAGTATCCAGGCCATAGCCAAAAATTTAATTTTCCTGAACATTAAATATTTTCCCACGCAGACATCTTACCGGACTTTTTGGAGACTTTCTATGCATCTCTGTCCATGATGTCGTTGAGAGCAAATCATCTCCAAAGAGGCCTGCAGCCTCTTTACCTGCTTAAGCCAGTCCTGGCAGAAAGCGTCAGCGTCAAGTTTAGGAGTCTCCAGACATTCAACGCATGCCTGGGCTGCATACACATCCAAAACCTACAGGACAGCAAAACAGTTTTGAAGCTTCCTATGAGAAAAACCCAATTAACAGTTTCCATAACTGACTTTGATGAGGAGTACGTTATGATCAGTTTTAATATTTGATGTCAGGTTAATATGAAATATAAGCATCACTGGCCTTAGGTTTGTAAGATTGGCATTGAGTTAATATTATTTTTGCAGTCCAGAAAGTAACTACTCAGAGAATGTTGCTGAAAATTAGAAATATGTTTACCATCTCTGGACAGTTTCTAATGTGCTGGTTTCTTCTTAAAGGAGTCACAACAGCAGGCTGAAGAGCTAACATGCGTGTGAGGTTCTGAAGACGGCTTTGGAAGACACGGTAGGCGATGTGCACAAGAGGAAGAGAAAGCTTATCTTCATCTCTTTTTCGTCTCTTGACTTCATCAACACAGCTGGCCAGAGCATCACGCATGAGCTGAGGAGAAAATGCACAAGCAGATAAACAATATATTACTTGTTGAATAAATGTATCAAAAACTTGGTGTGTATAAGATGCCCATCCTTAAATACTGTACAGGTATAAAGGATAAGAAAATAAAGCAAGCAAGCTGTATATGATATCTTACCTGTAGCTCTTCATCAGATGCCACTTTGAAAGTCATGGAAACAAAATCCTGTAGATACCTTTGAAAGAATTCTTCATTCTGTTCTTCATTTACATTTTCATTCATGGACCTGCCCAGTGGAGTGTTCCAGAATAACTCCATCATCTGACCTGGAGAAGGATCTGCAAATTAAGGTTCAGAATGTCACTTGTCTATTAGGATTCAATCATGAGAGAGTGCTTCTGTTGCAAAGATAACACATCAAATGTACAGAACAATTCCAGATCAGGAGGCATTTGCATGAGTATCTTAGTATATTTACTATCATGTCTGGATGTTTGCATCATGAGTCCATCCAGGAAGTCTTTGATCCACCAGCTGAAGGGCATACAGCAGCACATGGGGCTGCCGCCTGTGGAATGGCTTTGAACCGTAATGACACTGGAACTGCATGAAAGGTATAATAGGAAGATTAGAACTTTGAATTTGACAGAAGAATCAAAATAAATATTTTTTAGCCCAGAAAGATTCTAGATTAAGTTGTAATCCAATTGACTGCATTTCTTTAGACGTAAAAACATTTTTTCTATTTTATTTTTGGAAAATCTTTGGAAATGCAAGAAACATACTGAAAACGACAAAAAGAAAACATTAGTGATGTATCGTTGCAATTTTGTGAAGTATTTAGACCCAGGATGTGAGCAAACATCAGAGTAAAGAGGATTTTTTTCGGAGGTGCTGCGCTTACCCAATCAACAAAAACTCACCTGCTTTCATCCCTCACATACGGTACAATGAGCATCTCTTTGCTCCCAAAAATATGGAGCCACAGGTTTTTGATGTCATCACATCCGTTCACAAGAAGTTCCAAATTGCAATCCTGGTCAATGACTGAGACCAAGTTAGCGAGCAGTGGAGTGACAACTGCTTGTATCTTCCTCCACAGTGTGTGCCTGTGAGAAAAGTCACATATCTTTGTTCATTCATTTCAATACGTTCTAAAAAACTTATTAAAAATGTTTTCCAGCATGCCAAAGAAAAAGATAATATAGACTTCTGAATTAAGGAATGCAAGGGAGAGACCTACAGGAATGTTCCACCCTCCTGCAGAGCACTGACATTAGAAGCCTCTCTTAGAACCCAGCTTTTTGGGTTGTGAATGTTGGCCTCGTAGTCCTTCAACAGCGAGTGGATACGCTTCCTCATGGTGTTTGCGAACACACCTTAACAAAAAAAATTCATTATCAGAACTCTCCTCAGGTTAGGTGCTATTTCACTGATCACATAGAGCATGTTTATAATGATGGCCTGATAAAAAAAGACCCTAAATATTCTTACCTTCCATGTGACCTTCATCCAGAAGTGTGAGCAGGTTCTCCACCCGCTTTGTGCTGAGCTCTGAACTGTCAGCTGTATCTCTGAGCATGCTCACTGCACTCTGTACACAGCTTCTCAACAGATTTGCTACATCAAATAAATCTTCCAACACCTGCAAAAACACAAAGACAATGTATTGTTCAAAGCAGGTTGGCATGTAAAATAGCACAGCTGTCCTAGAAGTTCCTTTTTCAGCAATGTTCAAAATATTTATGTAGGTGACACGCTGTCTGGCTAAGTATATAGTGTTTTTTCTACCTGGAATACAAAATATCTACTACAAATGGGTTTCTCAAGTTATTTAAAAAACCTAAGAGCTGCAGCTTCATGAACTTAGCAAATACTGAAAACAACCCCAGTTGCACATTCTCTGACATGCCTTCTCATTGTTTGTCACAATGGCCAAATTCCAGGATGTCTTAGGACATGGACTGATTCTTTGGAGTTGAGGAAAATAAAAGGGATAGGTAAAATAACAAAACATTTTTGTAAATGAGAAAGTTTTAAAGTTGATGAAAACCATAAACTCTGAAATAAATACATTGGTTTTGGTAGACTGTCTAGTAGTTAGGATATTGCTGTTCTTTCAGATTTCATTATTAGTGGTAAGTTATACTTACAGTGGAGTCGTCATTTTGTGGCACATCAGCATCTTCTGTTTCCATGGCTTAAAAAGACAGGAAGTTAACGGTTAATTTGTGTATTTTTCAATAAATATAAAGGAATACATGGATGTGACATTCTAAGAAAAAACCTAAATTACCCTCTGGTGGATCTTCAAAAATCTCGCTGATGCAAAGATTTTTCAAAAAGTAAACATCCGTCGCAAACTCGTTTGATCTTCTGAGATCATCAATGTGCACGGACCTCCAAGGACCTGAACACAAGTCAGATCAATGAATCAATGGTTAATGGTATTGAATGAACTTGTTAAGTTAGTTAAACTTTTCTGTTGGTGATATATTTTGTGAAGAACGTACACTTCATTTTGTGAGTGAAAAGTGCGATAAAAATAACTCTCAATTATTGCTTCTGCTGCTGCTCTATTGAAGCACATTGTCACTGAATAATTTGCATGAAATTGACCCATTAATGTGTAAGTTTAGTTTAGTTTAGTTAAGAGTAAGACTTACCTCCTTGAAACCCAACATATGAGGTCCCACCCTCAATCCGAGGGAGTTTGGTGACAAAGTACACAAGTGGCTTTGCGTTGTCAGTTGTAGCCAACTTGTTTATCTCATTGATGCATGCATACCTTTGAATTTGAAATTTGAATACAGGTAGAGGAAGAAGTGTAAAAATGAGAGTTTTTGCAATAATGTCGGAGAAAGATGAACAGAAAAGGATTTAATGATCAATCCTCAAACTCACTTGGCTGATGAAAAAACTTTTCTCTTGCGAGCATCTTCCTCATAGTCTGTTTGGATAACGAGCACTTGGTCTGCAGGTGTTGAGCCAAGACATTCCCTAAAACCAGAGAAAGGCATGATTTACAATTGAATGGAGAAAGTGATTTCAGTTTAATTAAAGCCAATGAATCTTGTTAGTAAACAATGTTACCAGTGACACAAAATAACTAAGAGGAACCCCAAAAACCTAAGCTTAAGGATGTGGGCGAGGGGCACTGTTTTAATGGAACTGAAATGAGCACCTCAGAAGATGGAAACTTGCTTTTCAAAACTTATTCCCACACCTGATTTTCTTGAGGAAGGAGTACTCTGTGTCGAACTGCTGCAGTGACAACAGATGGATGTTGTCAAGCTTGATCTTATTTTGCAGTTTCAGCGTGTCTGCTGCAGTCAGAAGCCTGGAAAATGTTGTGACCTTCAAAACAAAGCAAAAGAATAACATTAAAACACGTAAACCAATGTATTTCTGATTATTATTATCTATTACTATTGAAATGTACTGTTAAATTATTATGTGCTTCCATTTGTGATGTTTTAATACTTAAAGGAAATTACCTCAGTGAAGAAAAACTGGGACTCTTCAACCTGCTTTTTCTGATAGACAATGTAGTCTCCCAATGAACTGTGCATCTCTTCTTTGACATATTCTTTCATTAAATGTTCTTGTTCCTCATCAGGCAGCTTGGAGTTGTCCAAACGAATAACTGAGTCTGGAGTGGCACAGTTGAGCAGAATGGCTTTGGCTTTTTCCAGAATGGTCTGAGCATCTGTTTCCGCTCTGTCATTCTCTGTCACTTGAAGGACCACGGAGGAACATGTGTCTGAGTGATATCCAATGAAGACATCACTTGGAAGATATTTCTTCATCGTGTCGTGTTGACTACTAGATGACACGAAATAATCAACCCAGCCCTGCAACTGTTTGACAATTTCCTTCTGCTCGTCTCTGAGAACAGTGTTGATGTCAACGTAATGTTTCTCCAACCTGTTGATCAGTGGGATTGGGAACTGCTCATACACCACCTCTTTCTCTTCAATGACAATGAGCCTGAAGTTTCTGTGAACTCTGCATTTCACACGATGTGTTCCTAATCCAAGATCCACGTACTTTTGTCCTCCCAGGGTCACGTAGTACTGGTTGAGAGCATCATACAGACTTTCGTACAGATTCTGAAGGTTTAGAAGCACGACTGTCTGTCCTGTCTCCATGCAAATCTTGACACGATTGATGTTCCTACAAATCTGTGTGTACTCTTGATCCTTTGGAAAACTGGAACCAAAGATAATCTCCGGATGGATTTGGTGCGTGAAGAATATCTGTTCCAGAATCTGCAGAGCTGCATAGTTTTTTGTGAGGATTAAGAGGTAACGACTTTCATCAACTTGGCAAGCCGGGGAAATGACTTGATTGATCAAATCATTGGTGGAGATGGAGGCACTGGCAAAGTCTTCTCTGAGTTCTCTGCTGAATTTGTCCATCACATCCACATCATCTTTTCCACTGAAGTTTCTCTGGATTGCTCCAGTGATTTCATCTGGGGTGGGTTTCTCATTACTGGCTTTAGTAATAGAAAATATCATCTTTATGAGGCTGTAGAAGTCTCGCAGACCAAAAAAGCCCCTCCCTTCTTCACATATAGTCATATATGCTTTCGCAAAGGGCTCAAAAAGGTGGTCGATCTTTTTCAGGATCTGTTGTTCAGACGCGCATATCCCTTCGGCACTTTTGATGAGCTCTTTCTGGTTTGGATCACCACGGGACACAAATATTCCACGATTCATCTTTGCAGGGTCAAGTGCCCAGTTGGAAATTCCAATGAACCCGACCCTTTTGTGTGGTTGTGGTTCATCATCCACACAACCCTCTTCGAGTAACGGGTGGAGTGTTTTCAGTGGCATCTTACAGGAATCTTCAGCTAATCCAATCTCATCAAGAACGACTACTGAGATGTACTCGTCCAAGTTTTTGTTTTCCTGAAAGCGGGCACACTGTTTGAATGTGTTGATGATCCCCTCAGGAGTTGAATGAGGGCTGCACTGGAAGGACACCAGATGTATCTGCTTCAGCCTCTTGTAAAGTTCAGAGTGTGAGGCTGGGCCCTGCATTGCATCCGCAACAAGGGTTTTGGACAGGGATTTGGAGCTCCCAGGCTTCCCAACAATAAACAAGGGAATTCTTAGCTCAACACAGATCACCATCATGAAGAAGTTTTCTTTCAAAGCCTCATTTCTGGCTATTGTCTTTCCCATGGGTACACCATTAAGTAGGAGGTCCTGCATGAGTTGAATTTCCTGCAGTACTCTCTCTGGGTTGTAAACACGAGGAAGCCACTGTTTGATAGCCTGCAGATATGGCCCTTTTTTCTCCAAGCAGGCCTGGTAGCACACTCCGGTGGCCATCAAGAGTGACCATATTACTCTGTCATCAGCAGGTGGAAACTTTGTTTTGTTTTTTTCCCTCTGACTTTGCTTCCGAAGAAATGTTTTGAGTTCTTCTGCAAATATTGGGTGATTCCTGTGAAACCACACAAACACCTGCATGCATCGTTCAACATCTCTCAAACTGACAAAGCTGCATTCGTCTTTCCTCTCCCTCATGAACTTCTGTGATGACAACAACACTTTAGTTATAGTAGTAGCATAGCTCTTCTCAACTTGGATGGTCTTTGTCTGTCTTTGTACTATTTGTTCAATGTACATTTGCTCTGATAAGTCACTGAGCTGCCCAAAGTCCCAAACTAGAGGAATCATACTGGGGGGTAACGCATGAACCCGATACACAAGCTGGCGGAGAGGGATGGAGCCAAGTCTGTCCTCAGTTTCCTCAGCCCTGACCCTGTAGCCCAATCCAGATGCCTCCAGCCTGTCAATCATGTTGTCTGTATGCTTCCTGTAGGGGTTGCATGCAGCAACAATCTTAAGTCCTGTTTCAGAGTCAAGTGGTTGTCCTTCCACAGTTTTATCACAAATGATCTCTTTGATGCTACTAATGGCTTCTGTGGTGTTTGCCTCATCAAAGAAAAGAACTGTGTCAAATCCATGATTCTCTTTATTGGTTCGCGCAAGTTCTTCTGCTTCCCTCACTTTGTCGTGTATCATTTCTGATGTAGTTCCTCCGTGAACCTTGACCAGTTTCATATTCTCTGCTTGTGCTGCACACTTTCTTAATTCACACATGAACTTCACTAGCCTTGTCTTGCCACATCCTGTCTCACCCATTACAATGACCGGAATGCCACACCTAAATCTCATATGGATCGCCATCATCTTTAGGACATTATCTGTGGTGAGTTCATATGTTTCATCAGGATCTGTAGACCCCTTGATGCCGAGCACACTACACAGCTGCTCAATCTTGTCAGATCTGGAAAGCTGGTCGAAGTCCCTATTAAAAGGCACTCCCTGAACGCTTAAGCCAGTGTACAGCTTCTGTGTCATGATGTTTCTCTTGATCACTTCTCGTGTCAATGGATTTATGGCGTCCACCCCTCTCTGGTTATTGAGCTCCAGATGAAATCCAATGAAAGTCATGGAAGTGCGGTCATCATTGAAAAAGATGTATGGATGTGGTTCAGATTCCCATCTTTTCCTAATGAGGAATGGAGCTAAATCTTGCTCATTAAGGCCACTAATGTCAATTTGTGACCTCCCCGGGCTTTGGTCAGTGATGCATAGTGATGGGGTTGCAAAGTCTTTGGACATCAAGATCATGAACTCGACCACAAAGTTTTTGAACCCTTGAAGAGTGTCTTCAACAAACTCAGACTTGCAGAAGACGGAATTCTCACAGTCCTGCAACTGAAAGTTCAGAAACCAGACAAAGTTACGTAGCTCTGCCCAAGATGGATCTATTATGCCACAGTAGATTAAGAGTATCTGAAGACACTCGGCATGAGTCCCTTCAACGCCATGGTAAGTGAAGTTGTCAAGACTGTTGTTGTTGTGAAAACGTGTGAGGTACTGGTATGGCCTTTGATAAACTTCACTCCTGAAACATTTGTCATCCATGAGGGGGTCGTCGCTCATCTCTTCAGCATTTTTCTCTCTCCTCATCTCCGAGGCCATAACCTCCTTTGGTGAACGACAATTCACCTTAGGGAAAATGTCAGAGAATGCAAAGCTTTCCTTTGGACCCTAAAAATTGAAATTAGAAACATATGAAAATGTAGGTTTGGGAACAACTGATTGGAGAATCTGTGACTTCAAACATTGAATCAGACAATAACACATAAGCAGGTTAAGTAGTTCAAACTGAGTGGTATAATCTCATGAACTGAACAGTACATAAACAGTGAATGTTAACTTACAGACTTAGATGCACAACTGGGCTGAAGATTTGTGGATTCCAGTAACTCGACAATGTACAAATCTTTGTGGCTGCAGCGCCACATCTGTCCATCTGAATCCATCAGGTACCGCAAAAAGAAAAGCTTGAATAGGAATTCATTCAAGCCTTTTTGTACCTGGGAATTATACATTTCATAAGCAACATGTATGTTATTCCAAATAATCTTACGATTTTAAGTGAATGTTGATTTATATCAGGATAACAATCACATTGTTAAACAGTATATTGAAATAACTTGAATTATCATGGTTATGTGAACTTACCGATGATGTGATATCAAAATGAAACATCTTGAGTTCTCCTTGTTTCTGTGTTTCGTACAAAGACTGGAGGACTTTGTGCTCATTGACCTCACGCTCAGTTACTCGGATACACTTCTTCAATGCAGTTCCATTTTCAACACTTCCCTCCAGCTTTTCATACAGTCTTTGGACATACAGTGACTTGCCTGAAATGGAGGAAGAACCATACAGTTTGTCTGACATGATAGCATTGAAGGCAACTCATTGGAATATTCTACATTTATGTATCACAAATACGCAAGAGTTTGACAGAAGACAATGTAAAGTTGATCTGATCCTGTATCTATTTTCCAAACACATACTGTGTAACTGATACTTATCTAAGAGCAAGCGTCTTTCAGCAGAAGAACTGCCCTAAGCTGTTGAGTAAGATTGTGCATATAAAAGCAATTTTTAAGTTGGAAAACTGATGTAAAAAAATGCTGTGCCAAATACAAAAATTAAGACGTAAAATTAAAGGCAAACTTAAGTAATTATACAAAGCCATGGACATGCATATGCATAAGTCATTAGATACAGACTGCTATTATTTTTTTGTTAGTTTGTTGACAACCTTTCTGTTTCATTCCCTTTCATAACCCTGGATTGGAGAGTGTGTCAGTTTTAGGAGAAGAAAAGCTGCTGTACATGTATGACTCACCTACTCCTGCACGCTGGGAGGCAACAATGCCAACAGAATGGTCACCTTTGAACCAAGCACTCTTGTGATCTGAGGGCAAAGTGTAATGCCTGGACAAGTACTTCTGGATCCTTTCCAGTGACTCTTGTGGCACAAAGTCTCTTTTACACTGGCTGAACGCAGTGGGAATGTAAGTGTGCTCCCTCTCCGAGCTGCAGAAGATCACTAGCCTGGGATCACGTTTAAACAGGGAATGCAGTTCCTGAAAACATTTCTCCATTGCACAGCTTACATCATAGGTTAGTTGGTCTGCCCACAGCATTGTGTAAATCTTCTGTCCTATGTCACCTGGTGTGAGACATCTCCTCAGAAACAGCTCAACTTGCTCAAGAGATGTTGCTGGGGTACACAACAGGACCTCATCATAACCTGGCAGTGGCTCATACTCGTTAGTCATATACAGGCAGATACTCGAAGTCAGGACATCGTCATGAGGGCAAATTATAAGATTTGGTTGGCTTGGGTGAAGGCCTTTTGGGAGACTTCTTCGGAGTGAGCTGTCTTTTGTCTCTGAAAGCATTGGGTGCTCAAAATCGATTTCATTTTGGTCTTCTGTGGCAGTCATCATTTTTAATAGACTTCCTAGACTTCTTATGTCCAAAAGCTCATGGAAAAATATTCCCTCATTCTCCATGTAGCCATTCCACAACTCTTCCAGTTCTTTCAAACCAGCAGTTTGGACTTCACCATCTGCTGGACCTTCTGCTGTGAAATGACTCACATTAGCTGAAACATGGCTGTCATCAGAATCAGGATGATGGAAGTGGCTTTTAAAGGGAATATCTTCATTCCCTCTTTTACCAGGCTCAAACTGGTCATGAAACTTTTTCCATGTTCTCCAGACATCTGATGTTGTGCAGTTTGGTTTGATGAAAGAAAGCATCATCAAAGCTTTATCCTCTAATTCTACATCCACATTTGTCTGAGTCAGAGAACTGCACAGGTAGAATAACTGATCTGCAGTGAAAAAGTTGAGGTAGTAGTAAACAGATCTCTGTTTGTTCATGAAGTTTCGCCAGTCATCAAGAAACAACTCCATCTTCTGGGACAGGGCTGCAAGTTGTTCAACTAGATTTCCACATACTTGGATGTGATGCAGTTTCTGGCAAAACTGGATTTCCATGGTGATGCATGGGTCACTCTGAGCTTTGCAAAAAATTGAAGCCTCCCAACACTTGAAGAGGGGGTTCCCCGCTGTATAAAGGCCGACAAATACTCTGACAAGTCTTTGGACATTGTCAAACACCTACACAAGAAAAAGGAAAATTTAGATCTCATCCAATGTGAAAATACAAAAGGCAAACTTTAATTTAAACATTCTATTAAGTTAGAGAAAAGAAGACTTGAACTTTGAATAAAAACTGTACACTTGGTATACAACACCTCAGCAAAGCATTCCACTTCACTCTGATTTTGTTCCCCTCTTCCAGACATGAGCATAAGCTTGTTTTGCAACTCTTTCAGGTCCTCATAGGTGCATGTCATACTTTTCTCATGTTCGCCTTCAATTTGCAGCTTCAGGGAAGTCTCTAAAGTGAGCTTCAAAGAGAAACATCAATATGTTAAAGGATGACACAGGAACGTTGATTTATAATAGTTAAGCATTCATTTCAGGATCCACTCAGTATACCCTTTTCTCATTTTGGGCCTTGATGATGTACACTCCTCTCTCATTGATGGATGCTGCTAATGAGAGAGATGAAAATTCAACAGATCCATGGCTGTCCCTTACAGACTTCAACCATTCCAGTTGGCGAGCTGTATCCCGCTGAAAAGAGAAAATACACACTGAAAACCCAAACCTGATTTAGATCTGGTGGCTACTACTAGTAAATGATCAAGATGTATGAGGTTCATACATGATGGAGTTTTTTCTTATTTTACAAAAATAACCACTGATATAAATAAAGCATTTATGGACAATTATTTACTTTGACTCACCAACTTCTCTGGTATTTTTTTGTCATTTTCAAGAGCTTTCCACAATTTCGTAAGGGACTCCCTGAAGGCATCAAAGTCAGAATCCGGCTTCAGTCCATATAACATGGACGAGTAACCAAGAACAGCATCGTGAAAGCACGCCACGCGGTCCACCTCCATGTCATTTTCTCCAGCATAGATGGATGCAAGGTCAACAAAAACTTTCAGCTCATTTATATCTGCAAAAACAAAAGTCTTTAAGTTACAACACATTTTCTAAAATCTTTGTGTAATGGAAAAAAAAAGTTATCTACTCCACCTTCAAGTTCTTTTTGAACCCACTGGACAAACTCTAGGCTCAGACGAAGATCATTAAGACATTCCTTGCGATCATTTGTAATGTCACTCAGCATCTCTTTTGCTTTTATGAAGTTGTCATCGATGCAGTTCAGGCTGCTTTTCTTGAAGTCTTCTTGATTCTGAAATCAACCATTTACATTTAGAGATCATAGGCTATAAATGTAATAACAACAGGAAGAGGATATCTGCTCTTACTAACAACATATTTTTGAGAAACAAACCATTTGCAGCAACTTCTCCAGTAAGTTGAAGTCTCCTTCAGGGCACACTGCGTTCCTGATACCCATGATGATTTGGGCAGATTCCATTGCAATGTTAAGACCGCTGTACTGTTCAATCTGTTGAATCCTTTTTTTGATCCATTTTCTGTCATCAGATGGATTTGTTCTGCACATAATGCGTACATCTTTCTGTAAATCTTCATAATTTCCTTTATAGTCTTCAAGGATGGAGTCTATTTCTTCCAGTGGCAGTTCCCCACTCCTCAGGCCTTCGTATAGAGCTTTATACTGGCTGTAGCAGGTCTGGAATATTTTGCTGTAGACCTGGTCAAGAGTGTAGATTTCCTCACTTTCACTGAGATGTTCACCGTCATCTGTATCAGATTGTTCTCTTGATAGATCTTCTACTCGTTTTTTCCAGCACATTTTGAAGATGACACTGTCTTTAATGTCATCCAATTCTGAAGCCATTTGACGTGTGATGTCACACAGGTTGAAATAAGTGACCTCACTTGTGTGAGAAGTCTGTCCATCAAGAGTGTAAACCTCCATAAACTCATTAAGATTCATCACCTCAATGTTCTGATTAAGTTTTTCATCCAGACCCTTGAAGTCAACTGTGGATAAAAAACAATTTTCAAAAATTAGAAAACAATTTAGGTCAGGTCAACAGTTTGGCTGTTCTTCCCTACAATTCAAAAAGTAAAACGCAAACACCTCCCAACACTTAGGAATTCTTACAAGCATGGTCATGTTATTGGGTATCACTGACTATGGTCCTAAATTGCACCTCATCTAAATACCTTCTTGTAGTGTTCATACTAGGTCAGATCCTACCATAGAGTAGTGTATGCGGCCAAATATTATTTGGCTTTAATACAAAAAACAAAAGAACTTGTTATAATTAACAACAATTTAACACAACATCTTTGACCTAATGATAAGATTTCAAGAGGAAGCGTAGACCTTAAACAATATTTTGGCCTGCCAGTATTATATTAACTACCTTTGACATGTTGTGGAAGTTCCCTGCAGATATGTAGAAGAGTCTTGACCAGCTCTTTTTCACTTCGGATTGCTTCTGCCTCATCTTTTCTCTGTCTCAATAATTTTTTGATGCTTCTGTCATCTTTGCAGCGATCATCATCACAGAGACCATCTAGAGGAAAATGAAAACATTGATGAACTTAACAGTAGAAAATCCAGCCTCTGTATTTATTTTCATTAAAGATTAACATCCACTGATATGGTCAAATATCTGTATACATTACATCATGTTACAAAAGCAAACAGAGTTATATGAAGACAGTCATGCTAAAAGAATAATTGAATAATTGATATTGTGTTGCCCTGAATATAAATGATATTTTTCCATTTAAGTACATCTGAGAAGTGGGATAATCTTACAATCGGGGTCTAGACGTTGTGGTTCACAACAGGAGAGCTTGTGAGGACCGGAGGAAGGCATACTCATTAGAAGTAAAACATTTTAAAACAAGGAGAAGGAAAAGAATTGAAGGAAGAGAAAGTTGAGGAAAGACCAGCAAAAATAAATACATATGTATATATTCACCTATCTTCAGCAAGTCAACAAAGTTTCGATGTTTCTCCAAGATTTGCTCCAAAGTTTTCATTTGGATCTCTCCACTGAGGAACTTCTGGGTCATAGATTTAAAAGCTGAACTCGCTAAAGTCATCCTGATTTGTGCTTCATCTGACAATCTGCTGATCAGTCGGCCTCCTCCACCTGAAAGACAACAGGAAAATATAAACTGAAAGACATTTAAAAATATGTGTGTTGTGTGTTCTTCGAGCCAGCCTTTACTTCCTTTCTATATGGGTTATAATATTTTGCGCGCACGCACACGCACGCACACACACAAAAAAACTATGCATAAAGCGACTGTACCTTAGACATAGTTGAATACAGGATTTGAAGTATTTCTAATTCGATTACATATCACAAGTATTTACCTGTCATGTTGAAGACAGTATTTGCCATGGGCCACTCGATAAGGTAATCAAATACCAAGTCCTCCCCTTCAATGTCATGTCCATTTGCATCTTTTGGCCATGTCCTCAGCACAACAACAGACATCAGCCTTCCAAACTTGGTGATATCATGTTTCTTCAAAAGATCATTAACAGCTCTCCCGGATTTGTCCTGAATAGAAAAATAAATCCTGAAAAATTAAAAACTGCCAAAGAACAAGTAGCTTTCCAAGTAGCACATAATGTATTTGTTGTAGAGCTTTAAAGGAAAAAGTAAAGTAAGAGTATTTTTAGTGAGTGAGCCACCTCTTACAAGCATTCTAATTAAAGCATTGCAACAGTAATTAACAGTAAAAAATGTTTACTTCACAAACTTAAAAAAATGACATCAAAATAATTATTTATGCATTTGTTTACTGCTTTTTAACTACTAATAAAACTCATACCTGACAAACGACTGCAATAGCCTCCAGTGCGCATTTCTCCATTATGCTGCACAGCAGTGGACTCGTCTCGCTCAACTCTTCCATCTTGTTGGAGTATATTCCAATTTGGTCAACTGGTTCTTCCTACCACACAAACACAGGTCATCAGTTCTCTCTCTTTACTGCACAGGTTAAGTATGTAGACGCACAACAAGTTCTGTCTTACCCTTTTCAGTTTTCCCTCAAAATCCTCTGTGAAGGCCATCCTCCATGACTTTGTGTGTTCTTCGCGATGAAAGGACAGAGAGAGTAACTTTGTCCATACCTAGACAAACACATTTATTCAAATCGAGATCAATTATGTCACAGCAGAAGCACTGCATACAACAACAAATGGGTAACAGGTTGGGACAAATGAGTGATAATCCACAACGGAGAACAGCATACATTACATACATTCTTTTCAGCTTACCTCAACTTCATGGGGAACAGAAAACTGCACTTGAGTCCATGCATTCAGTAGTTTGTTTTTGAAGATACTTCTTCGCCATTTTCTTACTGTTTCCAGTGTGTCCCAGAATATCTCCTCAGGAATTCCCTCTGATGACTGCAATTACGGTTGTATGTTACTATGTATTCTAAGCATTCTGAATTTCTTTGACATTAAAACTATTTTTTTCCTTGATAAAAGGTGAACAAAACAAAATGAAACAATACCGTTACTATTTCCTTATTCAGGAATTTAAAGCTGTGACTATGGCTTTGTATTGAGAAATATACAAGTTGTGCCTGTCCAGCAGACAGAGCGGTGAGCTTCACCTGGGAATCAGTGTGGTTGTATAACTTGGCAATCAGACAGAATAGATCCAAGAAGTCAAGAGGAACATCAAAGTATTGTGGATCTGTTGTGTGATGACAGATAAGACCAAGAAGACTTCCCGCAGTTTTCAGGAAACACTCTCCATATTGCTCATCAAAGCTATGGAAAAAATATTTTGATTATTGTTTTGAAAGAATAAAGATTGACAGCAATATATAATTTAAATTCCATGGACATTACTGCACTGATAATACTTTAAGTGACTGGTGTACTTTTTCTTCTTTGTTTACCTTTTATTGCGATGGTTAAGTTTGTTGATGAGATGAGATGCCATTTCTTTCAAAGCCTGTTATCAGAAAAGCAAAACACACAATTTGAAGACTCTAAAGTAGTGCTGTAGTACTACAGCAGCAGTCATGGTCATACTGTAAGTAAAATATCTGCTTTCTAGATGCTTTATGCTACGTTATGTACCCCTTCTAGTTACTGCCTGTGCCCGTCTGCTATTTGGTGCTAACCAAGTAGTGTATTTATAGTAATGGGGTTATTTTTCCAACAATAACCTTGAACACTTGTACATCTCTAAATGGAGAAATGAGCTATAAACATTTAGAAAGTAATCTAAGTTCATCTGTATGAGCAACCCCTTTCAAATAGTTACAATGCCATCTGATATTTTATCTCAAAAATTCTGTATTAGAGCCATTCATAGATACATACCACGTAGTTGTAATAACTAATTCCAGATTTCACACTGAACTGTAGGTACTGAAGCATGTCTAGGGGCTCCACTTGCACACTTTCTGCAAAGCTTTTCAAATCATCCAAATGGAGCAGAGACATCCAAGAGTGCACAAGAAGACGATCAATGTTCGCCAGGTATGCATGGTCTTTCATGATCTGGTTGACACCCCTTATCAGATGCCGAAAGTTGATTTTGGTGATGAGGTAGTGTGGGATAAAGTCAGGATAACCCAAGAGCGAGGGGTGAAAAAGAACAACAGAAATGAAATTCGAGATAGAGTTATAAAAACTATGACCACTACTACTACTACTACTACAGAAAAAAAAAAAAAAGACTGTTTTCGACCCAGTCTAGTGACACCTTAGGGTCTTGGCTAGTTGCCCTTTTCAATAAAATTATGAGGTATTGCTTGAAAAGTTTGGGGTTATGAAATAGAATAATATTTACCAGATCTGAAAAATGTCTAAGTATTTCTGTGAAATAATCTAAGAACTCTTTCTGCATTTTGGACCTCATGTATAAAGATGTTCCTTAAAGGTTTTCTTTAAATGTTTTCCAGATATGTAAAATGGTTCTGTTTTTTATGAAAAAATCTAAATGAAAACATAAAAAAAAAAACATCAATACCTTGCATATCTGTCTCTGTCGACATTTGTTCCTTTAATCCCCTTTAGGCCTGTCCAGGACTCAAACTGTGGATTGAAGACAGGTGGAACTGGCTCGAATGGTTTGCTTTCTCCTCTCAGTAGGTGAATCAGCGGAATGACCACGAACCACTTGTCAACACGGTGTTCTTTAGCACTGTTGCACAGCGTCTCAACAGCATCTGCAATTCTGTACCAGCAAAGAAGTCAGTTTGAAAATATTCATAGCAGGAAAACATATTTATGCAGTCATAAAACACATTCTTAGGGTTTGCTCAAAGTCTGTTTGATGTTGGACAATATGGTGCATGAATATAATCTGATTTTTGAGCTCTTATAGATGAAACATTTAACAAAAAAAATGTTCTCTGGAACCAAGTCCTCACTGTTAATCTTTGAAAGGTATCTGTCTACAATGTTGTTGTGTTTTTTGCTGCAAAAGCTTTGCTAATGCTCTTTCTTGTTTGATTTAATTAGTTGTTGGTAAACAAATATTGACACATTACTGCCACCCACATGAATATACTCTTCAATAATAAACAAGGTTGATTACATACTTTACATATTTTTGAAGGTTAAACTTGACATAGATTCATGTGTTATAAGACAGCAGAATGATCTTGAGAAGCACAAAAGTTAAAAAGTATTATTATTGCCAGTCTGGCCTTCTGCAAATTAACACAAGAGGGCCTCTTAATAATTCTTTCAAGAGGATCTACATTTGCGCAAGTCAGTATTAGCATAAAGTTTCATTTTCTTTCAGAGGACCCACATTGTTAAACAAATTCACTGGAAGGTCATTTTTGGTAGTTAGATGAGTGTTGATTTAAGGTTTCAGCAGATAAAATATGTATTTTTAAATCACTGTTGTATACTTGTTGTATGTACAAGTATCTCTCATGGTTGAATTTCTTCCTTTTCTCCTTTCTAACCCTTTTAAATGATTATCTTGCAGCATCCTGTTTATGATCAGGGACAACCCCATACCTCCAACCTGAAGGTGAATACTATTTCTAGATGATTTCTACATTTTTCTAAATGATCTTTAGTTGTCTCTGTTGTCCTCCTTTATAACCTATACCATTTTGGGAAACTTTGTCATTACTTTGTCATTTTCATTAGTTACCTGTTTTTATCTGGCAAAGGCCTTGCAAACTCTTCCCAGAAGGGTGTGAAATGATGTTGAGGCTTCTTTGGAAGGCACAGCAGACTGCAGAGACTTGACATTTGATCTTTCAAGTCCTTTGTCAGATACTTGTTGTAAATGAGCAACCTTACAACCCCAAAATGAAGAGGTGACAAGGGGCATTCTTTATTCTCCGCAGACTTGGGATTGAGATTTTCATCCAAAGCATATCTGAGAAGATTTTTCACCTAGAAAAATAAACGGAAAGTAAGTAAAAACTAAATGTATAACATTATGATGTATATTCTCTAAGTCCTTTTTTTTTTTTTGCAAGGGGGGGGGGGGGGGGGGGGGGGAGACACACCATGAAATGGACCTGTTCAGTACCGTATTGCAGTCCCCATGGTTTTTCCATGCCATCATGAAGTACAGGATTGCTGTATGTTCTTAAGAACTGATTTAGGAGTAAAAAGAAGTTCTCCACATTTGGTTCATTCCATGTTTCAAGAAGTTCAAAGATGATGTTCAGCATCACCCTTCCAGCAAGGTCTCTCCCTTGAGTCACTTCTTTGGTTGAATACTCCCTCGACCAGAACTTCGTCTTCAGCTCAGAATGGACCACATCATCATACTGGTGCCACTCCCCTTGACAGTCCAAAAGAACAGAAATAATTAACTGGAACGATTTATGTTCTACTTTTCAAGTGTTTTTGATGCTTTCTACTGGTTTGAGTTAGTTGGACCAAATGAATAAATGGCGTCGTAATCCTAGCCAAACAAATGCAGAAATGTGCAGAGTCAGCTGATTAGTGCCAACTGCTTTGAAGTTTAACCTTTTTGGTGGCAGTTCATTAAGTATGAAGCTATCAACTGACAATACAATTTTAACACAGGTTAACATGGCAACTCTGTTTACCTGACACTGTCACTTTTATGCCAATAATAAAGCTTCCTCCTCCACCCAAACATTATTGATGAGATAAACTTTTGGTATGTTTGAATTCTAATGGGGTTTTTGCAGCATATTTCTTTTCTTCTGTTTTTTCATCCAAATCTGGATGTATGGTATAAATGGTAAATTCCTTGACATACATTAAGTGTTTTGCTGAAACAAATTTAAATAAATCAAAAAATAGGAAAAATTCTGTTTAAGACTCTTACTTTACAGAATGGCAGACACAAATCACACATTTTAAATCCAAACTCAAAACCCACCTGTTTAAACTGGCTTATTCCATCTGACCACAACTCCTCTGTCCATTCACTTAAAACTTTTTAAATTGTGTTTTATTTACTGTTTGTTATTTAAACTCTGTTTGTTTTTAATGTTGTAAGGTGACCTTGAGTGTCAAGAAAGGCGCCTATAAATAAAATGCATTATTATTATTAAATCACTGTACAGCTGACTGGTTACACAAAACTGGACAATTACACTCTATGCCCAAACAGACTATCTTACAATCTCAACTTTGCTTCTAGCATAACAAATGCATGTACTATATTGTTTGGAAGTCGGGGCTGTCCTAGATCTTAGCAGTCTTTGTACCCCCGTTTGACCACGTATAAACAGCGTTATCTTGTGGTCAATCTAAGATATGCAGAAACAATTTTTAAAATATATATAACGGTATCTTTTCAGTTAGTACTCTAATGCCATTCACGTCCATTACCTGTCAAAAGTTTTGCATATAAGATTTATAGAAATGTACTAATTCTTATCTGACTGTATCTGTTTAGCTTCAGTCTATAAACATAAATAGAAGTTGGTTTTGAGCCTATGCATAGTAAAATTAATCTAAATTACCATCATGTGTTAGGATGTCCTCTCTGATATGTAGGCACCTGTTGACCATCTGATTTCCATCTTTCTGGTAGATTACTTCATATGTGTACTTATAGCCTTGTGTACTTCGCTTGACAATTAAGTACTTGTAGGGCACACTCTCATGAATTAGGTCTTTGGAAATCATCACTTTTCCTTCAACAAGATATCTGTTGTCCCCCAGCTTCCTGTGAAACACAGCAATTATAATTAGAAGGGGCAAGTATGTGACCAATCTGCAAATTTAAGGTAAACGATTGACTAAATAAAAGTCCTGTTGCTCTTGGGGTTAAGGAAAATATCACATCTAACAAAGCATACATCACAGTCTGATCTCATTAATTCTTTGATTGAGTGTAAACTTTAAAATTTTTGGGATTTTTTCTCCAAAAAATCATACCTTGAAAAGTTCATTTCTTGGCCACTTTCCCATCCTTTAAACAATTTTCCAGACATCAAGAAAATCTTGTCCTCTGGATCCCAGTCTTTGGAGGTTACGGCATGGAAATACACAAATATGTATTTGCTGCTTGGTAAACTGAGAAGAAGTGTAATTAAATGTTAAGCAGAATATTTTCTTCAGAAACTACTCGTACAACATCCAAATATCTTAAAGATGGTAGTGATGGGATTTGATACAGGATGAAATACTAAAAAAGCGAGACTAAACTAAGCTATTAGACAAGATGTTATGTTTTTTGTGATCTCTGACATTTTTTTCAAAACAGGAATAATACTGTATGTCCTGTAGGATTAAAACAGTATATATGGTTAAATTTGTGACAGCCAAAAACTTACATTTGTGGGGCCTGAAGATGAATGGATGTTTCAAAGTTATTTGTGGCCACATTAGGGCCCAACTTCTCTTTAGCCTGATTGGGTGGGCAGGAAGGCAATGGTGATGTATATATTTCTACATCCCTGTTGCCTGATGGTTGTTCCTTTCCCTCTGTCAGATGTGGGTTTTTCTCCTTTGATTTAGTTTCAACAGCCTGTGAGAAGATGAAACATTGAAGATTAAACAAGCACTGAAAGTATATTACCACAACAAATGTATACACTATGAAACTAAAGAATCAAATTTCTTATGCCAGATTGCCATTTACAAATAGCATATTGTGCACGTACCTTACCATTAATGTAACAACCAATAAGAAAACTGTGTAAATGACTGTTAACTACCTGAGGACTTTTGGCTGTTTCCTGTGTTACAGCTCGTGAATCAGCAGAATTTCTGGCTGCTTGGTCTTCTTTCTCATCTCTTTTTTTAGCAGATGTTTGCTGTTCAATGTTGGCGTATGTTTTATCATCTTCCTGCTTCTCAGAGAGATTTTGTGCTCTTTGAACGACTGCCTTTTCTTCCACTGAATTGCATTCCTGAAGTGTCTGATCAGATGGCTCAGTCGAAGTGGAGCGTGTTTCTTTAGCTGATGTTTGTAATGGCCCACTGTTGAGCAAAGGTGCAGAGTGAATGTCACTTGGCTTGTTGGCAGGAATTTGAACTGGATCACGGCAGTCCTCTGTACTTATGTCAGGGGCGTCTGTTTGTTGCTCTGTTCTCACTGCCTTTGACTCTGCTACACCTTCCTCAGACTGGTTTGGTGCTGGGGCTGCCTCACTGCATGGTTGGAAGTTACCTTCAGGAGCTGTAGCAGATAGCCCCTCTACTTTCCTGCAAGTTTCAAAGACTTGTGGCTTTTGGGCAGCGATTGATTCACTGACTGTCTGATTGCATAATGAAGACAAGGCTCCTTTTTCCTCTGCTCCTTGGCTAGTTGTGCTGTCTAATGTGTCCTGTGTTGTGGCGCCATCTCTGGCTGACTCTGGGTCATCACTACCATTCTGCTCCTGGGAACAGTTTGCTCTGGCATCTTTCTCGTTAGACAAATTTTGTATCTCATCTTTTTCTTGATCAGAAGCGGACTTCTTCACCACTGAATCACATTCCTGAGATGTTTGATCAGATGGAGTGGAGCCAGTTTCTTTAGCTGATGTTTGCAATGACTCACTGCTTAACAATGTTGCAGAGTGAATATCACTTGGCTTGTTGGCAGGAATTTGCTCTACATCAGGGCTTGCCCCTGCAGTATTATCTGACTTGACCTCTGTTTTATCACTGGCAGGTATAAAGGTGGTAGGTTGTGGGCTTAATGCAAGGGCTGCCTCACTGCATGGTTGAGAAATACTCTCTTGTTGGGCTGTAGCAGACAGACTGTCTTCCTTATCAGCTAAAGGTGTTGCTCCTTGTTCTGACGTGACTGGACGGGCAGAGTTATCTGACCTGTCCTCTGATGTTCTGCCATTACTTGCTGGCTTTAAGTCATCACTAGCCAGCTGCCCCTGTAAAAAGAATACCTAGTTAGGACAGTTGGTATCATCTTCTCATTCATACACCTTTCTCTAAAGGTAAGAGTGAACATTAATTCCAGGTCAAATGTTAATAGATGTAATAAAATAGATGATGAGGAAGAAACTATGTACTATTTGTACTATAGTGGTGATGTGGTTAAATGGAAGGGGTCCCTTCTGCAATATATGGACACAAGCAGAGCCTTTTGGTAAGCTAAAAATATCCAGTATGGGTGAAGACAAAGAGTCAGTGAACCACAGTGATCTCCATTTATCAACACATTCCTGCCCTTTAATGAGCGTGTTTACTGCTCTACATGATGTTGGTGTAAAATGTTTCATTTTCAGGAAGTAAATGTTGCTTGCTGTTGCGTTGTATGAAAAACACTGAATGGGTGTTTTAGTAAAACGTCATGCCCTTATACATTTTGAGTATTAAAGTTATGGGGATGCAGCGATTGTTTCTTAGCTTTGTCACCTTATTCTGGATCGTGATTTCTTGTTCTTCTTTAACATCTTTCGGAACCTGGTCTTGATCCTTATTTTGGTTGACATCCTCAGCAGTGACTGAGGGTTTCTGTGCTGACGCAGCCGCATCTGGTTAAAATGATATCATTATGTTATGTAGTTATTAATCAAGAAAACACACTTTGCTGGTCACTTAACAAAAAGCCTGTATGAATATGTTTCTCACCCAATAACCATAGCTGAATAACAAAACAGTGTTTGCTGATAAACTCACCTCCCACTCTTTTTTGAGTCAAGAGAAATAGTTTGAAGCCACAGTTAGGGCAGAATTTAAAAGAGCTTTCCACTTGATTGCCACAGTCAGGGCAAAACATGATGGAGCTGTTTGGACAGAAAACATTAGGGATTAAGAAACATTTCATTGTACCCAGAGAGCCTCAAAGGTAGAATTTATACTTCTTCAAGGAAATCATATCACCTACTGAGTCTATTTTTCCTGAATAATGCCAACAGAAATGTTCCTTTACTGATTTGTTCACATGTTGTTAAGTCTAACATACTGCTACTCTAAACTTAACTGTGATTTGGCTCATTATAACATCAAAATGATATTCTCCTTTGTTATTTGTACAGTTGCCTTTTAGAAATCAACAATGACTGGAGCTGTATCATGTCTCTCTTCCTGCTTCCTCTCTGTCTGTCTAACAATCTTTCAACAATAGAACAGTTTACGAAGCTCAATGAAAAACACAACACATATTTCAGAAGGAACCAAAGAGCACTGTCATGCCTATTACCTGGTTAATTATAAAAATACATATTCTAGCACATTGTAGTATAATACAAAGACAACTTGAACAAATATTTGAAGTATGATGATACAGATCATTACAGACATTAATAGATACTCTAATCAGCATGATTTGATATTCCTTATCTTGTCAGTAAAATGAAGTATTGGGTATAAATAACCTACCTTCTGCTTTTCTTCCTTACATGGTCAATACTGAAAATCTGAGCTGACTGCTGACGTTTTATAGCTTGCAGAAGTTCATGCTTTCACTTTCATTTTTTGAAAAAAGAAAACTGTAAAAGGCGTGCCTCCTTTGGCTTCTCAGAAATGCTAACCTATTCCAGGAATCCAATTCAATTTTTAAATATGAGAATTTGTCAAAGAACTAAGGAACCAAGGCTCTAAGCCTAAGCCCGGTTCCTTAAATGATCAAACCATTATCACACTAACTGAGTATTTCACTTTTAATTTAGAAAAAATCTCTGCAACTATATTTAAGAGCACCTTTACCAAGAAGAAAAGGCTCTGAGTACAATCGTTTTCACAAAAAAATAGGATTTGATGCACAAAGTGTTTATCATCAATCTAGAGATTTCTCTCATTGTAAACTTATGACTGATAATCCAAAACTTTTGTGATCCTGGAGTTTCCTGTTTACAAATATAACTATTTGTAAGTGTGCAAACACAATGAAACAGTAAGAAGCTAATTTAATTAATTAATCAAATTCTATTCATTCTACATGGAAGATTAAGCCATTAACACAAATATCTGAGAAGACAACAACAAATAGATTGTTGTAGGGAGATTTCAAACTTAAAGTTAATTTAAAGAAACTTTCAACAAGTTAATAAATCTATCATCAAACTGTAAGTTGAAACAACATTAAGTACAAAATGTTACTGCTAATGATTTTGAACTAGATCTTGTAAGTCCACACCCCAGAGCAAAAGAGCTGCCAGGTCTGATAAGGCAGCAATAACTTTCAAAATGATATTCTCCTTTGTTATTTGTACAGTTGCCTTTTAGAAATCAACAATGACTGGAGCTGCATCATGTCTCTCTTCCTGCTTCCTCTCTGTCTGTCTAACAATCTTTCAACAACAGAACAGTTTACGAAGCTCAATGAAAAACACAACACATATTTCAGAAGGAACCAAAGAGCACTGTCATGCCTATTACCTGGTTAATTATAAAAATACATATTCTAGCACATTGTAATATAATACAAAGACAACTTGAACAAACTGTGAACTAGATCTTGTAAGTCCACACCCCAGAGCAAAAGAGCTGCCAGGTCTGATAAGGCAGCAATAACTTTCTTACTACCAAAGTCCAATGACCCATATTCAAAAGGTTCCACACCTGTAGCACACAGGTACAATTTATTACACTAATTCTGTTTTATCTTAGCAGAGAAACATATCA
The DNA here is from genome assembly GCF_009762535.1 of Notolabrus celidotus. Lineage (NCBI taxonomy): Eukaryota > Metazoa > Chordata > Actinopteri > Labriformes > Labridae > Notolabrus > Notolabrus celidotus. Next base: position 3,973,035 of record NC_048273.1, on the reverse strand, counting down.
TTAAATCCACACTTCTATGAAAGTGTTAAGAAAATCAACATTATGGGCATTGTAAAAGATAGACTTTAAGGCAGAACAGTTAGATTGCATTAGATGGTTAGCTTGTGAAGTGGCCACTGAGTGTAAATCATTGTTAACGTATCATTTGAATCAGCAAAGACTATCATTAGGAAAAAAAGTTCCAATGCTTTGAATGTGATTAGACACTGATGATTTAACTCTACAAGAAAGCAAAGTCACTCTATGAGATGTCATTTTGTGTCAAAGCTTCTTTAGTTGCCTGTGGTTTACTTTAGGGTGGTGGCCCGTTTCTGTTTGGTCAAACTGAAATTTATGCAACGTCATTTCCATCCATCGAGTCCATCTTATGTGCTATTCCCAAACTACCCAGCAGCTGGCACTAGAGAGCTTTGATTATTTTGAAGCTTAAATCCAAAACATCCAATTGCACAGTGAGACGCTCTGAGATAAATAGATTACTTCAACATGAATGAAAACACTTGCTGTAAAGAAGACCTGCCTAAACTGGACACCTTTTACCTTTCTCGTCCAGTCATTCCTCTGATACGAAACCTCCAGAACATGGTGGACTTGTAGGTACCAGTTTTGAAAATCTCAAGAGTGAAATGTTTTGATGACTGGGTTTCCCCTTCTGTCTTACAGTGTCGATATTCCTGGAATGCTGCTGCTTTGCTCCTTACATGCTGGTATATCTACACTGTCAAAATATTAAAATTGATAAAATGAAAATGTTTCTTAAATCGTCCTATAAAGTACAACAAAAATCGTCAAATGTAGGTAGATAAAATGCCATTACTGGAAGAATAACTGCAGGAAAGGAGAATGCTACAACCTTTGAAATGTAATTAAATTCAGCACTGAGGCTTTGCCAAGGCAGCAAAATTGCCAAAAGGCCTCTTTTAATGGGACTGAAATTAAACTACTAGATACATTGAGTTCATGTGTGGGGGAATATCTTCTCTTTTCAAAATGCATGCATGCATAATATCCAAGATGGCATTTATGAGGGTGGAAAATAATGCTATATTCCACTGCCTCTGAAGTCAGTGCTCAAGGATCGTGCAAAATCATATCTCATTGCTAGGCTGAATTGTTGACCGTGATAACAGGCTTGGACTGTGTGTGTATGTGTGTGTATGTGTGTGTATGTGTGTGTATGTGTGTGTGTGTGTGTGTGTGTGTGTGTATGTGTATGTGTGTGTACTGGGGGTGTGGGTGTTAATCTCAATGCTGGGCTATTGAGTCCCCCTGCTCTTCTTTACCACCCACGCATCCTCTCCACACACCACTGCAGTCGCCAACCAATCACCACCTTTCTCTCTTTCAGTGCTTTTACCTGCGTCACTCTGCATTTGTCGCCATGGTGATCACCGATGCTCCCCCCACACTCTGCCTCTTCCAGTGTGAGAATGAAGCCGACTTGTGGCTGATGATGCAGGCAGGCTCCGGACGTCATCACTTCCCTCGGGAAGAGGACCTATTTTTACCAATGGGCACAAAGTATACCGAGCTGCTCAGCATATTTATGGAACCGCATCTAATCCCAGCCTGCAAGGAAAACATCACCCCCCCCTCCCTCCCTCCCTCCCTCCCCCACCGCTCTGCAACTCTTGCTTCATTTATCTCACAAAAAATACTCTCTGTCCAAGGCATATATTTAACTCTTGAATTAAGATGGCAGCCTTTCTGAATGTTTTTAAATCCTCTATTTTATCTGTGATACTTTGTGACCAAAAGGAAACCAACACATTTACTCACCATCCTCAGGGAGGGAGGTCAGAGGTCACAGCCACCAAAGTGTCATTAGCCCCAGAGATAGCGGTGATTTTGTGTTTTGGCTTGACAGCTGAGTACCTGGGTGTTGTTCCTGTGGCACAAAATGTCTCACTCCCAATGAGTAATGAAAGCAGAAATGTCATAATTGGCACCTTTGGCAGGACTCAAGGTAGAAAGATATGTTTCTTATTACCTTGAGACCCATTGACAGCTCTCTCACAGTCAGCCATGGTAATACTATTCACCTTGTTTTCATTGGTTAAACAAACGCAGGCGGTTAACTAGGGATGTAACGATACACTCAACCCACGATTTGATTCGATTCCAATCCCGATTTTTGGTTCATGATACGATTCACTCACGATTCTCTAACGTTTTTCAAGAAAACTGGACTGAATTCAAAATTTAAATAACTATTTTCTTATTTAAATTCTCAGATATGGACAGTTGCACAGCCATGTACTCGGGCTGTTTGAGGGGCAGGGGCGAAGAAAATAGAAAGCAATGGCGAATATTATGAACCGGATGTCCGTCAGAAAATACGGAAGTGCGGAATAGCTTTACTTCCACGTTCAAAAATAAGGTCAACAGTGAAAATGAACACCCAAACATTATTTTTCACTTTAACATTCTAAATCAAAACCAAGATTTAAAAAAATGGCCATGGAAGAATCTGACAAATTAATATTACTCAGTTTTTCATGCTACAATAAAATAAAGTAATATAGAATTCAGTATATGACATAATTTACCATGTGTGAATTGGCCCTTACCTATAGTGAGGGTTCTGTACCTTCCTGTGCTGCTGGTCTTGGACTGAACACAATGTTGAGCTGTACGTTTCTCTCTTTTAGTGATGTTCAATACCACCGATTTCCTTTCCGATCCGATGTTGAGTAAAATTCAGGCTGGTATCGGCGACACGGATCCGATACCGATACTTTGTGCAAATACATGTGTCTGGTAAATCTAAAAAAGTATTGTATTTCTGAGTAATTTTTTTATTTTAAACTTGTAATTATATCGAGGTAGCGGCCTCATTTACAATATAGCTAATACAACAACAGAAAAACCAAACAGAGGACAAAATCATACAATATATGTGAAAATTGTGTTTTAACACACAAAAAAAGAAAACAAGTATAAAACCATTAAAATAAATTATTGTTTAATTATTGAGAACTAGAACTTATAGTTCCTACCAACCGCGTATCATTTAGACAAGATCTCAATGGTTACGTTACTTTCCACTGTGTTCCTGTTAATGACATACTTTGCCTCAAACGACTGAAGTATCAAAAGTATCAATATTTTGATTTGGGAATCGATTTTAGAGCATAAAGATCTGGTATCAGAAGTATTGATATTTCAGTATTGATCTGCACATCTCTACTCTCTTTTCCTTTATCTCCATCCTGTAATGTCCACAGTTTTAATACCTGGTCAGTTTTCAAGGTAATTAAAGAAAGTTAGCTAATGGCTTTGACGGCTACCTGCCAACAACGACAATATAGCTGACTCATAGGTTAGGCAAAATGCCAGCTATCTAGCAACAACCAGAGGTGCTAAGTAAGTACAATTAAAGTGAAATGAAATACCTCGGTAATAAATAGGCCTCTAGTTGCGACGCTAACAGCGTAGTGAGATTGAGGTCACTTCGAGAAGCGTTTTTCCTTCCGTCGACGGTTAGGGTTAACGGTTGGGGTTAACGGTTAGGGTTAACGGTTAGGGTCGACGGTTAGGGTTAACGGTTAGGGTCGATGGTTAGGGTCGACGGTTAGGGTTAATGGTTAGGGTTAACGGTTAGGGTCGACGGTTAGGGTCAACGGCTCTCCTGTCGAGGCTCAGGCTAGTTCCTGTAGCTAGCTGAGGAGAGGTAACAGTAAAGTTGACATTCAGGTTGGGTAAAAAGCTGGTAAACAACAAACAGCAGTGCTAAGTGAAAACATTACATACCTACAGCAGCATCTCCATTTCAGGGCCGTGTCTACTTTTTGGTCTTGAAGCCGCCAACACCTCAATTTGGGACTCGGAGCGCTTCTCACCAACGGCTCCTGTTGCTAGGTGACGAAAGTTGTCGCGAGGCTCGTGCGCCGCTTCCCTGAGAAGTGACGGTTACGTCTGTTTTTAAAACGCTCTGTACGCTTTACTTACTTTCTTTCTTTAAACGACACTTCAACAAGAAACTGTAAAACAAACTGTTGATAGAATGTCATGGCAGTAGAAGCAGCTCTAAACTTGGAAACTGTTCCCCGAAAACACGAGTGTGATAAGTTCTCTCCTCCGCCATTGATGACATCAGAAGCCACGCCCCTTCTTGATTCTGATTGGTCGGTGATCAAGACGTGACATTGATGAGCGCGGAGGTGTTTCAAAGGTTGAACTATTTAACTGTTTACAAGCAGAGCGCTGAAACTGAGGGCGTTTTTGAGAGGAGGAAGCTGGAAACACTAAATCACATTTATAAAGTTTGAATAGAAATTTGGTGAAAAATGTAATTAAGAACTAAATTTAAAAAAACCTATTACATAAGGGTTTGTACCAAGGGCAACCTCCTGACCAAGCAGCAACCTCGGGTCTAAAAATATGAGTCCAGTGCAGAAGTGTTAAAAGCTGCAGTTCATGGAGGATCCGCTTGAGGCTGGCTCCGGAAGTATCGGAAGTCACAAACACATGAATGGGAAAAAGCCGATCTTTACAGCAGAAATAAACATGTTTACAGCCTGGTTCAAAAGACGAGTGTAGTCTGGATAGCTCATTTCTCCATGTGCTCTCACTGTGAGGGGGGTGAATTTTTTTCTAACGCGGCAATTTCGAAGATATTGAGATTACGAGTCTTCCAATGAGAGGCACAGCTGACTTGATTGACAGGCGGGAACGCTACAGCTGTTGGCTAGGAGGCTCAAACTCCGCCTCTTTATATCACACTGGCTCGACAGAAGCGATATGGCTGCCGCCGATGATTGGTCTCAAAACAGCCCTTCAGAAACAGATGGGTGACGTCACGGATTCTATGTTTATATTTTATACAGTCTATGCTCCTGTCTCAAAATATGAAGCCCATGCAGAAGTGTTATAAACTGCAATTCACTGTGAATCCTCTTGAGGCTGGCTGCAGAAACACCGGAAACCACATATACACCCATTCAAAGAAGACGATCTTTACAGCAGAAATAAACATGTTTACAGCCTGGTTCAAAAAACGGCTTGGCTCTACGTTGCTGATTTCTATTATTAAGATTACGAGGTTTTGCCAAAATAAGGACATGACTGACTTGACTGACAGGCGGGAACACAGCTGTTGGCTAGGAGACTCAAACTCCGCCTCTTTACGTCACACTTTTCTGTTTCCGAAACCGCCTACTATACTAGCAGTACGTACTGATTTGGCCAAAATTCAGTATGTAGTAAGTAGTATGTGAACAAGAGCAAAATCTGCAGTACGCCAAAACTCCCCGGATGTCTACTGATTCGGGAAAATTTCACAGTATGCATCGGACCAGTCTGCCTCGCGTACTGTTTCCCACAATGCACAGCACTTGTTCCGCTTCTTCTTTTTCCTTCTTTTTTGATGGTAGGAAATCCGTTTTTGGGTGCTGTGAAGGTTATTGAATTACATATAAACCTTTTCCTAACTTTTTAAATCATAATTGAATGATAAAGAAGCAGTTTCTCTATCGGCTTGGCCGTTGTTTACTTCCGCTTTCCGAAACCGGAAATCTAGTAACGTCTGGCCCAGCGTACTGCAACACAGATCGAACAATGCAGTCATACTACATACTAAATTCAAACGCAGTATGTAGTAGGCAATACCTACTGCCTACTACATTAGTAAGTAGTATGTAGCAGGCGGTTTCGGAAACAGCCAGTCCTTCTGTGTCTGGTTTAGTTTTACTTCCTGCCCCTGTGTGCTGCCCTACACTCATTAGTTTCACCTGAGTCTTTAGTCACACAGGTGTTGATTACCCTAGTTTATCTGTTTTCCCCTTTCCTGCTGCAGTTCATTGAATATTTCTCCTGAGTCTAGTCTGCCTCTTAGTGTTCTTCATGTTCTGTTGGACTTTGGATTTGATTTATTAGATCCTTATTATTCTAGTCTGTATTTTGGGTCTTTTCCTTTTATTTGCCTTCAAATTATGACACGAAGCATCTTATGGTTTTAGATTATGCTGTCATGGCCTTGAGCTGGCTTCAAAAACAGAAGGATTGTGAGATGACGGATAGGAGGGGAAGATGTAAAGGCAACACAGACAATAAGGAGAACTAGAGCTTCATGCGGCCTGTTGTCCTCGGTCGCTGCAGGTGTTTTACTTAACTATAAATATGCAGTCATATATAAAAGACTGATCCTATGACCACGGAAATATGTATTCCCCTAAGCTTAAAAGTAAGATGTTGTGGTAAACACTCAGTCTCAAATTAAAAGGAAGTGAGATAACTCAGCTTATAAGGCAATTGACTGATTATTTGAACATTTCTTTGTGAGATCTTGAAAAAAAGGTGTAATGATTCCACCACCAGAAAAAAATACACCACAATAATAAGTGCTGGAAAAAATATATCAAGTATCAAATCGTTTTGTCAGTTTTTCTACAATATTTACCATGAGCATGTGAGAGCCTGGTGAGGTTTTGTGGTTAAGTGTTTGAAATTGTCAGTGTGTGTGTAGGCAGAGGTGCGTTCCGTGCAAACCAACAACACACCTATTCGTGCATGGGGTTGTGGAACTTCACCCACACTTTGAAACTACGTCAATAAGCACAGCGGAGTGGAACTAACATGTGTGTACCTCTATGTTCTCATTCACTGCTGAGAAAAGATCAAATATTTTAAAGGTTTAAATCACACATCTGACCAGTCACAACCCCCAAATTATCACGTGTAAAGGTCCTCAGAAGAAATGAAACCCAAGGAGTCTGTGTGAGATCTCTTTGTTGTTATTGAGCAGACGTGCCCACACAGTCGCATATTTGCCATTACAAAATCTTTTGCAGGATCAACATATTAGCAGAGTTGTCTGCTAAGCAAAAATGACTTGTGCAATTTTGAACGTCATGATTATACTCTCACAAAAAGAGTGCATGCATTGGGCTAGTTTGACCAATCAAGAAACTAATAGCAATATTATCATTATAAACATTTTTACTTTTATTCTATCTTACTTAATGTTATTTTATTTTTATTTTCCTGGTATTTATATGATTTTATTTGATTGATTTTATTGTAGTGATTTTATTTTATTTCCTGATATCTATCTGATTTTATTGTAATGATTTTATTGTAATAATTTTATTGTATTTTTTGGTGTTTATCTGATTGTATTTTATTGATTTTATGGATTTTATTGTAATGATTTTATTTTATTTTTCTGGTATTTATCATATTTGATTTCCATCTATCCATTATCTTGACCGCTTATCCCGTTAGGGGTCACGGGGGGCTGGAGCCTATCCCAGCTGACTTCGGGCGGAAGGCAGGGTACACCCTGGACAGGTCGCCAGCCTATCACAGGGCTAACACAGAGAGACAGACAACCATTCACGCACACACTCACACCTACGGGCAATTTAGAGTGAACAATTAACCTGGTGAGCACGTCTTTGGACTGTGGGAGGAAGCCGGAGTACCCGGAGAGAAGCCACGCATGCACGGGGAGAACATGCAAACACCACACAGAAAGGCACCCACCCGACCGGGGATTCGAACCAGGAACCTTCTAGCTTTGAGGCCACAGTGCTACCCACTGCACCACCGTGCAGCCCAGATTTGATTTCATTGATTAAAATTTTCCTCATTTTATCTGATTTTATTTTTTATCTATCTTTATTTTATTGCAAGGATTTTATTTTATTATTCTGTTATTTATCAGATTTTATTTCATTGATTTTGTTGTAGGGATTTTATTTGATTTCCTGATATCTATCTGATTTTATTTTATTGATTTTATTGTAATGCTTTTATTTTATTATTCTGGTATTTATCTGATTTTATTATATTTTATTTTCCTCATATGTATCTGGTTTTATTTGTATCTATCTTTATTTTATTGCAATGATTTTATTTGTATTATCTTGTTCTAGCCTTGTATCATTTTACCTATTGCCGTTGTTTTCTATCTCTCTATGTGTTTGTATTTGTGAAGCACTTTGGGCTGCAGGCTTGAATGTATGAAAGGTGCTATATAAATAAAAATGAGTTGAGTTGAGAATAGAAAAAAAAGGTGACAGTAAGCCAAATTAAGTTCCCTTGTCACCGAGGGCCAGGTGAGATCTTGTTGCCTTTTTTTTTGTCTTTTTAATCACAAAGGAGTTCAAACAACATAAAACACATGCTGCACACTTCAGAACAAAACATTCCTGATATGTTTGGTGTCTTGAGAGATTGAATCACTCTGAGTGATGCCAAGCATTCCTGATGGCTCACCTCTCTCTGCCTGGACTTGCAACATTAACTCACAGTCAGTGACAAAGAATGTAGAAGCACAATATTAAACCTCAATTAATGCTGATTCATAATTGAACAATCTGTAAGATTTAGTTATCATATGGCATATCTATTTCAGGATGACACACGATAAGGTTATTTACTGAGGGAAAATTCCACAATACCTCGTCAGGAATCCTCATCACAACAGACGTGTCAAACTTTACAGAGTGGGATCAGTTTGGTCTCCAGCTGCTAAATTCAGCATTTTTAACATAATATCAAACTTGGGTGATTGTGTGGCTTGGTGTTGCTTCAAGGATGACACTGTCTGTTGTGTGTGTGTGCATCACATATGTTTAGAAAATGAAGCTGACGTAGAAGTGCAAAAAAACATCTCATTCAAACAGGGTCAATTCTGGCTCTGAAAGACAACAGAACAGAACATGAGCCGAAGTCGGGGCTGTGAAATGTTAGCTCATAGAAGCAATAGGTGATGTTGGGGTAATGTCATCTTCTTTATACTATCTATATTTTAACAAACCTCTCAAGTCTACTGTAAAATATTCAGAATACTGCAGGATGGAAGCTGTACCTCGTTTTTATCAGGAGTATTTTATTGTTGTTAAAGTAAAAACAAAACAATGCTTTACTTCTTTGGCTTGGATTTACACACTGATGACAAAGAAAGGCATGCTAGGAAATAATCTAAAATTCATCATCACACATGGCCCATTATTATAAAAGGGAACTAAATTCTCGGTCACATGTGTTTTATCCATTTATTTTGTACTTGCGTGTTACAAATGATGAGAAAGTAGGACAGAAACATGTGATGTGTGAATCTTACATCCTTTTTCCAGCTACTGCCTGCCTTTTTTTTCTTGACTTCAGGCTCAGCACCCCCACTCTCTCCACACTGATACTCAAGACTAAAATATCTCTCCTCTGTTGGTTTACCCCCTCCTCCCACCTCCATTTCCGGCCCAGCGTTAGGAGATCTGACATCACAGGGAACATCATGTGATCCACCCACAAAGCTTTGCAGTGAAGGATGGGGTCTACCTGTGACGCACAGACCTCCTCTGTGTAACCCTTTACAAGCCAGATAACCGTTTAGTGAAGGAAGCTTAAAGACCATTATATCATGATATGTTCAAACAAATACACTGGAGTCTGACAATTATACTTCTTACAAAAATGAATTGACTAGCTCTAATTTGCATCAGATAGAAGATATGAAAAGGGAGGAAAGTTAACCAGACTAAAGAAGCAATATTTTGTAGATTTCCACCTCATTCATGTAGAACAAATCAATCTAAAGATACCGTGTTTGGTTTTCAGATAATGATTCTTATGACACTGGTGGTTGCCACAGACTCTATATTAAAATGGAAGCCTGTTTTATACTTCTGTGACAACTTTACCCCTTAGGTGTTTGCCTCCACAGAAGCCCTAGCCTGATGTGAACCTCCTCATAACTGTAACTACCTGTTGAAACAACGCAAACAACAAGCCCTGTGATCAGTCCGCTGAACACCATCATACTTCCAGAATTCCTGTACATCGTCCATACAGTCGATCTCCTCAGATGTCTCTTCTTCTTTGCAATAATTGCAGTATGATGAACTACTGCTCAACATTTACCAGCTCCAACGTCAACATAATATGCTCGGTTATCCTAGCAAGAGGAGAACATAGCGGAACTGGAAACTGGTGATATGACGAACAGATCATTCGCACTGCTGCCTAGTGTTTGAGCGAAGCATTGCAGAGCGACGCGGACAGAAAACAGTCAACGCAGAGGTACAAACCAGGCTTAAGTGTTCACTGACTGTGAAGCCAAAACATTTAGAGCTCCCCCTACTGACTGGCTGCAGTATAGCTCATAACGCCCCCACCTCCTCCACATTAACAGATGGAACCTGGGCCAAACTGTAAAATAAAATAACGTCAAACAACAAGGTCATTATTTTCAGATCTGATTTATGTCCAAGTGCTCATTTTTCTGAGAATGATTTCAAAGAAACATAATTTATAGAGAGCTCTGTTGACAAATGCGGGCTCCTTCAGCGTTCTGTACTGGATTACCGGTGTAGTGAAGAGCCAGATAGAAAAAACAGCCATGAGTATCTGCTTCAAATCAACACAAGAATTTGTTTCAGCTGTGGACTGTACCAACCTGAAGGTTTTTAAACCTTTTAGCGTTAAGTTAAATGCATGTTTTGGTTAGCAGCGAGGGTGTGACGCCAGTCCCACGGTATATTGGCTGCACCTACCGAGGTGGTGTTTCGGCTTCACCCCAGCTAGCAATTTTTTGTTCCAAAAACATTTTGTTAATGTTACAGAGAATGTCACTAATGATTTCAGAAGGGAGTTTTCTTTGTGTTCAAAGAATGCTCTAGGATAACATTCTCTAAAAACCTTCATAAACTGTTAAGTGGCAACAGTGCTCGTATATTCTGCCCTAATGTTCTTGCAACGCTCTCTGCAGGATGTTTTCTTTATGTTCACAAAATGTTCTCAGATAACTGCTCTAAAAACACCCAATAATCTGTGACCCAAAGAATGTTATCAAAACATCTTTTGAATGTGAGAGATAAAACGTTCTGTCTTTGTTCTCATGAAGTATCACCAGACTTTTCTTGGTTTGATTTGAGGCGTCAGAAACATCCTGAAAACATTTTTTACATGTTGCTTTGAGAATGTTGCTTCTTTGTTATAAAGTAACATTATGGAAAGATTTTATAGAAAACATGCAATAATCTTTACTTTAAGAATATAATCAAAACATCGTCAAACTGTTAAAGACAAAATGTTCTTCTTTCATTTAACAAAAAAGGAACATTGTTTGAATCGATAAACATCCTTAAGATGTTTTTTTAATATTCACTCAAAACTTTGTCTGCTAAAGAATTTCGTCAAAACATGATCTGAATGTGAAAGACAAAATGTTCTTCTCACATTAATAGTTAATAAAAAGGAACATTTTTTAAATCGATAAACATCCTTAAGATGTTTTTTTAATATTACACTCAAAACCTTGTCGGTTACCTAGAGAATATCATCAAAACATCATCTGAATGTTAAAGACAAAGTGTTCTTATTTCATTAATAGTTAATAAAAAAAGGAACATTATCTAAATTGATGAACATCCTTAAGATGTTTTTGAATATTACACTCCAAACCTTGCTTGGAAACATAATCAGAACTTATAGAGAATGTTAGCCAATGTGTTGAGAACATTCCCTGCTAACTGAGACATCTCACAGTGGTCGGAAATGTAGACACGTTGTCCTTACAGTCAGGGGTTGTTACTAAATTCACTGTAGTTAGCAGTTAGCATCCTGTATACTAGCTCTAGCCCTCCCTAGGCCTCCATAGTTAGCATCCTGGGCTTTGGTTGTAACAGTGACATGGTGCACAGGAGAAGTAGTCTGTGAATAACAGGAAGTAGACCAACACTCCACATGGTATTTATAAACAAGACTTTGCTTTTATTGTCTAGCCCCTTCAGTGGCTTAAATTCAAAAAGAACATCAGAATACTGCAATCAACAACTCGTACCAACGGGCTCTCGTTCATAGATGGAAAATGAAAATGGAAACCTGTCATGCAAATGCAAACAGCAAATAGAAACTTTTTTGTGTGAATGGAAATGTTCATGTGATCTGACTCAAAAACAACTTGAGACTGTTAACTGACCAGAGGAAGTGTTGAAACTTTCAACTTCCCCTCGCTCTCATGATCAGACAGAGGTTTTTTGCTTGGGCACACAGAAGAGGAGTAAGTTACCTTATACCATACTTCTTCTAGAGACCACACAAATCATTGTCCATGTCAAGCATTATGTAATGAATCCTTTAAATGGTGTCATCATGTTACAGTCTCATGCACTCTCATGCTCAACTGTCATCCATACATTCATATAAAAAAACAATAATTGTATATTAATGTTGCTGGATTAAAAAGGAAAAACAATAAATGCACCAACAACTCAAATCTTACCATAACATCAAACCTCAGTGGGCACATCATTGTTTAGAGTTTACCACTCTCCATGGTGACAGAGCAGGTACCAAAGATCATATATTGTTGTATGATAGCTCACTCTGTAGAGAGAGGGAGACATGTAGCCAGGGCAGTGATGTTTAGAACAGACATCACTACCCTGGGGTATTACAATTTCTGGTATTATGAGCCCTGCATTGTGCAAGCCTTCTTTTTTCTTTGTTTTTCTTTGTGAGATAGTATATCCTACAAACACAATGTTGGTCTAAGCCTATTAAGGTTTATATAATGCCTACAGCAGAGAAATATGTGTTTTTAAACTTCATGTTTGCATGTGTGGACCTCAAGAAGCTGATCTGCTGGAGGCTCAAACCCCGCCTCTTTACCTCACACTAAGTTTGGTTGAGTTCAGCATTACCAGCTCCCACTGACGATTGGCTTCAAAACAGCGCTCAGGAACAGATGGGTGACGTCATGGATACTACATCCATTATTTATACAGTCTATCCATAAATAATGGACTAGTATCCGTGGCATCACTCATCTTGGATATGCTGAACTCAACCAAACTTCTATGAGGTACATAGGCAGGCTTTGAGCCCCCCCAACAGCTACAGTGTTCCCGCCTGCAAATCAAGTCAGCCATGTCCTTAAATGGACAACCTTGTACGTTTAATATCTTCAAAAATACAGAGTTATAAAAATATTCAACCCCATACAGTGTGTGCTGATAGAGAAATTAGCTACTCAAACCTAAACTGTTTTTTGAACCAGGCTGCTGACATGTTTATCACTGCTGCAAATGTTGCCTTTTTTGAATGGGTGTGTATGTGGTTTATGGTGTTTCTGCAGCCAGCCTCAAGTGGACACTCGATGAACTGCAGTTTAGAACACTTCCGCATGGGCTTCATATTTTAAATTTTCTTGCACTGCCCATAAACCTTATGAAATATGGAGGTAGTATCTGTGACGTCACCCATCTGTTTCTGAAGCGCTGTTTTGAGGCCAATCGTCGGCAGGAACCATATTGTTGCTGTCGAGCGATTGTGAGGTAAAGAGGCGGGCTTTGAGCCTCCTTGCCCACAGCTACAGTGTTCCCGCCTGTCAATCAAGTCAGCTGTGCCTCTCATTGGAAGACTTGTAATCTTAATATCTTCGAAATTGCCGAGTTAGAAAAAAATCACCCCCCGTACAGTGTGTGCCGATTAAGAAATGAGCTATCCAGACTACACTCGTCTTTTGAACCAGGCTGTAAACATGTTTATTTCATGCTTCCGCATGGGCTTCATATTTTAACTTTTCTTGGCACTGCCTCCTGTTTCATACGGTGGCCCTGAAGGACAAAACTAATTTACAAAAGATGAAACACTTTTACAAAGTTGGAGACAAATTTACATTTTGGAAAACATTTTTACATTTTATAAAACAAAACTACATCAGCAAAACACTTTCACCAAGACCAAAACAAATTTACATTTTAAGAGAACAAATTAACAAAAGATGAAACACTTTTACCATTTCTGAAACAAATTAACATTTCATTTTTAAGGAAAGGGAATGTACCAAATACAGGAAGTGATCCAGAAGTGATTGAGTGAGGGGCCAATTAGTTTGTTTTGATGGAGAGAAACCAAACAGAGATGGACATGGTTTACATATTAGGACATCCTCGGGTCTCAGAGAGAGGTGTCAGACCTCAGATGAAAAAGCATCATGTTTCTGGAAAAGCTCTGTCATATCTCCGCAAAACCTTCATCATGTGTCAGAATTCAGAAGAAAGGGCCTCAGATCACTTAGCCACAGGCTAAACAGAGTCAGGCTAAAAGGAGTCAGACTTAACGGTAAAAGTGTTTCATTGTTTGTAAAATTGTCTCCAACTTTGTAAAAGTGTTTCATCTTTTGTACATTTGTTTCCTTAAATGTAAATTTGTTTTGGCCTTGGTGAAAGTGTTTTGCTGGCCCTCTGCGATACCCATGTTAATGTCAAACGCTCAATACTAGACTGAGATATATCTCTTTCAACACTCCCCCCCCAACTCTACGTACTGACATAATATAATACAAGAACTGTTTTCTTCTTATTATTTATTTATTTTTTTGTGTATGTGGGTACATGTGTATGTAAATAAATGTGTATGCGTGTATGTATGTTATGTATGTATGTTATGTATGTGTATATATATAAATATTGTTTTATTATTTATTTTATTTTTATGTGTGAATGTATGATGTGTTTAGTCCTCTATGTCCTTTCTTAATGCACGTGGGATGTTTGTGTGTGTGTTCAGTATTGTATTTATGCACATATATGTGGAGCATCTGAGAGGCGCTGATAGAGATATTGAGACTTTTAAACGTAAACTAAAAACATATTTATTCAGTCTGGCTTTTATGTAGGGTTTAACAATTTTATTACCTACCTTTTACTATAATATTGATTTAAATGTTGCTGTATTATTTTAGTAATTTTAACTGTTATCTTATTCTACTTATTACTGTATTTATTCATTCATTTATTTTATTTTATTTATCTACTCAGTTTTATTGATATTATCAGCCTTAGTTTAATTTTTCAACTCTTATCCTTACCTTTTAAATCTATTTATTTTAACTATTTTTATTCTTAATTTTGATGCTTTAACTCATTTTAATTACATATATTTTATTTTGGTGTGCATTAGTCTCTATTTTATTTTATGTTGTTCTTATTTTTAATTTGTATTCTTATTATTTTTATTATTATCATTGTTTCATTTCTGCTTCTTTCTTGTTTTCAATCACTGTAAAGCACTTTGGGTTGCATTTGATTTGTATGAAAGGTGCTATATAAATAAAGCTTGATTAATTGATTGATTGATAGATATGTGATGATATGTGTAAGAATGTTGATAAATGTATGTCTTAAGTTGTTGATAATCAATAAAAAACAATGTTGGGGGAAAAAAAAGTGTTTTACTGATGTAGTTTTGTTTTATAAAATGTAAAAATGTTTTCCAAAATGTAAATTTGTCTCCAACTTTGTAAAAGTGTTTCATCTTTTGTACATTTGTTTTCTTAAATGTATATTATATTTATTTTTATTTATTGCTTAATCTGTCATTACCAACCATAATCACACCATGTCAACCTGTCACTACTGAAACATTTTTAATACTGCCTGTAATTGCTGCTATTTAATCTAAATTCCATTGTAACATTGTATATCTAAATTGTATTCTAGCTTTATTTATCTATTTTTATTTTTACTTATTTTATTTTATTTTCATTTTATTTTACTTATTGAAACTTCTTTCTTGATTGTACTTATGTCTGGGTTACTGTAACAACTGAATCCCCCCCCAGGGGATCAATAAAGTAATATCTTGTCTTATCTTATCTTAAATTTGTTTTGGTCTTGGTAAAAGTGTAATTTTGTTTGATAAAATGTAAAAATGTTTTCCAAAAGGTAAATTTGTCTCCAACTTTGTAAAAGTGTTTCATCTTTTTTTTATTTAGTTTTGTCCTTCAGGGCCACCGTAGTTCTAGGCTGTAGTAGCAGGACACTGAAAGTGGTGCAGAGTGAGACCTCTCTGTTTCTTGTTTCTATCTTTGTTCATGTAAAAATGTGAAAACGTAATTTCTGCTCAGTGCGCGCGCTCTGTGACATAATGGAAGGCACGAGCCTTGAAAAGCTCGGGGCGGCGCGTGCAGTCCTCTCAGAACGCAGATCGTGAACAGAAGAGGACAGCTGACTGACAGGGATCCTCATCACACCAGGTCTTTAATCTGAGGTCGGGGACATGGTCTAAACTGATACGGGTCACTGTGAGCAGGAGAATAATGATGAAGAAGGATCTGAACCTGAGCATGGCTGAGGACTCGGACCTCAAACCGCACCTCCGGGACCCCGAGGGCATCCTCAGCGCCCCGGAGCTGGGGCTCCTGAAGCTGGCATCCCCAGAACTGGAGAGACTCATCATCCAGTCCAACGGGATGGTCACCACGACCCCCACCAGCACCCAGTTCCTCTACCCGAAGACGGTCACAGAGGAGCAGGAGTTCGCTGAGGGCTTCGTGAAGGCGCTGGAGGATTTACACAAGCAGAACCAGCTGAGTGGACCCGGGCAGACCAACACCAGTCTGGATCTTGGGGGTAACATCACTCCGGTCTCTGTCCAGCCGGAACTACCGGTCTACACGAACTTGAACAGCTACGGGAGCGGGCCTCTGGAAACCACCGTGAACTACTCCACAGAGACAGTCCCCTTCCCTCCACCCCCTCCTCCATCTCAGCTTATGGGGGCAGCCCCGACGCACACGGATCTCTCTCGGGTCCAGCCGCCGAAGGAGGAGCCACAGACGGTCCCTGACGTGCAGAGTTTCGGGGAAAGCCCACCCCTGTCCCCCATCGACACTGACTCACAGGACCGCATGAAAGCCGAGAGGAAGAGGCTCAGGAACCGGATCGCGGCCTCCAAGTGTCGGATGCGCAAACTGGAGCGGATCTCGAGGCTGGAGGACAAGGTGAAGACCCTGAAGAACCAGAACACGGACCTGGCCTCGACAGCGAGCCAGCTCAGGGACCAGGTGGCCCAGCTGAAGGAGAAAGTCCTCACCCATGTCAACAGCGGCTGCCAGCTGCTGCCACATGAGGTCCAGGTTCACTAAGGGGGCCGATGCTGAGAACTCACCAGCACATAAGCTCCATGGACTCTTTACGCAGCTGGAGCTGGCCCGGATCTGCGCAGTCCACAATGGATGAATGCCAGTTAACACGAGCCGAACTGTATATTAGTGTCCTTTAAATGACTCTGAGGATCAGCAGCACATACCTGGTAGAACAAGATTGAATAGATTATATGGAGGGGTTGATTTTATTATTTAACTCAACTCATTTTTATTTATGAAGCACCTTTCATACATTCAAGCATGCAACACAAAGAGCTCCACCAAACAGAGAGACACAAAACTACAGAAAGAGTGAACATGGAGAGAAAAGGGAATAAAATACTTACAATTAGAAACATGACCATCAAATCAATAAAATACAATCAGAGAAGATAACAGAAAAATAACATAAAATCAGAAAAGTAACAGAAAAATAACATAAAATAATTATAGTAAAATAATTGTAATAAAATCAGAATTAACAGAAAAAAAAATAATTGTAATAAAATCAATAAAATACAATCAGAGAAGTGTCAGAAAAATAAAATAAAATCAGAGAAGTAACAGAAAAATAAAATAAATAAAATAAAATCAGAGAAGTAACAGAAAAATAAAGATAAAACCAGTAAAATAAAATCAAGATAATCCAATCAGATAAATACCAAAAACCTATAAAATAATATAAAATCAGAGAAATATCAGAAAAATAAATCTAAAAATAAAATATAGTACAATAATACAGAAATAAATAAAAAAATAAAAAGGTTGTTAAAACAATTGTCATAATGGTAACAATGCAGTCCAGGGATAAAATGAAATTACTCCAAGTTAAAAGCCAGATTAAAAAGGTAAATCTAAAGTTTATTTTTAAAAACACTCAGAGAGCTCGATGTTTTAATCTCCAGAGACAGAGTTCAGAGTTTAGGGTTCATAAAAACAGAAAGGGACACATGAGGAACATTTAAAAGGGAAGTATTTAAGGACCTCAGTGTTCAATCTGTGATGGAGCTTTAAAAACAATTAAAATAGCTTTAAAATCAATTCTCAAAGAGACAGGGAGTCAGTGTAGAGTTTTAAAAAGAGGAGTTATTTGATCAATTAAAAAGAATCATCTGTTTTTGTTTCATCCGCCTGCTGAGAGCAAACTTCATCACTCACTGGATTTGAACTTGATTGGTCTCCAGCTGGTTGACTGGATGGAAGCAGAAATGAAGAGTGTTTGTCTTCAATGTGTTTGATGTATGAAATCCTGTTCTACCTCGTATGTTTGTTTACTGCTTAACAAGACAACGTTACTTTGTTTTTCTCAGACGTGATCCCGTAATGAGGAGCCATTTCTGTGGCTATATGCTCAACATATCTAGATTTTTTTGTCTTGTGAAAATGTTTACAGACTGGCTGTGTCTCTTTACAGTCTCATGAACCACATTTGATATATAATAATCCATATGAATGAGTATTTACCACAGAACTGTGTGTGGATCAACGTGCATGTTGTTGACATACTCGAATGTTGCCCACAGGTGGGTGTCAAAGGGTGCAATTTACCAGTGTTTATTATTCTAAATCTTTACAAACACAAATATTTATGTATTTTTTACTCTACGGTGTCACTATATGTCGATGTGTTCTTGTTTCTATGTGAAGAAGCATACTCTGTTTGTTGCACTGACTGTTGCTGTCCTCTGCCTACACTTAAATGGCTGTACACTGCTGTGTTCTGAATTTAATGCTGCTCGGCAATAAACACTGTTTCCTCAATTATGGTGGCTGTCATATTTTTTTACAATCATGGCACAATAAACACTATAAATACAAACAATTTATTATGATGTAATCTAACATTTCCCTTCGGATCAAGGGGAATGAATTTAATGTTTGGTGAAAACAGGATTTTGGTTGTTTGAGTGCTTTAGTTTTCATCACAGCCTTACGCTGGTTTCTTCCTCCCTCTGCTGGTGAACGAGGACATTGTAAAGGATGTTGATGCAGAATGTCTGAGCTGACATTTGGAGCATATGTGAGGACATTTTCTGACATCCTGGAGGACATTAAAGAGGTCACACATGTCCACACAGCTAGAATAAAGATAGGTTTTATTTCAGTTCCTGAACGGCCAAAAGTGTGAGCTCAGCTATGCAGAGTTAAAACAAAAGGCTAGATGATAGAAACATATATTTTGGAATAATTTTATTCCTTTAGAGTTCTTTTAAGGGAATTTTTTGTTATTCAAATTTCTTTATTTTGCCTTTTGTGATTTTATGTCCCGCTTGTTTTATTTTGCTGCTCATGTTGTAACCTTTAGCTTTTGAAAAGTGCTCCATAAATAACATTATTATTATTATTATTATTATTCTTATTATTATTATTATTATTATTATTATTATTATTATTATTATTATTATTATTATTATGTCCATGTCCAGATATATCAGACGTTGACTCAACGATCAGTGTAACAGGCCTTTACATAAAAACTGTGACACCACTGTCTTCTACTGGAGACACTTGTCTGACCCAGGGCCTGAACATTAATGTTATAAAACCTAAAAAATATTTTTTCATTTTAACATTTTATTTTTGATTGAATTGGTTGTCTTTATTTCAAATATATATAAATAGAAACATACAAGTAAAAAAGAAGAAATGACAAACAAACCAAATCAACGCAACGCTCAACACATCTAACACAACGTGAAGATCAGTGAGAGAGCCGGGTCTAAGTGATTATGTTTACATTTCCACATTTGGAACCATGTGGATGTAAACCCTGAACTTTAGAAGGAGGGGATGTTGTGTTGTACTGGTTTAAAGGAGGGCCTGGGTGTACTGGCCATGCTTTCACATCCTCTTGATGCAGTCAGGCGAAGCTGCAGATTAACTGGAGACAGTTTAGGAGTGAAGAAAATCTGTGAGGCTTAATTCTGGATTAGTGAGAAATATGTTGTAAACACTAGTGAAACGTGAACATTGAAAATGTGAGTTTAGTCTTTACTGCACCTCTAGTGCTCTTGATATTATCTTAACAAATTGAACAATGTCACACTTTCTCATATCATGTGCCCGCCGAGAGGAGAGTTGAATGTTAGTAATCCCTGGATTTATGATGGGGGAATGTAATAATTCACTTTCTATAAGACACAGACATAAGGTTAGTTTTCACTCACTCAACAATGCTGAAACCAGGACTAACAAAGGTTCACTCAAACAGTTCAAGGGTTTGTTTTTGGAGAATGGAACTTTAGACGATACAGAAATTCTGAACTGTGTTCAGATGTTTCTTTTATGGAGATGTAAAGTGAATAAGTTGGGGGAAATCTGATCAATGACTCAAAAACAAAATAAATGGAATGTAATGACAGCAGCAAAGCTTTCATTGTCTCCTCTGAGACATACCAGTGATATCACCAGAGGGATGCTGGTTTGGCTCAGTTTATTATCAGTCCCCTGATGATTTGGTGCATGCCATTCCCCCCTCTCTCTTACATTTTGTGTCTCTCTCAAGCTGTCCTATCAAAATAAAAGCACAAAACTTTAAATAAGAGTATTATAAGACTAAATTCAAAATGTCACTTTTGCAGCCTTCAAGATTATCAAATGTGATCATTTTGATGAGCTTTTTCTCGCAGAAAATTAACAATATTTGTACATGGACTGCCAACAGAAAGTGAAACAGCGCCCTCTTGAGGCTGCAAGGGGAATAAATATTTCAATGTTTGCCACCAAAATGTCAATTTCACAGTTTATTCTGATTTTATAGGACACCAAAATACACTACCGGTCAAAAGTTTGGACACACCTTCTCATTTAATGTTTTTTATTTATGTTAATTATTTTCAACATTGTAGATTAATACTGAAGACATCAAAACTATGAAATAATCTGGTTTTGCCATAATCTGGATTACAACAGTAGTCAAATAGGGCTATCCATTGTGTGCTAACCCTACCTCTGAACAACACAACTGATGGTCTCAAACACATTAAGAAGGCAAGTCATTCTACAAATGAACTCTTGACAAGGCTCATGTTCATTAGAAACCATTCCAGGAGACCACTTCATGAAGCAGACTGAGAGAATACCAGGAGTGTACAAAGCTGTCTAAAATATAAAACAGATTCTGCTTTGTTTAACACTTTTTTGTGAATTCAATAATTCCATATATGTTCTTTCATAGTTCTGATGTCTTTGGTATTAATCTACAGTGTTTCAAATAATTAAAATAAATACAAACCCTTGAATGAGAAGGTGTTTCCAATATTTTGACTGGTATTGTATGTCATTATAATTTAAATAAGTCTGTATCTTAACTTCACTGCCTTTGATTCATCTAAATGTATGATGCTGCAGTTAAAATCTACAACGTGCTCATTTTATGATAGAACCCTAAACTCTGAATGTAAACACATCAAACAGGAATCAGCTGATTGTTAGTAACTTTTTATTGTTTTACCACAAAGTACAGATAAAAACATCCACAGCATATTCTCTCATCGTAAAGGCCCAAACTGAGGAGGATTTGTAGAGGCAGTGATACGAGACCAACATGTTTCTGCGTGCTAGTAGAAGATCTAAAGTCGGCAACCTCTACCAAGCTTGATGGCGTTTCTTTTTTTAGTGTAGATACTGCAGAGTGTATTGCTTTGTAACAGAGTGACACATTCATTCACAAGCAGGCCTAAAAACGAATGCAGATACAGAACAACATGGCTCTTTTTTTTAGGGTTTAACTGTCTCTTTTTTTTAATGGTTTTTCTTAGTTTTTATTTTTTCTGTTGCAAGCCTGAGTCGATACAACACAATCCACACATATGACTCAAAGGTACAGTATTTACAGGTCTGGTTTATATAGAGAGGAAGACGTTTTAGAAAGGAGAACAGTTTCAAAGTTTAGGTTTTTACTGGAAAAGAAACAGTCACAACCAGTAAGAAGTCAAATATAAATGCAAGACCACAGGTTTACCTTTCTCTGATAACACTCCCACTCTGACTCGGGACCCGTTTACTCTCATTTTAATAGTCAGTGGCTTGTTTGTTGTATCCGGTTTGAATGTCACACTCGACAGTTCATTTATGTGATAGTCACTTTTAAAATTTAAGCTTTTTCTCATGCAGGTTTGCTGTCCATATATTAACCACTTCATTGGTGCCATCTCCTCTCTCTCTGTTTTCAAGCAGCAACTTCCAGCCGCGAGAATTGAAGCCAATGCAGAAGTGTTAAAACTGCAGGCTGGGGGGCACTGGTGGCCTAGCGGTCTAAGCGCCCCAAATATAGAGGCTATAGTCCTCGTCACAGAGGTCGCCAGTTCGATTCCCGGCTGGTCGACCATCTGCTGCATGTCTTCCCCCACTCTCTGCTCCCCACACTTCCTGTCTCTCTTCAGCTGTCCTATCTAATAAAGCCAAAAACCCCCCCCCCCAAAAATATTAAAAATAATACAGCTGGCTGGCTCTGGAAGTACTGTAAACCACATACACACCCCTTGAAAAAAGCTGATCTTTACCGCATAAATGTGTACAGCCTGGTACAAAAAATGAGCTCAGTCTGAGTAGCTCATTTCTCTGTACGGGGTGAATTTTTTCATAACGCAGCAGTTTCCATAATGAGAGTCACAGCTGATGAGGAGGCTCAAAGCCCGCCTCTTTACCTCACACTAGCTGGACAGGCGTTTGGTCGTCTTTCCAAAGTGGCACCCACCGCCGACGATCGGCTTCAGAAGCAGATGGGTGACGCCACCGATACTACGTCCATATTTATTATACAGTCTATAGTTTTTAAGGTGAACAGTCCCAGACCAAATGTTCAAGAACCTTTGTAAACCAGCACGCCTTGATTAAAACTTTGCTTCACCAGGCAGCGTTTGTTTTGTCATCACTTCTACCCGTGGGATTGGTAACAACACTCATTCCGACATCCTAAAGCCAAATCAGTGCGCTGCTCCTACAGCAGTCAGTATGTGGAGAAGTGGAGAGAAGATAAATCAGCAAACCACTTTTTACTGGATGAAAACAGCTGAAGAGGACAGGTAATGAAAAAACTGCTGTTAGCTGGTTACACAGCACTGGAATAAAAAAAACAACTACCACTTTATTTAATTCCTGAACTGGATTTGAAAATGACCCTGTCAGACTATTTAAGCCTCCAGGTGTTTGTTGCATGTTTGACTTTCCCACTAAAGACAGATAACATCACAAAGTGTAATACTGATTCTGAAGAAGTCAGATGACGGGCTGTTTGTCACCAATAAATCGCTGGAGCTTGACTTTCTGTATCCAATCTTTCTCCTCCCATCAAATGTGCATTTCAGAATAGTGTGATTTAATCATGAGGAGCTGAAGATTTGAAATGCAGACACTCCACAGATTTGATCCTGAATACTGAAAACCAGATTTAAAACATGTGAAGAAACGTGTGCCTCAGACAAGCTTGGCTTTGGTGAATCTTTAAACCAAACCTGCGTAGATCTTATTCTGTGCCATGTCACGGCAATTCACCTGCTCACCTCTGTAGGGAACATGTCAACCTACCCTCTGCTGATTTTACTTTCACTCTGTAGGACTCAAACTATCAGGTAAAGACAATACCATACAAATAATCCAACACAGCAACACATCTTCTAAACTCATTCCACCATACGTAGGAAAATGATATTTCTTTAAATGATAACTGAAGCAGAGTTCTTCTTTAGTTTGATGAGATGTTACGATCACATCATTTCAACCTCCAGACTTTGCATTCGTCCGGCTCTGACAGAAACACACACCTGCAGGACTTCCTCTGCTCAGTGTCAAACGTTATAATATGTACATGTAGCATCGTTAGCAAGCACAGCTGCACGACTGTGCTGCCCAAAAAGCTTCTCAGATATCTTTACATGTCAGCTCTGTGAAATATTAGAGCCGCTTTCAATCATTTGCTTTTACTAGATTAGATTTAAGGTTTACTTTTTCATGTGTAATTTAGATTTAAAGGGTCACTCCGCTCCTTTTCTCCTCATCAGGGAGAGTCTGACAGACCTCTTACTTTCCACTCTTTCATTTAGAGAACTTCATTCCTTTTTAAATTCATTTCCAGATATGCATACCTGTAGATATTATATATATATATGTATATATTGCACAACATTTATATGTACAGTTGAAATAAATATAATTAAATAAAAGATGTCTCTTGATTTTTCTTTTGTTGCCTTTTTTTTTGACCTAGCTCTTTCTTGTTCATATTTCCCTCACCCCGTGTTAAAGGTATGAAAGAATAAACGGGGCAGCAGAATATAAAAAAGACGTGAAAACATAAAAAAGAGTCTCAGATGAGGAATGAAAACAAAATACCTGCTAATACCTGTAACAACCATGTTTGAGACAACACATGAAAAGCAGATCTGTGTGTGTTTTTGACTCTGTGTGTGTCCAGAGTCGTAGAGGAAACTGAAACCACCGTGGCCCTGTTGGACACCATGAACTGAGGCTGACATCTTTTCAAGATATTTGACTGACATGAAACAAAGTACTGTAAACATCGGAAGGATTTAAATGGCACTTGGACGCCGTCAAATCCTTCTTGTAAAACCACACTGAGGAACAGGGAGACAACAGAAGATGGCCTTCAAGAACCCGGGCTGCAAAGCATCTCAAACACTCTGCTGTTACTGAACTAGCTTTGGCATCGTATTCCTGCACTGACCAGAAGAAAAACGCTCTTCAAGCACTGTTCCATAGATATCTGAGAGCGTTTCAGACTCTTTGCAGCCTGGCTCTTGTGCCCCACAGCCAATGACCCTTACTAATTTACAGACAGAAGCAGGATAGTGAGTGAGAAGGGTGACGGGGAATGGACCCGAGGCCCCGGGGTCCAGCTGAAGGAGGAAAAGGAGAAAGAAGAGCATGGGGGTCGGCTTTAACATGCACAGTCCTGGTGAGGAGGAGCAGGCTGCTCTGTCAGCTGGGGCCCCTGTTTGGCCCCTGTGACGGCGGGGTCTCCAGCATCCAGGCTCTCGGACATCTTTTCACAGATGACGTCGACCAGGCGCTCAAAGGTCTGCTTCACGTTGATGTTGTCCTTAGCGCTGGCCTCGAAAAACTCAAACCCTGCAGAGGAGAGACGAAGAAGGACGAGGTCAGGATGGTTTGATGCAGATTTAATGAC
This sequence comes from Notolabrus celidotus, assembly GCF_009762535.1. Classification (NCBI taxonomy): domain Eukaryota; kingdom Metazoa; phylum Chordata; class Actinopteri; order Labriformes; family Labridae; genus Notolabrus; species Notolabrus celidotus. The sequence continues at coordinate 3,948,010 of NC_048273.1, read as the reverse complement.
ATATACCGCTTTTCCACCGAGGCAGTTTCAGGGCCGGTTTGGAGCTCAATTGAGAACCAGGTTTTGGTGTTTCGACTGCGAGAGAACTGGCTCCCGGCCAAGAAGACAGGTTCCAAGGAAGCACCAACTCTTTGCTGGTCTAGAACGGCGAACCACTTACATCAGGTGCGAGGGGCGAGAGGCAAGGGGTGAAGAGCGAGGAAAGGGGGGTGAGGGGCAGGGGTTGAGGGATGAGGGGCCAGGGGCGAGGAGTGAGTGGCGAGGGGCGAGGAGAAAGGGCAAGGGACGAGAACGGGCGACGAGGGGCAGGGGGTGAGGGGCGAGGAGAAGGGGCAAGGGACGAGAACGGGCGACGAGGGGCAGGGGGCGAGGGGCGAGGAGTGAGGGGTGAGGGTGAGGGGTGAGGGGCAAGAGGCGAGGGGTGAGGATCCAGGGAAGGGGGCGAGGAGCAGGGGGTGAGGGGCGAGGGGCGAGAGCGCACGGAGCAAAGGGCGGGTTAAGGGGGGATGTGGGGCGAGTGGCGAGGGACAGGGACAGGGGCCGAGGGGCGAGGAGCGAGGGGTGAGGATCCAGGGAAGGGGGCGAGGAGCAGAGGGTGAGGGGCGAGAGCGCACGGAGCAACGGGCGGGTTACGGGGGACGTGGGGCGAGTGGCGAGTGGCGAGGGGCGAGGGGCGAGGGACAGGGACAGGGGGCGAGGGTCGAGGGACCGAGGGCAAAGGGCGAGGAGAGAGGAGTGAGAGGCGAGGGATGGGTGGCGAGGGGTGAGGAGCAAGGGATGGGGGGCGAGGGGCGAAGTGCGAGGGCCTAGGGAGGCAGGGGAAAAAGAGGCGAGGAGCGAGTGGCGAGGGGCTGAGGGAAGAGGGGTGAAGTCGCTGTCCATGTAAAGCACGATGAGTAGCACAGAAGTGTTGGAGAAGTTGGATAAGCCTTCATGTGAGCAACACCAGCAAGCGTGCTACGTTGACCGCCATCTTTGTTATTGTGAGGGAAAGCTCTCGCTAGCGCTGCTGGGAAAAGCGGTTACTTAGAATTGACGTAATTTCGTGGCTCTTCCACGGGCTGGGGCAGGGTGGAAAAACAAACTGGTGCTGCTGGTTCAACCAGCTCTGAACCAGGCGAGCACCAGCCCGGAACTAGAACCAGGTTTGCGTTGGTGGAAAAGAGGTTTTAGTTTAGTGTTTAAAGTGAAGTACTCACTGTGAGATACTTTTTAACCACACCTGCTCAGCTTCACAGTGAGAGACTTGATATCTCTGACATGGACGGGTAGTCAGACAATCTTAAAAGTTTATTTCACAAATAAAAGATGCAAATGTGTGGAATAAACTCACCGAGGTGTTCAGACAACTGCCGGCCTCTGTCTCCACTAACAACTCGCTCATCATCCATGTCACACTTGTTTCCTACCAGCAGCACCTGAGCATTGTCCCACGAGTACGTCTTGATCTGAGTGGACCTGAGAACCAAACACACCAGGCAGGCAGAAAGGATCAACAAACTGAAGCTGGATGTGAAATCAGAATTCTGCAGCAAGCAAAATCTACTTCACTTCTTTAAACATTATAACTATTAATATAAGCACTATTATATTATTATTGGTTGTTATTATTACTATTCTTATTCTTATTATATTATTGTTTTTATTATTATTATTTTATTATTATCAATATTGTTTATTTTGTTGTTTATTATCATTATTAATACTATCATTTTCTTTTTTTTTCTTATTATAATTATCAGTGTTATATTTTTGTTTATTATTATTATTTATTAATCTATTACTATTGTTATTATTATTATTATTATTTGTATTTGATATTGCTTATTTTATTGTTTATTATCATTATTAATACTATACATATTTTTAACTACTAATACTATTATTATTATTGTTATTTTATTATTATTTTTTGTTATAATTATTATTTTTCTTTATTATAGTTATCACTATTATCATTTTTGTTTATTATGATTATTATTATTTATTTATATTCTATTATTGTTATTACTTGTTTTTATTAATATTGTTTATTTTATTGTTTGTTATCATTATTAATACCATATATTTTAAAAAAATATTTGTATTATTATTATTATTTGTAATTACTTTTATTAATTATAATTATTATCATTATTCTTGTTCTCATTCATATTGTGAGTGAGATTGTTAATGAGTGTGTGAGTGTGGACATTGAAATAGGGCCTCTGTGTGTCCTCCCTTCTGTCTCACTTCATTATTTAGTCTTCCATGAGTTTACTGAGCGGTCCTCTTGTTTTTCTCCTGTTGTTCTTTTGTTAATTAAACCTTTAATTTCAGTCTGCACTTCCTCCTCTTTTGTTTGTCCTTAAAACCTGACAGTAACACCATATCACCAGCTTGTGTGTGGTTTTGTACTTGGCTTCAGTACAGGTTTGATTCCAAGACTTGTAACAGTATTTATGCGTGTTTGGAGAGGAGCTGCAAAAGAGAGTTAAAGCGCTCAAAGAGTTTCACTTTCTGCAGAGAGGAAGTTTTGTGGACTCGAGGTGGACTGTAGATGGAGAGCAAGAGCTGAGTATGACGAAAATAACTCATGCCTAAAAAAGTAAAAGCTTGACTCTGGAGAAAATAACATGAGGGTACATTTTGAATGAGATAATCAGAGAACTCAGTCCCAACAAGGGAAACAAAAGAGAAGGATTATGATCTCTGCAGGATCTGTGGACACAAAGGAAGCTGTGGGCCTGAACAACAAAACACAGAAACCTGAGCCAGGTCCTCTCCTCCGCCAATCAATCTTCAGTATCTCTGCATCTATTTCCATGCTGCTGCTGATTGAAGACACCACTCGATCCATCATCCACACTGCGCCCCTCTCTCAGCTAAAACACTGCGGTGTTAGTTTACACTCTAGTCAGTCTAGCCAATCACGTACCAGTCCTGGACGGCGTTGAATGACTCCTCGTTGGTGATGTCGTACATGAGGATGAAGCCCATGGCTCCTCTGTAGTAGGCCGTGGTGATGGTGCGGTAACGCTCCTGACCCGCCGTATCCTGAAGAATAAACAACATAGAATCAGTCAGAGGAGTGTTTTTATTTCTTCATACATTAAATGTTATTTTAAAAATTGATTTTAGTTCCTAATTTCTCCAAACCCTCATCCACTTAGTATTTATTACACGTTTATGTCAATCAATCAATCTTTATTTATACAGCGCCAAATCACAACAAATGTTATCCTCAGACTCTTTCCAAACAGAGCAGGCCTAGACCGTACTCTATGTTCTATTATTAACAAAGACCCAACATCAAGACCGGATCAGATCCAGTCCCATCTTACAGACAGGACTCAGTCTGATCTCATCTTAATCCACCATGAGCAGAGCACTTTGCAGCATTTAGCAAGTTACAGTGGCAAGGACAAACTTCCTTTAACAGGCAGAAACCTCCAGCAGGACCAGACTCATGTTAGACACACATCTGCTGAGACCGTGTTGGAGAGAGGGATAGAGGGAGATGAAGAGAGAGAGAGAGATGATAGTGGGGAGACGGATAGTAGTAGTTGTAGCAGCTGGAGTCTGGCACGTCCACAGCAGCAGAGATCCAGAGGAACCTACGAGAAATCAAGCTTGATTCTGAAGAAGGTTATCTCAACTTAAAGGAGTGAAACTAGTACCACACAAGAGGATGTAATATTAAAGGAGTTAACCTGTATAGAGGAAGTAGTTTCTAGTCCAGTAATCTGATAAGAGATGCTCTAAGAGCTTCACTCAGCTGTTTTAATATCTACAGCCTTTTTAGTAAAGACAATAAAGTTACAAACAGCTAGCTGCTAATGCCATTTGGCTGTAATTAGTAGGTTTAACTCTGCTATAAAGAAGCACTGCTACTGGAGAGCTGCTGACCCCTGCAGAGGAAAAGTAAGAGAAAAGTTTGCACCACACTAAAAGCATTGGTGATGGATTAAATCAATTTAAGCTGACATTACACAATGTAGATATAAGTGCGCTGTTCTTGCTCAGCGCTTAACTAATGGGCGCCATCAGAGAGGCCGTAGTCCTCGACACAGCAGCCCCATCCTCAGCTCTTCACATCATTCCCCACTCTCTCCAAGTTTCTGTGTCCAAAATTCACGAGTGGTGTGAGTGTAGAACGAGCTGCTGGAAGGTAACACACACACAGCACAGATTCTGAGTTTGAACTCTGTGACTTTAGCAGGAAAACTTAAACAGTAGAGTTTTTCTTTTCCTTTTTGATAAAGTTTATAGTTAGAGCTGGATCAGGCTTGGACCAGCTCTTAGTTATGCTGCTATAGGCTTAGACTGACACACTGGGATCCGGTCTCTCCCTCTCTCTCCTCTGTCTGCCTGTCTCTTACTTTAACTCTTCCTGTCCCATTAAAGTTACTAACCATAGACCTTTCTGGAGTCCCTGAGCTCCCTTGTCTCGTAGGTTCCTCTGGATCTCTGCTGCTGTGGACGTGTCAGACTCCAGCTGCTACAACTACTACTATCCGTCTCCCCACTATCATCTCTCTCTCTCTCTTCATCTCCCTCTATCCCTCTCTCCAACACGGTCTCAGCAGATGTGTGTCTAACATGAGTCTGGTCCTGCTGGAGGTTTCTGCCTGTTAAAGGAAGTTTGTCCTTGCCACTGTAACTTGCTAAATGCTGCAAAGTGCTCTGCTCATGGTGGATTAAGATGAGATCAGACTGAGTCCTGTCTGTAAGATGGGACTGGATCTGATCTGGTCTTGATGTTGGGTCTTTGTCACAACAGAACATAGAGTACGGTCTAGACCTGCTATAAGTATAAGCTACATACTGATATTGATGTTTATCTGCCTCAGAAGTCTTGAAGTAACAAAGAAAAGTGGAAAACAGATAAAAAAAATTTTATTTGCATTATATCATTTAAAAAATAATCTCTATTTTATTTTGTATTTTTGTTATTATGGATAAAATGTACTATTTTAAATAGTTTCTGTTTTTTGAAGGCATTTCGTGACCCTACTATCAGTCGTTTGAGACCCTCACTTCTGGAACCACTGATGTACATCTATCTTTATTTCTTTATAATCAGAATGAAACTTTGAATTCACAATTACACAAAATCAAACAAAGATATAGAAACAAGAGGAACCCATGACAATATAAAGCTGGCAGGCTTGGTTACATGTATGCAGACACAAAGTCCAAACCAGGCGCCTTAAAACAGAAGGTTTCTTTTAAATCTGAGAACTGGTGAATCTGTCACTTGCTGGAAATGCTGCTTCTCTCCCTCCCTTATTTTCCATCTCTCTCTCTCTCTCTCTCTCTCTCTCTCTACTCAGCAAAAAATCCAGGTGAGGCTCAATTTCAGCGCTGAGCTCTAATAAATGCTCAGGGAATTAAAGCCTGGTGTTCCCGACACCCAACACCCTGAGTCCAGCCCTCAGCAGCATCTCTCTGCTTACAGTGTGGAGATCAGCAGAGCAAGACTGACACCTACTGCCGACACTGACGACTGATGGACTAATAAAATCATTTTCAAAAAACAGGATCAACAACTGAAGCTAAACTGGAATAAAAACCTCTGAGTAAACCTCGTACAGTCCGACACGAGTAGCATCTATTTTTAGAGCTGTAGCTCCATATCATTGTTGTAATGATCTGTAGTTCATGTCCTTCTCGTCCACAGTGCTGCAGGCCTCTCAGGATGAGAGCTCTATACCTAAAGTGTAGGTAGCACTGAGTGCTGTTACATAATGAACACGATGTGGTTCTTATGTCCGGCCAGCATGAGCCCGGGAAAAGCAGGAAAAATTCAGCTACATGCAGATCATTGTTTGTCTGCAACAGACGACAGCGCCATGTGACAGCTTAGAGCACACGGCTACAGACGTCACACGAAGTAGAGAAGACTGCATCAAATCTTTTAAATATAAGAGCAAAGGAAGAATGAAGAAGACAGGGCTGACATGTTTGAAGCTGGTTTGAAGCAGACACAGTTTAGGGAAGTTAATGACCCTTGTGTTAGTGTTTATGTTTTCTCTTATCGTTCCTCTGCTAAATTGTTCCTTGCAAACTTTTATTTATTTTATTTATTTTATTTATTTTATTTATTTTATTTATTTTTAATTTATTTAATTTATTTATTTTATTTTATTTATTTGTTTATTTCAACAGGGACAGTGTACAGCCATTTAGTTGTACCAGAGTTAGCTAGCAGCTAATTTACATCTGTATTCCCTGGGCAGGAGACAGAGGCGATAACTCTGTTAAAAACAGGAAGTCATAGAAGTCTTGTGTATCTGATCCGGAGGGCTCCGACCTGCCGGATCAGAGACACAGCCGGAACACAACAGAGCGGATCCAGTGGAAGTTAACACATTGACTAGAATAGAAACCTATCAGATCCGGTGCTGTGACAGATCAGAGATGGACCAGACACGGATCTGGTTGAATTTGGCTGTTAGAGTTTCAGCTTCACTCGAGGTAGCTGTTGTTCTGTCCTTGGTTTTATACAGTCAAAGCTAATGAACACTGATACCCCAGTTACACCTTGAACTGAAATGCGATCTGTATCTGCACTCTTCATGCAGATACCTAATGATGCGATCTTGATTTCATCTTTAGGACTGTGTTTTTAAATCATTGTAATAACCCTCCTTATTAAAGATACAACCTCTGTCCCTGAGATAAACAGTCTGCAGTCAGAGGCGGGAGCAGTGCGATGGTGGAGACGCCCGCCTGACCAGCAGATTGATCTCATCAGGCATCATCTGTATCTTACATTAACATTTTCTTTATCAATATAAATCCTCCTATTAGAGATTAAACTTAACTTCCAGGTGAAATAATCTCTATTCAGTGTAAAATCAGTGACCAAAGAAAAGCTATAACAGCATGTGTAGTGAACTCTGTCACCATGACTTTAGTATTGATGCATATCATAAGATTACATAATGTCTGTAACTGTCAGTTTAACTGGTGTGAGATAATATGTAGTACATATATGATGCATACACATACATCTACATCACTGCACACTGTCTGAATGTATATAATGATTATATATACAGTGTGGTGACCGGTTTCATTTTCCTCTAACTTGAGTTTCATCTGAGAGAACTGCTGATGGATGGGGGGATGGGTGTGTGCGTGTGCATGTGTGTGTGTGTGTGTGTATGTATGCACGTGCAGGGAGGGGAAATGTGTAGTAATGGGGGAGGGGAGAGCAGCACCCAGTCATCTGTTTCTCATGCTCTGATTGGCCGACTGTGTCCTCCGAACCAGAGGCAAGACCTGGCAAAGGCTGACAACAGAGACAGCAATGCAACACACAACACACAAACACACACACACGCACACACACACACACACACACAGACACACACACAGTGCTGTGCTCCCTCTCTCAGCCCGGCCTGCTGCAGAACGTGAAGTAAAGGTTGAAGACACAACGTGATACAGAAACAGCAGCTTCCTCCACCTCTGATGAAACAAAACATTTGTTGTTTGTTATACGAGCTGTGTTCGGCCCTTATCATTGATTTTATTGATCATTATATATTGTACTCATCCAAGCATGCAGAGAGCACAGAGCTGCATGAAAATGTACACGAGTGCTCTGAGATATGAGGACAGCAAGCATAATAAAACTTCCCCACAGGCAGCAGCACGTAACCCTGTTTAACATGTTATGAAATCTTATTTGCTGCATAATTTGAGGCTTAAAAACATGAGGAACTCTAGATTTGGTTTGAGGGTAACCAGTGTTTACCTGATCAACTCACCCTGCTTCAGGGTTCAACCCGAGTTCAGTGTACGCAGGCTTTCTGTGAGTACGCTACAACTTAAAGCTTCATTTGAATTTATTACCCGGCTTTCATACTGATCTTCTGGATGTGTAAGATGCTTGATTCTGATTGGTTAAACCCTCCTGATGACGGTTATTAACTTTCACAAACACGAACTGATCACACGTCATGTCAAATCAATCCACGGAAAAGAGTCCTGGCACATTTAGCTTCTGCTTGTTGACAAATCGGCAGCCTACAGACATTTTCATCTTGGATCCTGTCCAGCAATGTGATCAAGGAGCGGAGCAGGTGAGAGAAACTTCAGGTTAGTGATCTCTACAAAGAAACTTAAACCATGAGCGGTGGTGATGATAGCAGCAGGGTTCAAAGTTGTGACATTAGTTTATTTTTAAAGGTGTGTGAACCACAGAGCTCAGAGAAGAAGGAGAGCTGAATGAGGACAGGTTCATGTTCAATCCACCGAAACAGGCAGAGAAGAATCCATCACCATGGAACGATCACTGACGAGGAATCACTGGGACTATTTACATCAATCACTTTAAATCAATAAAATAATCTTTAATCAATGTTTTTTTTACCAACGTGTTTGTATCTTATGTTAGTGGCTGGGTAATAAGCAGGATAATGTATGATTAGCAGGTTTTTATGGGAAATAGAACCCTTTAGGGGAGACAACACAACGGGTAGCACAAAGCTAGTTATGCATTTTCTCTTATTACTCATTCCTCCTGCTTCTGGGTCAGTGAGCGCTCACAGAAACAGGACGTTTAAAGTGTCATTTGATGCTTTCTGCACAAATAATACAAATCAACACTTTCTGTGACTTCATCTTTCTAATTGCTTTTACTTCTATTTTATTATTATTTTTCATCCAACTAATATATTGTCTTAACTTGTATTTGATCATTTCATTTTATTATTTATTGTTTTAATTTATTATTATTATTATATATTTTTTCTTCTCATTTATTATTTAAATTTTCCTAATTTATCCTTTTCACTTTTTCTAATTTTCTTGATGTGATGTCCTCTTATTCTGAAAACCTCTTTATTGTCCTTTTAATGCTTTTATTCACTTATCCATTTTTAATTATTTATTTGTATTTATTTTATCTATTTACCCTTGGAAAAACCTCTCAACAATGATTTACTGGTCTTTTGTCCAATCACTTCATTCTGTTTAATTTAAGTATTCCTTTTAACCTCTCACGTTGTATTTTGTTTTGAATTGTTAAAATTCCTCCCTGTCTGTCAAAGGTTTCACTTTATTATTTGAACCATGCTTTGTTTGTCAAAGCACTTTCTAAACATTTGTTTTTTAAGATGCTATATAAATAAAGTTATTATTATTATTATTATTACTTATTTCATTTCCAAACAAAATATATTTAGTTGACAGTCATTAAGGGGTTCAGAAAGAATAGAAAATGCACATTCAAAACCCTGTTCTAAAAGAGCTTAGACTTTTCCTCACATTGTTTAAAACCCAGTGTGTAGACACAATAACTGATTATCACAATGGTTGGCATTAATACAGTATTACATAACTGAACAACAGGCCTTGGCAGCTCTACTCAGAGTGTTGTATTTAGCTGTTGGCAGAAAAAATGACAGAGATAAAGAGAGATGAAACTTCCAAACACCTGGGCGATTAGATGCAGTTTCCTATACATGACTATCTGACGTCTTGTACTTTGGTTGATGTAACCTTAAAGTCTCTTCTAATTGTACCTAGTGATAGTATTTAGTCTGATAATACAGTAGCCTCTGGAAGCTTATGAAAGATGATACTTTAACTCTCCCTGTCCCATTAAAGTTACTAACCATAGACCTTCTCTGGAGTCCCTGAGCTCCCTTGTCTCGTAGGTTCCTCTGGATCTCTGCTGCTGTGGACGTGCCAGACTCCAGCTGCTACAACTACTACTATCCGTCTCCCCACTATCATCTCTCTCTCTCTTCATCTCCCTCTATCCCTCTCTCCAACACAGTCTCAGCAGATGTGTGTCTAACATGAGTCTGGTCCTGCTGGAGGTTTCTGCCTGTTAAAGGAAGTTTGTCCTTGCCACTGTAACTTGCTAAATGCTGCAAAGTGCTCTGCTCATGGTGGATTAAGATGAGATCAGACTGAGTCCTGTCTGGAAGATGGGACTGGATCTGATCCTGTCTTGATGTTGGGTCTTTGTTAATAATAGAACATGGAGTACGGTCTAGACCTGCTCTGTTTCAGTCTTCAGAGAACACGTGTTGTGATTTGGCGCGTTATAAGTAAAGATTGATTGATTGATGATGAAGTGCATGATGTAGATAGTTTTATTAAATCTATTTGACTCTAAGCTCATTAAATCACCCTTACCCAGATCTGTAGTTTGATCCTCTTGTCGTTCCTGTAGATGGTCTTCACCTTGAAGTCGATGCCCACCGTACTGACGAAGGCTGGCGTGAAGGAATCGTCGGCGTAGCGGAACAAGAAGGAGGTTTTACCCACACTGCTGTTGCCAATGATGAGGATCTTGAACATATAGTCAAAGTTTTGGTCCGAGGACTCCTTCTGCCCGTAGGTCGCTGTTGCTGAGGCCATCTGAGGACGGAAATGAAGGAGAAGACAGACAGTCAACCAAGAGTCGACGAACCAATCATACATCAGATTAAACATTTAGAAAACACAGCTCATATGGAAAACAGACATGCCCAGTGTAAGCTTCATATGAACATGAACAGTTGTGTACATCAGCTTCTCGGGGAGTCAGTTTGAGCTCATTATTTTGGGGATTTTTGAGAAATAAAAGAGACGTTACTGCTCAGTTTGATGTGCGGAAAGCAGGGAAAGTAGCTTTCGTGTCGTTAATTCTAATAAGCCGACGGTGAGGTTGACTTCTTTCCATATTTCTCTTTAATGACATGACAGGGTTTCCCACGGTGACTCAAATTAGTATGTGTCAAAAGAACTTTCTAAATGCTTTTGTTTGAATCGACTCAATAGATGAAACAACACTGAAGTGAATAATGCTGTTTAATGATGCAGTTAAAGTCGGATGTGTTGAATTCTGAATGATAATAGCTTCAAAAAACACAAACCTGCATTCTTATATAGGACTGTTTTTTATATATGTATAAAGCACTTTTAAGACACATAAATGAAAACTTAGTTCCACTAAGTCTTGCTGTTTGATGTGTTTCATGTGAAGCCGTTGCAGTTGGTACAGGGTCAGCAGCAACTTTAGTAATATATAAACATAAAAATGTAGAAAAAATCTGCACGAAACAGCATAAATAAGAGAAAAGATAAGAAGATATGAACGCCATGATAACATTTCACAACCCACAGTCTCAGGAGACATCACCGAACATTTTGATCAAGGTCTGCACAATGTGGTTTTTAAATTAGTTCAATTTACATGACATGAGGGGGACTCTTTAGGTTGATACCCCTTCATTAACTAGTATTACTAGTTTCAAACACAAATGCAGAAAATGTAATTGTTTCAACATGAATGTATTCTTTTGTTCTTCATGAATGATAGACTAAATATTTAAATTCAGTGCTTTTGGTTTGAATATCTGACATGATTTTACAGGCCTAAGAACATGATTAGAAATAAATGAACAGGCAATGTGTGAGATGATTTGCTGATTCAGACTCAGATCTGGTGCAGAGTTGTGTTGGGGGATGGGATGAGCTTCTGCTGACAGCCTCATCTGGGAACATCTGTACCTCCTGTGTGATACACTACAGTATCCTGGTGTTAAAGTGAAGTGTTGCCACTCTGTAGTAACGCTTTCCTCTTTAAATAAAATTAAATAATAAAAAAATCTGTAAGAAATAAAGACAGCAGCGATTGTTATTGAACCAGAAAAGGTCATAAATGTATTATTGTGTGTGCTCAGATAAAGGATGGGACTCTGCCAGCCTCAGTTTGACTCAGCGTAACAGATGATAGTGATTAACTAGTCAGGCTTTAACTTTGAACATTTGCCTCGTGGTAATTAATCAAAGCAGCATTTTGCGATGCTAAGGGGAAAACAGAAAACCCATCGGAGTTTTCCCAATGTGGCGAAAAGTTCGAGGCAAATTGCTCAATCTGTCTCAATCAGTCGTGAACGTGTGAGGAATAATTTCACAGAACAAGAGGCTCAAGTATTCACCACACGAGGAATTATTCTAACACTGATAGCTTTGTGTTTATATCATCACCTAACAACACAATACTGTCATCTCCTAACAAGATGTTCTGCTAAAACACACAGTACCCCCTAAAAATGATTTCAGTTAAATGTCTGTGCAATCAAGGTATCTTTATGCACTTTATGCAATATGGTGAGGAAGTCCACAGAGAGGTGAGACCTGAGACTACAAGAGAGGTCTGACTACATATTATACGCATGGTTATAGCCAAATCCAGAAGACGCAGGGTTTCAAGAACCATCGGTCCTGAAAATCGATCATTTTATCCCGTATAGTGGATCACAGTGAACGTCAATCAAGTCCACATCTGGGCCTCCCGCCTCCTGACCTCAGGGCAGAAAGTCTAGCATGTTTGATTTTTCTTTGTGCCTTCCATGGAGTGTTCCATCATGTCATTGAGGAAGACCAATGACAGCACAGCAAAAGTCACGATGGGGAGGTGACTGATGAAGCTCCAACATCATCAGGGAGAACGATGACAAGATGGAAAAAGAGCTGGTGAGAAATACCAGATGAACTTATGCAACTTGTGTGGACTTGGGTCTTAAGTTAAGCCCCAGGTCTGAGGTGAAATCGTCAACTACAACATACAGTACTTTAATAACGGCACTCTAATGTTGTGCAGGTAGTTGTAAGGTGATGATCTCCAATTCTGGGAAATAAAAGTGCGAGTTACGATCATATTTTTGGGGCATTTTCACGTTTAATGGACAGGACAGCTGAAGAGAGAGACAGGACATGTGGAGAGTAGAGAGCGGGGGAGGACATGCAGTATATGGTCGAGGCTGCAATCGGACCTGCGAGGGCTAAAGTCTCTGTACATGGGGCGCACACTTAGACCGCTAGTCCAACGGCGCCCCAGGAAGCATATGTTTTTGATTTATGTAATCTAACATTGAGATCATGTGGCCGACACCTTCTCAGAGCTAGGTGTACAATTTAAGATGGGACTTAAGTTCACGTTGGAGCTATCTCAGCTGGTGCAACGCCCAAAACGTTAGTGTTCAAACTAGGCAACGTTTGAACTTACATATAGCTGGTGCAACCCAGTGCTGGTGAGTAACTACTGTTAGCATTAGCATAAAGCTTATAATTTATCACGATGTTCATCATGATGTTTGGGTAGAAAAACAAACACAGTATAAACACTCTTTGGTATTGTTTGTTTATGGTTTATTCCAATGTGTCATCTCACCCAGTCCCTTTTTCTCTACGTCATAACATCTGTCATGATGATTGTTCAAATACAACCGTGTCATCAGCATGAATTAATGGCTCTGTGATCGCCTAATCTAACACAGTGACCATCGTAACAGACGAATAGACTGAGCAGTCTGACCAAAGGAATTAGCCAGAGCTGCTACTGCTGCTGTTGGTGGTGGTGGTGTGGACTTCCCACTCTACACTGGTCTAGTTAACCTCTTTCCTTTAGGGTGAGCGTGTCAAGCTTAAGTTACAGTCAGAGTGCATGACATCAATAATGACACCAACAATGACACCACCAAGAGGTAAACATATGACTGAGGTAACTTAAGATTGAGGAACCTGAACTGTCCACCAGGTCGACCTGCATCTATGACCGTCACATGAATATGAACTTCTAAAGAAATACTGTTCCAAGAGTCTCACACTGTTGACATCGTCATCCTGTAAGTTTGTCAACCTTTATAACAACTGTGGTGAGTAACATACGATCACTTCCAAAATAAAACCGGTCAAACTATGAGGCAAGTACCTGAGTCTTCTCTAAATGAGATGCATGGTTCAATAAATAAGACTGCTTTCTTGGTGGATTCATGAACTTCAAGCTTCCCTGGGCAGCATGAAGCCAAACACAAAGAACATCTTATTTTTGTTTTCAAACTGATCAGAATTAAGTTGAAGTACAGATCCGTTCGACACCATCTTTGAGACTTGAGGAAAGTGTGGTTCATGCTGCTATTGCTGATTCACAACATCCCAGACTGGGCAGGTTTAAAAATGTATCCGACGCCAGACTTCCACCAGATCCGTCTGTGGTCCGGCTCTGTGCTCTCTGGTCCATCAACACCCATCAGCTGCGTTTTCAGAACGTTGCACAGAGCAGGACCACCGGACAGCTGGAGTCATGTGACCAACGATTCTCCTCCTCCTCCTCTCCTCATCCATGTTGTCTTTCTGGTCCTCTGAAAACCTCTGACCTGTTGACTCCAGGCCTGGCTCCGCTCATCATGACTTTGGTTTGTTGTTGTAGTTAAGTGAAATACGATCTGGTGATAACACAGAGTGTTTGATTCTGAAAATTAACCGGATGTTTTCATTTTGTTTTGGTGAAACCTGACTTCCTGTCCCGCTCCATCTGCTCTGTTGAGATTGATGCGTCGTGCTCCGGCATCCGGCAAACATAGAAGTCTTGTGTATCTGATCCGGAGGACTTCGACCTGCCGGATCAGAGACGCAGCCGGAACACAATGGCATGGATCCAGTGGAAGTTAACACATGGACTAGAATAGAAACCTATCAGAACCACTTCTGTGACAGATCGGAGCTGGTGGAATTTGGCCGCAAGTATCATCAAAGAAGCATCAGAGTCGTGTTTTGCTTCAACAGATCTGTTTGTACAATTAGCAGTCTAGTTGGAAATCCAGTGTTTGTAATGAGGAGCAGTGTAAAAGTCCAGCAGTCATAGGGTTGGGCAATATCGTCTAAATATGGGGATGATAGCTCACATTTTTGGACGCTCTTTCCTGGAGGATGTTTGTCGTTTTGAAATCATGTAAAGTGAGAGAAGCAATCGTTTAAGGATAAAAGAATCCAAATTCAAAGATTAACTCACAGCTGGATATCGAGCTTCAAAAGTTCTAGAAACTACTGAAAACACCTGAAACAATTCAATGTCAAAAGGTGTGGAGGAAGGAGGCGTCTGAGGAAGTCAGACTCTGAAGAGGAGAACTGGCAGCTTAATAACAGCCTCTTAAAAACAGTCAGCTATAAGAGTGAGACGTCCAACATTTGAGCTACTGAGTGGTAGCAACAATTCAGGGCTTCAAGAACTAAAAGGATTGAAGAACCTCCCCGACACATCGACTCCAGCCCACAGGCCTCAGAGTCTGTGCACTCTGCTCTATATTTAGAGCCTTATCTCCGCTCAGCTGCAGCGAAAGACGAGAACTCTCAGGGTTTTAAAGCACAAACAAAACAACTGCACCCTCCTCACAGCCCCAGACGATCGGTTTACACGGAGGAACACAGAGATGCTCGATAAATAATGAAAAAGCATCGACTCTTTCTCAACTCTTTGGTGGTTTTCGTGCACAAGGGCAGATCAGGTAGGAAGAGAGGAGAGGTGAACCTGATAGAGCCGGGCTGAAACAGGAAACGGAACAGGATGAGAAAACCAGAAGTCACAGGAAGATGCTTCTGTCTTTTCTTGAGTTAACAGGATTTATTTTGATGTATTCCTGCTCTGAGAACAGATGCAGAGCAGCACAGCACAGCAGCATGGTTGTCCATTTTAATTTGGTTGATGAGACATTCTTCTGAGCCTCTGACGTCAACACATTTTCACAGATCTACATCCTGAAGGTCCCACGCATCCTTTACAGTTCTACATGATGAGTTTTATGAAAGATTACAAAAGACAACATCTGAGAAATAAATGACCTCAAAAAAAAAAGGCCTGGGAATAAAGCCTACTCTTTTGTTGCATGTTATATTGACCATTTTTGAATAAATGATATAATTTAAAAACATGTATGGTTAAAGCTCCTGTGCAGAACTTTCATGTTGGCGCCCCCTGTGGACAAAGTGATAACGTTTGTTTCATCATGTGAAAGAGGCTTGCATCTCAGAGCTCTTAACTGCAGTCTCCTCTCTCCTCTCTCCTCTCTCCTCTCTCCTCCGCTGAACCGGAAGTAGTTACTGACCCGCCATATTAAGTGGTGTCCCAAAGCTCTTAACCCCGAGACTGATCGGAGGAGCGATGAGAGAGGAAACCATAGACTGTATAAATAATGGACGTAGTGTCCGTGACGTCGCCCATCTGTTTCTGAAGTGCTGTTTTGAGGCCAAATAGTTGGTGGGAGCCATATTGGAAATGTTGAACTCAACATAACTGCTGTTGAGTGAGTGTGAGGTAAAGAGGCGGGCTTTGAGCCTCCTCGCCAACAGCTACAGTGTCCCCGCCTGTCAATCAAGTCAGCTGTGCCTCTAATTATGCAAAACTTGTAATCTCAATATCTTTGAAATTGCAGCATTATGAAAATATTCACCCCGTACAGTGGGTGCCGATCGATAAATGAGCTATTCAGACTACACTGGTCTTTTGAACCAGGCTGTAAACATGTTTATTTCTGCTGTAAAGATCATCTTTTTTCAGTATGTGTGTATGTGGTTTTCGGTACTTCCGGATCCAGCCTCAAGTGGACACTCGATGAACTGCAGTTTTCAACACTTCCACATGGGCATCAATTCTCACAGCCGGAGGTTGCAGCTTGGAGGAAACATGAGAGCAGCCTCCGTGGAAGTCATTTTTCGCTGACAGACACGCCCCCTCATTGAATATCACTCACTGATTGGACGCTGCAGCAGCACTTCACATCACCAGAGTTTAATAACGACGCAAAGACAGACTTAAAACAGTCACTAAGGGGGCCCTGAAACAGAAAATAAACATATAGCGGTTTCTAAACAGCCATAACTGGATATTGTTTCCAATGTGTATGTAACATTGAACACATCTTGACACACACTTTATTATATGAAGGGAATTCTGCTCAGTCTTTATC
This sequence comes from Notolabrus celidotus, assembly GCF_009762535.1. Lineage (NCBI taxonomy): Eukaryota > Metazoa > Chordata > Actinopteri > Labriformes > Labridae > Notolabrus > Notolabrus celidotus. The sequence continues at coordinate 3,931,274 of NC_048273.1, read as the reverse complement.
CTGATATGAAGATCAACAATAGATCCAGAATCCAAAGTCTCTTGATTCCCGGGGTTTTGGCGCGGTATTTGTTTACAGGATATTTCAAATCAAAATGTATGCAATTTGAAAATATTTGCACATTTGAAAACTTTTTTTTTTTTTTAAATCTTAAGTAACCCAATTTTGCAAAATTGTGCCTCCCTCTTGAATATTCTTATGGTTTAGTTATGCAACACAAACTTTAATCAGTGTTTCTTGAATTTCTCTGTTTATATTTGAGCACATTGCATTCCTTTTTTCAGAGTAACTATTTCAAATATCTCTCTGAAACACTTCATTTAGATTCCTGCCAGTTTCTCTAACTTCTCTCTTCCTCCACAGCTCCCCACACGTCACAGTTTCCTAACTGTTCATCTGTGTTTGATGTAAACAACTTCAAATTATCTGTGACCTCGTGCTGAACCGGACAGGCATCCAAACACAGCGTCTTCTGGGTGTCTGAGTCTGCAGTGAAGTGGACTGCAGTGTGACTCACTGTGGGTGAGAGTGTGAACCACAACAACAAACACTCAATAAGAACACACACAGGGGACACACAGTAAATTAACAACCTGAGATCTCACCGGATTTAACGGATTATAAACGTCAAACAGCATGCTGGATGTTCAGATGGTCAACAGAGGTGGTTCGGTTTGTGCTTTCTCGTCTCCTTAGACAAACATGGGTGGGACAATCTATTGATCTGAGCGTATCAGAGTCAGAAGGACGATGCACCTTTATATTTACGTTACATGATAGTGCAGTGAACCCGGTGTCAGGTTGTCTGGATCCTCTTTCAGGGAAAAGGAGACTTTTTATGCAATGTCTTCTCACGGTCACATGAGATGCTTTATTGATCCAGAAACACCTTCATATCAGTCATGTATGTGGAAGAAGTGACTGCATGCATGTATGCATGAGTCACTAAACCCTGCTGCACCCTATTCCCTGCAGAGACGCTGTAACTATCAGGGCTACGGTGCACAATCACAAACAAAGACACGTGCAGATCTCTCAAACCTTTAGCAAATCCAGAGCATCAACCCAACGAGGTGACTTAACTTAAAGAGCACCAGTCAAACAGATAGACCATCAGAGACCTGAACAGCTGATCAGCAGGCTGCAAGCGGAGGAACAAGCTTGTGTTGCGTCCATAAATAGTGCTAAAACAAAGCAGCTTTCTGGCTGCGAGGGAAAGCTGGTTGATAGTCCAGCTTCTGTGTCATCCGATTTCTCAAAAAAGGGGACGAGGGGTTTCTAAAAATAGTATGGGAGGTCGAGCCTTCAGCTATCAGGCCCCCTCTCCTTTGGAATCATCTACCAGTCAGGGTCCGGGAGGCAGACACCCTCTCTACTTTTAAGAGTAGGCTTCAAACTTTCCTTTTTGATAAAGCTTATAGTTAGAGCTGGATCAGGCTTGGACCAGCTCTTAGTTATGCTGCTATAGGCTCAGATTGACACACTGGGATCCAGTCTTTCCCTCTCTCTCCTCTCTCTGCCTGTCTCTTACTTTAACTCTTCCTGTCCCATTAAAGTTACTAACCATAGACCTTTCTGGAGTCCCTGAGCTCCCTTGTCTCGTAGGTTCCTCTGGATCTCTGCTGTAGATTCCTTTTTTTGGGTCTATCGATCATCCTTTCTTTTCTGTTCTTCTTTAGTTCTTTCTTTCTTTCTTTACTTCTTTCTCTTTTTTCTTTTTTTGGTCATTCTTACTTTCTTTCCGTCTCATTCCTTTCTTTTTTTCTTTCTTTCTTTCATTCTTTTTCCTTTCTTTCCTTCTTTCTTTCCTTCCTTCCTTCACTTCTTTTCTTCTTTTTTACTTTCTTTCTCTTTCTCTCTTTGTTCTTTGTTCCTTCATCCTTTATGTCTCTTTTTCTCATCCCGTCCTTTCTTTCTGTCATCCCTTCACCATTTATTCTCCTCTTTTTCTTTCTTCTGTTCTCCCTCTCTTTTCTCTTTTCTTAGACCTTTCTGGAGTCCCTGAGCTCCCTTGTCTCGTAGGTTCCTCTGGATCTCTGCTGCTGTGGACGTGCCAGACTCCAGCTGCTACAACTACTACTATCCGTCTCCCCACTATCATCTCTCTCTCTCTCTTCATCTCCCTCTATCCCTCTCTCCAACACGGTAGGTCTCAGCAGATGTGTGTCTAACATGAGTCTGGTCCTGCTGGAGGTTTCTGCCTGTTAAAGGAAGTTTGTCCTTGCCACTGTAACTTGCTAAATGCTGCAAAGTGCTCTGCTCATGGTGGATTAAGATGAGATCAGACTGAGTCCTGTCTGTAAGATGGGACTGGATCTGATCCGGTCTTGATGTTGGGTCTTTGTTAATAATAGAACATAGAGTACGGTCTAGACCTGCTCTGTTTGGAAAGAGTCTTCAGATAGATCTTTTATACTTACATGAGAAAGAGGATTAAAATGATGCAACATGGGAAGATTTTAAACACACATATATCAACAACAATCTAGACTTAAGGTCTTTGTTTTAAAGCCTTAGCCTGACACAGACTTGTTCTTCATGAGGAGGTGATCACTGGACAACTCTTAGTTTTTTAAGCATGTAGTGAAACAATCTTAATCTAAAGCAAACTTCCTGAAGTGTTCTCACACTTGATCACACCCGGGGTTTGGTGTTGTATTTCGTCTTCGGCCAGCCTTATTAAAGATGTATCTCCTCCAGCTTCTGTTGCACTAAAGTGTTGATTCAGCTCTGCACATATTTCAGCCCACGTGCTTTTTTATCGACAAGTTTTTCATTCAGTTGAGTCAGCGATGTTTCTGTTACAGCGTATTAGACGGATTTTAAACTCAGAAATAGAAATTCAAGCCGAGCACTAGAAGTGTTCGGACTCTACTCTTCCTCTAAACTTTTTAATGATCTCTGTCTTTCCATTTTCTCCTTCAACAAACATTTCACTTTTCTCAGAGTTATGGAAAGAAAGTCAGAGTCCTGGTGAACCTAAGAACAAAACGTTAGCATGCTAAGGTAATTAATAGAAGTGATTAGAGGAAGTTAAAATGACCAGCTACACTTGAACGTCTGCATCTTGTCAAACACACACACACACCGTCGTTGTCTCTACGAGAGGCTGCTGAGCGTCTGCGGTGTGTGTCGGGGAGCTGAGATTACCGCAGCCCTTCCTCTGCGTCTCTGAGATTAGCTCGGAGAAAAGAGAGTTGGCTTAACCTTCACTAAACGCTCATTTGATCCAGAAGCTCACAGACTGAGGCCGGTGTGCTTAATCTCAAAGTAATTAACAAATTCTCATTATGCTAATGTCTCTCAGGCTGCAGGACACTGTTGCTGCTTTCACTCGGCATTTATGTTAAACCATGTTTGAACAAAACAGGAAGTCGGGCGGGCTTTGAGAGCGACCTGAGCATACGTTTTGTTACAACCTTTGATTCAGAGGGAAGCTGTGGGATCAGGAGAGATGCTTTAAACCAAACGATGGTGGAAATGCTGACCGCAGAGTGGTCGAGTTGAGGCTGGAGTTTAGCCTCCAAGCTAGCAGCTACAATGCATCCACCAGCCGGTCAACACGGCCACGCCCCTTATTATGCAAACTATAACCTTAATATTATCTTAACAGATAGATAACAAGAAGTTCACTCCCTGTAGAGTGTGTAGGAATGAATAAATAAGGCTGTGAACAGGTTTCATTCTGCTGTGCAGGCAGCATGGGATCCGCGGGGGGTTCCTCTGCTTTTGTAGCCCGCCTCAAGTGACCATTCGAGGAACTGCGGTTGTTGAACTTTCGTGTTGACTTTATTATTCAACAACAGAGCAACCCGATGACCAAATTCCCACCAGATCCATGTCTGCTCTTATGTCTTCCTCCTGGTATTAGTGATCCATGTCTTGTGTTGTGTGTATTGTGTACTGTATTTCTAGTTCAGTTCTTGCCCCCCTGTGTGTCTGGTTCAGTTTTACTTCCTGCCCTAGTGTTTCCCTTCAGTTTGATTGCACCCTCATAAGTTCCACCTGTGTCTTATTGCCCATTACGGCCAAATTCCACCAGATCCGAGTCCGGTCCATCTCCGATCCGTCACCGGATCTGATAGGTTTCTATTCTAGTCAATGTGTTAACTTCCACTGGATCCACTCCGTTGTGTTCCCGGCTGCGCGTCTCTGATCCGGCATGTCAGAGTCCTCCGGATCAGATTCACAAGACTTCTATGTTTGCCGGATGCCGGAGCACGACGCATCAATCTCAACAGAGCAGATGGAGCGGGACAGGAAGTCAGGTTTCACCAAAACAAAATGAAAACATCCGGTTAATTTTCAGAATAAAACACTCTGTGTTATCACCAGATCGTATTTCACTTAACTACAACAACAAACCAAAGTCATGATGAGTGGAGCCAGGCCTGGAGTCAACAGGTCAGAGGTTTTCAGAGGACCAGAAAGACAACATGGATGAGGAGAGGAGGAGGAGGAGAATCCTGGATTCAGTGATTCCCGGCGGTCCTGCTCTGTGCGGCGTTCCGAAAACACAACCGGTGGGTGTTAACGGATGAGAGAGAACAGAGCCGGACCGCAGTGGATCGAAGACAGACCGGACACGGATCTGGTGGAAGTCCCGTGTTAGTATTTAGTCTCTGTGTTCCTCCCCTTATTTGTTGGTTCATTGATGAGTCGTTCCTTGTGAGCTGTTTTATTTTAGTCAGCAATTTGAGTCCTCTTCTTTAAGTTTCCTCTTAAGGTGACAGAATCAGGATGACAATATATTCCTGTATTGGTATTATGCTTCAACTCTACAACTGGAATTCTCACATGTTGCTCTATTTCCTTTGTCATCTTTAACATTTTTCCTTTTTGTTGCCAAATATCCAAAATCATGAGCATGCTTGCCCAGGAAAACAAAGTATCATCCCTACTGTCATTGGTCATATAAACTTAACATCAGACAAAAATCTGATCACTCCCAAATCCTTATTTGTCCAACAAAGTAATTCATGATGCTACAGTTTTCTCCAGGCTTGTGACCTCGTCTGAGTTTTGATAAAGATTTTGTTTTCATGTCAACGTTTGCATTTTCATTTTTTAGATTTCACCTCTGAAATCTAATAACGATGGTTTACAGCTGAAGGAAGAGACTGAAGAGAACTGAAGTGACAGATAACATTTCATCTCCTCCAATCTCACTGGCCGCCACATTAAAGGTCCCCTCTCATTGGCCTTGACATGAAAGTCCTCTCCTGTGGTTTGAGTAACAGAAAGGGGACACTGAGACGAGACTGAATGTCAGGACGGACGTGACAAAGACGACAGAATTGACCTGACAGTGGCTGCTGAGGAGATCGGCTTCTCTGTCACGCAGGAGGAGGGCTGCGTTTTCATCAGGGTTAAATATTTGGGATTCTGTCTGCAGGGAAAACTGATAAATCCCCATCGCTGAGATTTGTTAGATAACATTCATAGTTCTATAAATTAAGATGGGTCACTGAAATGTCTGAGGTCACAAGAAAAATCTGAATAAAATTATAGAAATAGAACAGCATAGAAAAACAAAGGGAGTTCTGCTACCTTACAATGCTCTTTGTAAGCAACACGAAGCTGCTCGTGTTTTTAATCCTAATCCAATCACGACCAAGAGATGTGAGTTTCTGTTCTGGACAATGACTCCATCAACACTCCTCTAAAGCCGTCACCTAAAGGAGATTGACGTCCTACAGGAGCCTGATTGATCCACAGCTAAGTGCTGCTGCGGCCTGTTAGTCAGGCTCATTTCATCAGGAGTAACTGGCTTTCTACAGACTGTCGACTAATCCACAGCTGATCCCAGATCATCCGACACCTCCCTGCTTGAAGACGGTTACAGAGACAACCGCTGAGACACCTGACGGAGACAGTGTTCACACTCGGAGAGCAGGAAGCAAACTGGAGTTTCACTAAGAATCCACTTTTACTCTGGTGATTTAAGTTAGTTAGATAAATGGACAAACCAACTCTAAGTGCAACTCTGTGGTACTTTTACTTTACTTAAAGGTACAGTGTGTAGAAATGGGAATATTTAGTGATATCTAGAGGTCAGATCTTATGTTAAAATACTTCCTCTCTCAGCCCTCCTGCTGGTGAAGCTCCAGAAGTGACGAGGTCAAGAAGCTCCTGTGACATATGACATGTGTGATCCTCCATTTGTCAAAAAGTTTTGCAATCAATACAAATTATTCTGCGCACAACAACCACTCTCTTCTTCTTCTTCTTCTTCATCTTCCAACCAGGGCTTTTTCAGCAGCCACTCAGCAAACACAAAAAAGCATATGTTGCTAGTTTGTCCTCTCTGTGCTACCGTAGAAACATGGCGGTGCAAGATGGCTGCCTCTGTAGAAGCGGACCCACTCCTATGTGATACAAGAGGCTAATTTTAAGTGAACAAAAACAAAACTATTGTTATGTTCAGGTGATTAAACTTAATACTACACACTGCACTTTTTAAACATTTACTTATATTAAAAGAACAAATGACCCACTAATGAACGAGTTGAGGGGGCTAACCTTGGCACTGATGCTAGGCTAAAGGCTCCAGCTAAACAGGCTAGGCATATACACGTATGGAAGTGCTTCACTGGAGATGGAATCAACTCCAGGTGAAATGTTTGTTGTGTATGGCTGTGCTGAAATACAACAATAAAAACATATTCTATAGGTAACAATCTCAAGATAATACAGCCACCGCTGATAGCAGCAACAGTAGCACTGGCAGCAAGGCTAGCACTAGCAGCTACAGTAGCACTAGCAGCAAGGCTAGCATTAGCAGCTACAGTAGCACTAGCAGCAAGGCTAGCATTAGCAGCTACAGAAGCACTAGCAGCAAGGCCAGCACTAGCAGCTATAGTAGCACTAGCAGCAAGGCTAGCATTAGCAGCTACAGAAGCACTAGCAGCTACAGAAGCGTTGGCAGCAACAGTAGTGCTAGCAGCAACACAGGCACAAGTAGGGTTGCCAACTGTCCTGTATTAGCCGGGACATCCAGTATATATTTTTGTAATGTTACGTCTACATGTACAATTATGTTTCTATTGTCTACTGTTAAATGTAATGTTGGAACCTGCAGCTGTACTGAAAACAAATTCCACCAGCCTGGCTGTGTGGTCATTAAAAGAATCAATCAATCAATCATATTGGGCTAAATTAGTTTGTTTCATACAGGATCTCAATTGTCCCGTATATTGACTGTTAACTCTTGTAAATACAGCAGACTGCACTCTACAGATCCTACATCAGATAAAACGGCAGTGGCAGATCATGTGCCAATCACACCGCCTGTCATCCAATCACAGGCCACCTCACACGCATCAGTTGTATACAGCGCAAATGCACCAAGTCCTGCAAAAACTCTGGCTGTGCAAAAGGACAAAAGACCACTTGAGTCGGTCAAGAGCAGCAAAAAGGATCCTTGGAAAAAGTACATGTGGTGAGTCATACTCCTCTTTTGCATTTAATTTTTATTTTGCCTGTTTTTTGATGTAAACATCCAAACTGTGGTTTCTTTGAGGTTTATTCATATGAGGTTACATAATGATACAGTAACCATGCCATCACCATGGCACCGTGCACCTGTCCCTTTGTTAGTAGTGAGAAAGTTGGCAACCCTAGCCACAAGCAGCAACAGAAGCACTAGCAGCCATGCAAGAAATAACCCACAGCTTCCTGATGTGACTTTAAAATGTAGGTTCTCTAATTTGTTGGAGACAGCTTTCTTGACTTGATGAAATTGTATCTTCCCGATGGCTCAACCAATTTTTACCATTTAAATGTAGTTAAAATTCCCATGTCAGTTTATTATTTGCATTTAAAGCTGCAAAGCTAGCTTATTTCTTACAATGATGCCAAGAGAGGACCCTGGAAATACGGGGGTTTAAGTACCATAAGAGCCAGTGTTCAAAATGAATCTCCACCTGAAACTTACAAATGTTCAGGTTACAAGGTTAAAACGTCAGCATCAAAAAGAGGATGGACAATCAATGTAACATCAGCAGTAGCATCCTTACTCTGCATTATAAGCATCCCTTTACTCAGCGATGCAAAAACGCTTCACAAAAAAACAACATCAATACTCCCTAATCTGGGCATTAATCCCACTCTCTAATTTAAATCGCTTGAGCATTATCGAGTGTCGCTGCCTTAATGATCAAAGGTCGACCTGATTGAACACGCACAGATCCACACATGTGCTGCAGTAAGCAGATTCATCACATCGCCCTCATTATGGGAACAGAAGCGTTGGAGGCAGGAAGTGAAGAATATAGAAAACAAGGCTTCCAAAAATGTGTTACAGACTGTTAAGTTCACTTTGGTGCCAATACTTTCACACTTTCACACTCTCACATAAATATCCAATACAGGAAGGAAGTTCTAACTGAGTATCTTTAAGGAAAGGTGTTCCAGCTTTTACTAAACCCAATGATTCAAATGCTTTCTTATCGTTGCAAACAGGCTGAAAATCCTCGTGCAAATTCAGCTTCAGAAATAAGACTTTCATCTGTGAAGAGACTTAGAGGGCGAGAAAGGATTTCACAGATCTTAAAATGTGAATATTTTCACACTCTGAATCACAAACAGGACCAGAAGTAGGAAGCTAAATTAGAACTTGATTACAGACACCAGCAGGACTCTGAGGAATATTAAATTCATCCACTACCCTTTTCAGTCTACATCCACCAGGAGGCCTGTGAAATTCAAATCCATTTAATTTGTCGGGGCTGTCGGGGGGGTTGATGTTGTTTCAAGTGTCGTCAGCAAACGTTTGACCTCTGACCTCTTCTGCAAACTGCTGCTGTTTGCATCTTTACTCAGCTGTGTGCTGCTCTCTATCTCTCTGTGTCTCTTCAGCACCAATAAATATGAGGTATGAGTATTTCTGATGCCAGAATGCTAAAAATATTCAGCGTCAAAAACTAGTTTTCTCTCCAGCGTGCAAAAGTGGGACACTAACACATGACATACACGCACAATTCACCACGAATCAATCAAGGTTTTAAGGTTTTAACACTCCCAGCACTCCACCTGACTTCTCATCCATCCCTTCATCACACCACAAACATGTGTGAAACATTAAAATGCACTAAGACTGGAGACACCTCTCCTCCGTGGAGCAGCAGAGCTGTTGTGTGCTGCTGCTGCCAGGTTGCCTGAGACGGCGTTTTCCCCCTTCTCCTCCAATCACGTGCCTCTTTTTCGAGGAAGCGTGGGGATGCAGATGAGAGGAGAGGAGGGGGCTCTAAAAATAGCTTCCCTTCTTTCTTCCTTTTCTTTTTTTTTCTCTCCTCCAGAGCAAACAGAAAGCAGAGAGGGGAGCAGAGAGGATGTCAGGGATGTTTGTTAGTGCTTAAGTGGGCAGGTGAATCCAGGACGTTCCAGATTAAAAACAGCTCCACGGTGACTGTGAATCCATTCATACTACAATATTTGCCTTTTATGTAACACTTTGTTTTGTGTTTCTCTTTCAAGATGTCTACTCTTTAAATTCTCCAAAGCCTTCTCTTCAAAATGTAAAGCTTGTTAAACATATTCTGGAAAAATATGGAAAAAGACAAGGAGTCAGTTCCAACAACAAACCTCAAATATGAACACAAACTCACTTTCTGCTCCTGTGATCACGTAACAATCCCTCAGAGACTCCTAACTCAAATTAAACCGACTAATATGTGACATGTAATTAAAGATATCGACCCAACTTATGACGCTGGGACAGTGTTTGTCACAGGAAACATGGATGGGAGCATTCCCAGAAGAAACAGGAGATGCGTCAGTGTTCAGGTGACATGACTGTCAGCAGAGGAAGTGCAGATGCAGCCTGCAGGCTCACATTTAGACTCTGCATTACAAAACTTTGTGATATCTGCTGTTAAAGTCCCAGAGGCATCATCTACATGTGGATCTTTTTGTAGCCTTAAAAACATTAATATTATATCTCTTATAGCAGTTTCAAATGCTGTATAAAGCTGTGAAGTATCCATTTATAAAACCTGCTGTAGCTACACTTATGTGTTATTTCTGTATATTTAAAGTACAACTATATACAATGGGCAATGCAAATACAGGCATGATAGGGTTTTAGTTGAGTCAGTTTGCAGCCTGTTTTCTGGTCTCCATACATTTCTCCTGTTTTCTGGGATGTGCTGTTGCAGTATAGGGAGCACACCTGCACACCAATCAATGTGAGGCAATATACCTGAATGGTTAAATATGACATGTTACAGGAACTCTCCATTTGGCCAAACATCATGTATTAGGTGTCAATAAAATTAATTGTATTATCCAAATATTAGGAATAATGGTGAGTCAGTGTTGCTCATGGTGCAAATGGGTTTTTCCATGACAATAAAATTTAAATATCATGATAACTAACATCTGATTGTGTGAATATATGTGTGTAAAGTAATGTATAATTACACTCTCAAAGCTTCTTATAGATGCCACTATGTGAATTTCATCCTATAGCTTCTGCCTCAGGCACATGGAGATATATTTTCCTGATTCAAATCATCGGACGGTGTGAAAACGCCTTTCCTGCAGGACAGGCCCAGAGACAAAACCACAGATCCACCAAACCAGAATCAGATTTCACATCGATCCACTCAGAAAACACGAGCAAACACACATTTTGAGCGTGTATGACGGTTTTCACAATGACAACAGCTGTTCTAATGCAAGCATCTTATCTCCAGGCTCTATATTTAAAATCCCTTTTCTTGATAATTACACAAAAAGGCTCAGAAAGACAACAACAGATGAAACAACACATGATGACACACTGTGCATTTCTTTAAGGGGAGAAATAAAGAGAATAACCCACCTTTATAGATTTCTATCCGGCTGATATCCAGCTCGTCCAGCACCCGCAGAAACACTTCACAGCTGTGAAGCCAGACAGGCTGAGTATGACAACATCCGGTGGTGGATTTCAAAATAAAACCATTAGATACGAGACTAGTCGGGTAGCTCAGATAACTGAAGAGTTAAACAATTTTAGGAATAAAAAAATCATTATATGTTTTCAACCTGTGGTTTTAAATGCTAATGTTGCTTTGAAGTTACGCTGCAAGCTTCCGGGTTTGACAGAATACACAGATGTTTGATCGTTAGTCAACACGGATGGAAAAATAACCTACGGACTCAAGGTGTTTTCTTGTTGTGTTCACGCATTCATCTTCAAGTGAATATCTGGTGTCCACATTATTCTACATTATTCTCAATGCATCTGTTCTTTGGCTGCGTTATGCTAGCAGCGGCTAATACTGCCTCGAGCTACTAGCTTAATATTAAAGGTGACATATTCTGCTCTTTTTCATCAAAATATATTGGTCTAAGAAGTCCCCAAAACATGTATTTAAAGTTTATACTCAGAAAAACACTTTGAAATCAGATTTTGGTCTGCCTGTAAACCCCTCTTTTTCAGCCCTGCTCAGAACAGGCTGTTTTCTATGTCTGTGCCTTTAAATGAGAATGAGCTCTCTGACCACGCCCCCTCAGGAAGTGGATGTGGCCTCGGCTGTCCAGCACGTTGATCTAATGTTTGCATGTTGGCTGAATATACACGGCTGCTCAGAGACCCGCGTTACTTCAACCCTCTGAATCTGATCCAGAATCTGATCCTGATGGAGAGGCGCCTGCAGCAGGACCTTTCTGAACCATTGGTCACAGATTTAGTGTTTCTTGTTGTTTTATTTGTCAGTATGTTGACGTGTGTCTTGGTACACAGCGACGAACATGTAGCTATGTGGCTATGCTAACTAGCGCTAGCACTTTTCCATAGATCTTCAAACCTGCAGACGTGGGGAGTAAAACCGACCTTTGTGTTTATTAAGACAGCCTACAACTAGCATGCCTCCCTCCTAAGCTCCTTGTTAGCACACATGTGTGCAGGGAATGAAAAACGGAGGAGGGGTTGAGTTGTATTTTATACAGTCTATGGGCTGAACAAGCTCCGAGCTCTGACTTACTGTTACAGACCGGATGGCGTTGTGACGTATGAAAAACACTGAAAACTGAAACGGCTGGTTTCAGCACACATTTACAGAAAGGTGGAGAAATCAGAACAGGGGCAGAATGGATTCTTTTCATTTTCGGGGGGGTTTGTAGACAGGGACACATATTTCAGGTAGAGAACCATTAAAAAGTCGATGCTGCATGATATGTCACCTTTAAATAAATGAGCTAGCCACATTTGTCTGATAAGTTCTCTTCATTCTTATTCTAAACCCTTCTATTTTCTGAGTCCTCTTATGCCCAAACAGTCATGTTTACACCCAGCTTGATTTTATTTTGAAAGTGTGATCATTTCCGGGTGCAGCTGTAACTCCGCCATCTTGACGCCGCGTGAGCCGTTGGCGTTAAATGAATGGCAGGTGGGCGGGGCTGAGGAGGCGGTTTGGATGATTGACAGCTCCCCCGACCAATATAAACACACACCTTTCCAACTGTCCTGAAACGTCCCTCCTCAAAGTCTCCACCTTTCATTTATTATTGATGGCCGCTGCAGGAGGGATTAAATTATTGATCAGGAGGTCAGCAGTAACCACTACTGCCATTTCCACCAGATCACTGACACAGACCTTCTGATGGTTAATATGGCTGTGAAAACATCAATACATTACACTACCATATCCACAATGAAGAATAAACTACTAGCTTCAAATAGATACAACAGTCTAAATCACACATCTGTATTTCTGAATGGTAATAGCATATTATATTGAATGTATAATTTTATGTGACTTGCCTTTTTAACAGCTTTTTATCATTACTTATTTATTTATTGTAATTTAATCTAACTAATTAATAGTTTTTAATTTTTTTATTTAATGTTTTATTGTTTTATTATTTCTTTTTTCACTTATTATTGTAATAATCTTAATCTATCCATTTCCATTTTCTTCTTCTACGCCTTTTTAATTGTCCTACTCCTAATGCTTTTATTTATTTATTTATTTATTTATTTATTTATTTATTTATTTATTTATTTATTTATGTATGTGTACATATTTATTTATATGTATTTATTCATCTATTTATTTGTATGTATTTATATATTTATGTATTTTTTAAAAGCCAATTTAACAATGAATTATTGGTGTACTGTCTCACCACTTTATTTTGTTTAATTTATTCTTTTAATCTTTTATATTGTATTTTGTTTTTGCTTTGTTAGAATTTATACACCTCTCTGTTTGTTAAATGTTTATTTTATTTATTCATTATTATTATTATTATTATTATTATTATTATTATTATTATTATTATTATTATTATTACTATTATTATTATTATTATTATTATTATTAATATTAATATTAATATTATTATAAAATAAAGAAGCACTTCACAGAAAAAGCCATTGTTAAAATGTGTTGTTAAAGCTCCACCTTGTGAAGGATGAGTTTTCTCATCAAAGCTGAATTATATGATTATAAAAACTGAATGACTGAGTATGTGTGTCATTAATGAGTGTGTTTTTATAACTGCTATACTTTCCACCAACAGATGGTGTCAGCATTTAGCTTTGACTCTTCTCTGGATCCCTTGATACTCATCCCCAGAGGCACCGTATGTCCTAAGTGTGACCTTGTTGGTGGTTAATTATAAAGTATGCTCTGTGAGACTGCTGTGAGGTATTCTGTTCTTCACTTAACTTGGAAATGCTAATATAACTCTGTGTGCAAGTCTGTGAGAGTTCCCATGCATGTCTTTGTGTTATTATCATAGAAATGCAGTGGCTTTCAACAACTCTGGACATAAAAACCCAGAAACTGCTCAAACCTAGTGTAAAGGATGAGATGAGAGCAAAACAGACTATAAAGTGATCACTAAACCTTTCAAGTAGTGTTCAAATCCAATTTACCAGTACTACCTTGCATATTATAGGATAAAGAAGATGTAAATGTTTCCGTCACCAAATTATGGTCACCTGTCAGAAACCTGCAGAGGCAAGGAAAGACATAGTATAGCATAAGAAATGCTGAGAAACAGCCAAGCATTAACTATGGAGGGGCAGAGCTGAGCTGACAGAGGGTGCAGAGTCAGCAATAAAAGAAGAAATGAAGGCAGAGGGAGTTAATGTTTCCCAGGGGATTAGATATTCAGAGGCAGAGGAGATTAGAAGAATGAGTACAGAGGAAGAAAGGATCTTGTGGGGGTTCTGACAAGTGTATAGTAAGGTTGTGCAAAAAGAAATAATCAATCAGACTTTATTTGTAAAGTGGTTTTCATACAATGATATTGTAACGCAAAGTGCTGTACATAAAAATAGTAAAAATAATAATAACAATAGATTAAATCAAAAATACAAAAAGATAAAAAGACCACCCATCACCCACAATCCATATGTAAGATTAAGAACATGATATATGCATAAATAGTAATAATAATCATAACAATAAAAATAAATAAATAAATGAAAATAAAAAATAAGTTGCTGAATGAACTGAGAAAACGCTCTCATGATATCTTAATGAGGAAACACTAGAGGTAAAATAAGATGTTCAAAATCAACACAGGAAATTAAACTCACCAAAATAAAATACATTTGTAAGATAATAAAACACTAAAATATTAAGCCATTAATAGAAAATAAGATGCTATACTTAATAAATACAATAAATAAGTACACAAATAAATAAAATAGAATACAAGCCACTAAAATTTGAACTAGATAATAAATAAATAAATAAATAAATGAATGAATAGATAAACAAATAAATAAATAAATGAAATTGTTATAAGAATGACCTGTGATGACAAAAAGCTGCCTCACCCTGAGTCTTTTCTTTTTTAAACCAAATTTGATTCATTTTAACATTTAAAAAACAGCAGTAAGACAAACAGAGACAAGCAAATGAATGCATTTATGCAAAGTGAGTAACAGAGAGTGCACCTTACAAAAAGTAAAATAAAATAAAGAAAAATAATAATAATATCAAACAAACAAAGAAGGACATCGTGTTATCAAGCATCAACATGTTCTTCCTAGATCACTAGTGAGCATATATAATTATCCTGCCATGACTTTACTTCAGCTATCACCCTGAGTCTTTGTTCAAGCTTTTGGTACACTTAAAAGTCCACTACCCAAAGACCTGAGGGCTCTCACTAGATCATATGATAAAAGCAAACCTGATAAATAAGAAGGAGCAATAAAATAATCTTAAAATCTATTATTAAAGATACTTTATTCGAAATGTCTACTGCTTCAAATCTTCTGCTCACACTCCAGTCCAGTTGGCGGCAGTAATGCGCCTTTAAGCTGGTTTGCCAACCGCCAATAAGCTACAAAGAAGACGAAGAAGAAGTTCTGACAGCTGTTCCTCCAGGCCAGCAGGGGGCGCTCTGACATTAACACTGTACTACACCGGTGTAGTGTCGCTCTGATTGCGTTTCCTCTCTGTAATAACATCATTAACTCTTCGTGTTTCTCTTTATTCCTCAGGTAAGTGAAGTCAAAGTGTTTTCTAGAAGTGTTTTGAGCCGTGTTTTGTTATGTTAAGCTCGCGCCGCTGAGCACGTGCAGCAGGTCGGGGTCACTGCAGGTAAGAGGAGGAGGAAGCAGGTATCAGCTTCCACCGGCTCGAGCTGAGCTGTCATCCGAGCATGTGGAGTCAGACATCATGTAGTGTCCCACAGACAACACGACACAGCAGGCAGCACTCTGCAGACACATGATGGAGGCAGCAGAGATTATTCTGGGTGTTAAATAAGACAGACAGCATGCTAACTAGCTTAAAAGCTAGCTTGCTAAGGGCTAGTTACAGTAGCATCTGGTCTCAGCATGACCTTTGAACCTGAAATCATTTCATCAGCTTCTGTCTGAAACTAGAATAACCTAAAATATAGATTTAGATTCTGTCACGTGATGCCATATGAGTACAAATAAAGTGTGTTTGCTCTGTCATGATCTGCTCAGCATAATGAAGGACTATTCCCTTTATTTGTGTTGATCAGATCAGCTGGGGATGATATACATAATGTGAGGGAACAAATAGATCATATTAAAAAACACTGATCCAAAAGGAATGAATAGATAGTTTATTATGAGAGTCTTAAAGCTGATTTTCATTGTTTTATATGCATTATTATGAAAGCTGTCACCCACAGTGTATCATCTAATTTTGTGACCCATGCATCCTGCTGTCTCAGTTTCATTCCCATCTATGACTGACCTTCTATAATTCATCCATCCTCAGTTTAATGTATGACATTGACAACCTTGTGTTTCCTCTCCAACAGATGACTGTGCTCCCTCTGCAGTCCACACATCATGCTTCCACAGGGGGGTAAAGAGTTTATGGTCCGCATACGCTTCTTCTGGCGGCCGTTTTTCCAGGGCAGGAACCTGCTGCTCACGAACACGCTGAGCGCAGGAGGCATGCTGGGGCTGGGAGACATCCTGCAGCAGAAATGGGAGACCCGCAAGAAACCAGACAGAGTCCACAACTGGAAAAGAACAGGTGAGGGAGGGGAGGAAGAGAAATGGAACTGCAGAGATGCTGGTTCCTCTCAGTGCTAAAGGACTGGTTTCCAGCTCAGATAAAGATTCAAGATTCAAGATAAAAGAAGTAAAATGAGTTAAAACCATAGACTGTATAAAATGGTTAAAACACACAGAACATAAAACACTGTTAAAAAAATTAGATGAAAAATAAAACACAGAAGACACTTAATTAAAAACAGATAAAACACTGTAATAACATAAAAAAAATAATAATACATTTTATAAATCACTGAAAAAATAAAATATATAAAGAATAATAAAACATAAGACAATTTAAAGAATATTTAAAAACAGATAAAACACTAAGAAATTAACAAATAAAACACAAAACACAAGAAAAATAAAATAATAATAATAAAACACACAAGACAGTTTTAAATATAGTTAATAACAAATAAAACACTGAAAAAAATAAAATAATAAAACACAAAACACTGAAATAAAAATAAAGTAATAAAACATTAAATAATAATAATAACACAAGACACTTTAAATAATAATTAAAAACATAAAAACACTGTAAAAAATTTAAATACAAGCAAATAAATGAACAGACAGAGTCTACACAACAGGCCAAAAGCCAAGGAGGAAAAATAAGTTATAAGACATGTTTTTAAAATTGGTAAGGTTGGGAACAATCTAACATGAGGGGGCAGCTTGTTCACAGTTTGGGGGCCACTCCAGAGAAGTCACAGTCACTCCTGGTTTTCCACCTGGTCTTAGGGACCACAAGAAGCAGCTGATCAGCAGACCTCAAAGACCTTGAAGGGGTGTGGCCTTGCAGGTCACAAGGATGGACTCATCATTGTTGAATCTCTCTCCAAAGGTCACATGTTCCTGGTGGGCTGCTCTCTGGGTCCGATGATGCACTACTGGTACGGCTGGTTGGACAGAGTTTATGCGGGTCACGCTCTGAAAACGGTGGGCAAGAAGGTTCTGGTGGACCAGCTGGTCGCCTCACCAACGATGGCTCTGTGGTACTTTGTAGGTGAGAGAAGTGTGAAGTGTGTGGGCCATAAGAAGTCCAATTTCTCCTTTCACAGTGCAAACGTACACATCTAAAAATGTGTCAGTGATTATTCTAAGACTGTCTTTTGTAAGAAAGTGTGAAGAGTGAAAGATTACTCTGAAAGACAAACGATGTTATGATGATGTCAAAGCAGAGGTGGAGTTCAAAGGTCATCTGTAAGAAGATAAACTTCAGTGACGTCTGATTTCTTGACACTCGTCATATTTGAGGAGTTTTGACTCTCCTCTTATCTGCTGTGGTTTTCATGAGCCGCGGCGCTGACGCACGTCTTACAGACGACTCTTTTTATTGCAGGTATGGATGTCATGGAGGGACACAGTCTATCAGAGGCTTGGGAGGAGTTCAGAGACAAGTTCTGGGAACTCTATAAGGTGAGTACAGCTGACCTGCAGATCAGTGCGCATGTGCTTCAAACTCATCACATCAAAAGTTCTTCATTTGTATCCAGAGATGAGACGTTAACTCTTGTAGTGTCAGATTTAGTTCTAGCTTCACTTCAGTTCCTCATACGTGTGTTCTTTGGTGCTCATGTAAATAAAACTCAAGGTTTCATTCAGCTCTGAATATTTAGATTCAGACTCTTTGTGCTTCTGAACATGAAGAACCAGGAAGTTTAGACTAGATCTGTGAAATTATTTCAAGTCCAGAGAGCTCAAACAACCTGCAGGGATAACACACCACATAACATTATGCAGGTTTTTTATAATTTCATATAATTTATGATTTTATTTTCAATTAAAATTTATTTTTAAATTTATTTTTAACTCTTTAATTTTTATTTTCTAACTTCAATTTTTTTATTAGTATTAGTTATTTATTTAATTAATATTTTTGGTGTTTTTATTTATCTTTGACTTTTATGTTTTACCTTTTTTATTGTCTTAACTTTTTATGTTTTATCTTTTATTTACTTTTTTTGTTCATTTATATTAATGTTATTGCAATTGTCCTGCATTAGTCTTTACTTATAAATCCATTTCTGCTTTATATTTAGTCTTATATTAATATAATATTGTTTATATTTATTAAATATGCGTATAATTTTCTTTTTATTCGCTATAAAGCACTTCTAATCTAATTAGATATTTATGTAAAGTGCTCTATAAATAAAGTTTGATTGATCCAGAAGAATAAAACACACAAACAGACAGTGTGTCCCCTCTCAGGCTGTGAACTGATCCTCTGTAAGACTTCTCTAGTCCCCCTCAGAAGACCTCCAATATCCTTGTCCTTCTATAAACATGAGTTCACTGCGTTACGATGCATCATTTAATTTTCGGTCGCCTCAGATATCCTCAGCTCACAGTAACAAGTCTCTAAATTCTAATCCTAAATCTCTGGAGCAGTAATGCTCCTGACTTCAGTTACATTCAGGACTTTTCCTGGAGATGTTTGTTCGGAGTAATCGACCCGTGTTTGTTTAAGTTAATCGGTGTTGTTCTTTCAACAGGCTGACTGGTGTATTTGGCCGGCCGCACAGATGATCAACTTCTACTTCCTGTCTCCAAAATTCCGCGTCATCTATATGAACTTTATCACCTTAGGCTGGGACACTTACCTGTCCTACCTCAAACACAGAGTAAGTCAATGAGACCTTCTTTATTTTGTCACCTTTATGGAGACATGCTGAGTTTTTTTTACTTTAAATCATGCAAATGTCCTCCAGTGTAAGTACAGAAAGGAAATGTAGAGATACAAACTAGCATTATAGAATCCATCCATCCAGTTTCTTCCGCTTATCCGGGGTCACTGGAGGCAGCTGTCCAAGCAGACATCCTTTTCCCAGCAACACTTTCCAGCTCCTCCTGGGGAATCCAGAGGCATTTCCAGACCAGGTGGAATATAAAATCCCTCCAATGAGTTTGGGGTCTACCCGAGGAATTCTCCCAGTTGGACTTGCCCAGAACACCTCTAAGGGGAGCAGACTCCTTTCGATCTGAAGGAGCAGCGGCTCTACTCAGAGGTCCTTCCTGATGTCCAAAGGCGTTTTGACCAGAGGAACTTTACCCCTGAACTACGTGCGTTTCGACTGGTGGACCCAGAGACTGAATTTAGTTCAGGGGTAGATAATCTCCCCCCTAAAAAGCCCCTGCGAGGGGGGGTAGTACTTTTGAAAGGTCCCGGGACTTTCGGAGGGCGGGGCCTGCAATGCTGAACGTGTCTGATTGGTAGATTAACCGCAGTGTTTTTATTCCTCCCTCAGTCCACAATAACATCACACACATCTGTGATTCACTTGATTTCTCTTTCTTTCATTAGTTTTTATTTGTTCTATCTTTTTTGTATGTGTGTGTACTTTTCAAAAGAAGAAGCTGTGATTCTCTTGATTTAGCAGCTTGTAACAGTAGTCTTCTCTCAGCCCACCGTGAATGCGTCTCTCCTCCCGGTGTTCCGGTTTTAAAAGTGCCCCTGTAAACTGGGGACCTTCAGCTGAACGTGTCAGTGTTTGTGGAGTTTAGACAGCTGTTGAAACACAGAGGGAGTTCCTGGAAATGCAAACTAGTTTAGTTTTTATTAAGATTTCAAAATATCCTCATCAGATATTTAATGATGGTCTAAAGACGTTTATGAGAGATGCATCCGGCTGAGAGTCTCCAGTTAACAGGGTCGCTGTTTAAACCAAAACACCGGGCGATCTCTGCCACGGCTTTTTGAGTTAAAAAGGATTTTAAAGCCGTGTTGAAACGTCTTTGCTACTTGCGCTTATCTCCTCTCACGTGTTGATTCATTCATTGCTTTTTCCATGTTTTTAACCGCAGGAGCAAAATTTTCACTTTTTTCATATTTTTCTAATTTTGGAGCACAATTTCAAATTTCAGGAAAATGTATTTTTTTCGACAGGAACCGGGTCAACTTTTTTGTCAAATTTCTTTTGTCAATTTTTTTTTTTTTAAATTTTTTTAAAAAATTTTTTTTTATTTCAATTTTTTTTT